>NC_133902.1:47635440-47935440 GCF_964199755.1 Larus michahellis | reverse complement strand
CTGAAGGAAAAATGTAGTAGAGACAGTCATTGTAACTACCTTCCTAAAGCATGAAAGATTAAGTCATGTTCCTAACAGCTCCGTGTGTGAAATCTTTAGTCGAGGAAATGTAGGAGCTGCCATGTGGAAGCAAACTGGAAACTCATAATTAAAATATAAATATATACACATGTGTCTCTGTGTGTGTGTATTACACACACACACGCACACACACATATATATGTAAAGCAATCGGTCCCAGACAGCAAAGCAATCTAGGGTTTGCTTTGGGGCAAATTGCTGTGGAGTCGGTACAGACTGATAGAGTGTTTTCAGCTGTGCTTAAGGGACTTGCTTTTTCATTTGCAGCTGATTACAGGCTAATAAGATTTCAAAGATTTCTGGGAGGGAACAGTTCACATCTCATTGCATTTGATTTTTTTTTTTTTTGATGTTTCATTTATCATACTGATACCTACCCTTAGAATAAATTTTATTACTCTCCTGTTTAGCTTCTTGAACTGGATTTTTCCCCCTTGCTGCTGTCTAATTGGCAGTTTTCAAATCATTTGGGACTTTTGGAAAGATCCTATCAGCCTTTTGTGTGACAGAAGAGAATGGATCATCGGAATAAAAAATCATGTTGCGAATCTTTTTAGGTTTAGTCCTCTCTTCTTTGTCTTTCAGTAATACATGCATGATGTAGCTTGTACTGTTATGTTTTCTTAATGAAAATTAACAATTTGAAAGCAACTCATGGGAACAACCAATGCAGCTGAATTTTATCGGTACAGACTAATTCTGTGACTGACCTTCTCTGTTTAGCGGCAGTACTAACCTAGTTATTTTTCTTTAGCAGCTCACATGTTGGGAACACACACTTAGCCTGTAAATATGGATTCAGGAGGAAAATGAATACAGCAGTGTTCAAAGCAGCCAAAAGCTTAGAAATAATGTTCTGCTGTGACTTTTCCAAACTGACATCTTGATGCTGGGATTATAAATGAAACCATTGTTCCAGCAAAGGCCAAGACTAATAGAAAGCCTTTATTACTGGTCCATTGGCTAATTGTGCTTGTCTAACCCCTTTGGATGGACACAGTGTCAGAAAACATACTCACAGAGGTTGCTTTGTGTGAGATTTGGCCTGCTGAGTGATTACATGGGGGCACAAAGATATCTCAATGACAAATGTTCTTTGACTAAAATTTGTAAAGTCATTTTCTTTCCCTAGGCCTTGGAGAGGAGTGAACTGATTTTTAATCTGCAGCTTCTATGAGTGATATTTGCTTTGTGTTCTATCACCCTTCTACTCAGCCATTCTTCCCTTCCAAGCAGGTAAACCTCTGCTTAGAAGAAATTGTTTCTTCTGCTGAGCCTCGGTGCAGTTGACAGCTGTCATATACAAGCACTATACTTGAATACGTGTCTTTAGAGCTAGACAGTCTTAAAGAGCTTTAATCTTTTCTCTTTGTACATGCAGGGAATGCCTAGGAGCCAGAGACCCCTATTGCGGCTGGGATAGCAAGCAGAAGCGATGCACCACCATTGAGGATAGCTCCAACATGAGCCTGTGGACTCAAAATATTACAGAGTGCCCAGTAAGCGGAAGGAGTGGAAATAGTTTATATATGTTGGTGTGTGAGTGTGTGCGTATGTGTAGAAGGGGGAGAGAAAGTGAGTGTGTGCCAGCCTGATGGGACCTGGCTGTTAGGAGAACATGGAGAGCCTATTATCTGTGCACAGCCACTTGTTTAGAGCACAGAGACCCCAAATTTATTTGTTTGCTCCAAAAGGGGATCCTAAAGTAAGCATTCAGTCCTCCTCATGCCCACCCATGCCTTAAGAAGATTGGATCATGCTGTTGGGTTATTGCTGAGAAGCGTGTAAGCCCCAGATGAAACGTAAGCTTTCTCGGGGCTGCTCCACTGTCTGCACCATTTCCTTGGCTTCCCTGCAGCTTGGGGAAGTCAGAATAGCTGATGTACAGTGCCCTCGGGCAGCATCCAGTTCATTTTCTTCTTGGATCCCTGAGCCATGCTCAGGAGACAATGCTGGTGAAGAAGTGTTGCGCTCCAGGAAGAGGCATCTAGGGAGCAGCAGAGAAACAGGGCATGTATGGATGGTTTGCAGAGGGAACAAAAAGATGCAGTATGTACTAGAGAACAAGAGGGAAGGGGAGAGTGTATCCAAGAGAGGGAGCGTGAGAAAAAGACCGTTCAGTTCTAACCTTAATTTAGCAAACCAAAGCATCGGTGGGCATGAGGACGACTGAATGCTTGCTTTGGGATGCCCCTTCTGGAGCAAACAAGTAGATTTAGGGTCTCTGTGCTCTAAACAAAGTCTATGTGATATTTCAAGGAGATGGTCTTCTTTCCTTGCCCTGGTCTCCATGAGATGCATCAGCTAAAAATAAGTGTCACTGCTTGAGTCAGTTTGAGTTGGCTCTCCAGCTCCCTTCCAGCCCACCCAACCTCCTCTGACGACACTATCCAGTTCCTGGCTGTGATCCCCAGAAGCCGTCTGGCCAAATTTAATTCCTGCTGCTTGAACTGTACCTGCAAGGTGGCTGGGGAGGAAAACCAGGCTTGTTAAAAAAATAGCGGTGGAGGAGAAATTCTCATTAATGTCCGTCGTTATTATCTAACGTCAATTAGCATGTTAATACTGCTAAGTCCAGTAGATAGAGAGAGAAGACTGGATGGTTTATATCTTCAGTATGCTATTTCTGTCTGGAGGTGCTGCGATGTTTATTCCCCTTATCTTCCTTACTTCTCAGATATTTTCCCAGGAAATATTAGTCATTACTTCAATCCATCCTCAGCTTGGCAGGCTTAAGTTTTTCACTGCTGGATTCAGAGGCTTGTGTGTTTATAACCCTCCTGTGTTGAACTGGGATGCAGTGCTTCTTGATTGACCATGCTGTTATCTCGTCCTGCTTAATGCCTGTGTCTGTTGATAGGTGTGTGAGGTGTTAATCCTCTAGTTTGAACATGTCTGCTGTAGTGCACACTAGGGAACAGGCTACTCCAGATCATTGTTTCAAGGTCATAAAAATCCAGCGCAGAATATTCAGGAGCTTTGGCGGTTCTTGGGATGCTAGTTTTACATTTGTTTTAGCATTTCCATTGCAGATTATTTTCCGTTTAGGTGCTCTGATTCTGGCACATACATCAGCCTTGTGCTCTTCAACTGATGGGCTGCCAAGCTGTTTAAAATCCACATGTGAGTGAATTCTTTCTCCTCTGCTCCTTGCTGAAATGAATTCACCTCTGGCATGGAGTGGGATGGCTCATTTAAGCACCTACATCAGCAATATCCAAGTATTTCCTTGTGTTCAGTGCAGGATAAAGGTTGTGGTCAATAGAGGCAAGAGTCTGGGGCAGCATGTGCAAATAACCACTGAAAGGTAGGGGAATGCAGTGACCCAATGTCAGATTTCGCTGCTGAAAAAGGCCTGTCTGGGAGTTTAGTTGGATGAGTTACTGTCTTAAGAAGTCCTGGCTTTTCTCACCCCACTTTCCTGGGCTGAGCACCAGGCGTTCAGCTGTGCTGGTACAGCTGTATGTGAGATCACACTCAAGTGTGACATGGCATAGATTAAAAGCACCCCTCCCAAATAAACTTTTCCTAACCCAGATAGTGTCAGTGAGTTCTTCTGCAGCCTAGCCCACAAACAGATGTCCTGGCACAGCCGAAGGGACTGGCACGCAGCAACTTTTAAAGCCAGAACTGGCATATTATTGAATTATATCCTACAGGGGCCAGGCATTTGTGTGAGTCAACCACAACACTAACACAACTTGACTGCTGCTCTTGTGCAAACATGCTCGTTCAGAGCTGGTCTGAACAGCTTTGTATAGCACTACATTGTACCACAGATGCCCGCTCTCCAGCTTTAATAGTAAGGGACCTTAGATAAAGGGTTAATTATACACTGTTAACATAGTACCTTGGGCAATGGTTAATATATGTTATTAGCAGGTAACGCCCAGAACCTCCTAAAGGTTTGTTGCTAAGGTTGCAGTGTCAAACGTTTTAATATTAAGAAGTGGGAAGACCCAAATTGCACATGCTGCTGCTCTTTTCCCTGTTTGTGCGTGTGTCGTATCAGGGAGTCCCGAATATATGATTGCATGCTGTTTCTTCTTAGGCTTGGGAGAAGAGAGTGAGGTGCCTTTCGGTTTTAGGAAAACTGAAAAAAGGCACATCCTACTTTATAATATCTTACTGAGGCCAACGTGAGCCACCAGCAGGAAAGGAACTTTAGATTTGGCTAACAAACTCTGTTAGTCAAGTTCATGGGGTCACTGTTGGTGGTGGTTGGCAAGTCAGGAGTTGAGTATTCCCAATGAAATGTACAGTGCTCCTTATCCTGAGCCAGATTATGCTCTTCCTCACAGGTTTTCATCCCAGTCCCACTCTGTGCATCCAGCAAACCCCTGTCTCAGCCATCTGGCATGTGCTCCTTGCCACTCCATTTTCTTGCTAATCAGTGCCCGTCTCCCCACTCCTTTTTTTGGGGTGTCTAGCAGACTTGTACCCTGCTCTCGATTCCTGTGGGCTCAGCCACTCAGAGCTGCAGTGCCTGGGATAATCCTGCTCCGGCCCACACTGGAGCATGCCCAGGACCTAGAGAGGACTCCAGGTGCTACGATCAAAATCTGCGAGTCTCGGAAAAATTTTCCTCCTCGCTTCTCAAGGGTTTTATACCCCAGACAGATCTGAATCACTTTTCATGGAAATCGTGAAAAGGTGGTACAATGACATAAAGTTCAGTTCCTTGCCTTGAACGCTAGCTTGTTTCAAGGAAAAGGTTGCTGCTTATGGACGTTCTTTTCCCCTAGATTGGATTTTAGAAATGTTTGAAATATTTTGACTGAAACTTTGCAAGAATTTTCAGCTTCTATCAGACAACCAATGTGGAAACTTCCAGCTGAAATAATTGAAGCTTGGCAAAGTTATAAGCAGTTGACATCTAAATCCTAAGAGGAAGCATAGATGAATCAAAAGAACAAGGAATGCTTCCAGCCTTATCTGTACTATCAGAATAAACATTGAAAATATCCTGGCAGCTGGGCATAGGAATGGTCAGTCTGAATTTTATATCCTGCACTTGAGCCTTTAGATGGTACAAGGAAGAAATGAAAAGGCGATGCCTTTGGGTGGAGTATGGCAGCTTACAAAATATGAGAACTGTGGAATCGGTAATAATGTCAGGTGAGAGAAGAGCCTTCGATCACGGATGTTTTTAAAGATGTCCTCTCTGTCTGATGGGCGCTGTGTTGGCTACAAAGGATTTGCCTTGTAAAGACATTCCTGAAAAACATCAATGCATATGGGTTTTTATCCCACATCCCAACTTTGCTCTTTTGAAGATGTTTTTATGGATTATTGTTCCATCTTTAAATTCATATATAATTTCTTAAGTATAAAAACTTCCCACACTCACAACGTGACGTGTTTATAAATCTCAGATTTTGGTTATGGCTGCTTGTTTGTTTAATTTTTGGGTTGCTTCCCAGTATCACTTATGAGCCAATAATTATTTGTCAGCTTTTTTTTTTTTTAATTGAAGCCACGGGCCATATTATACCATTGATTTCTGAACAGAACTCCCTGCTGGAATCAGCGAGGCTTTCTGGCTCAAAAATGAATAGAAATGATCCAATACTTGGATTATGACTTTTGTAAGGCAGGAGGAAAAAGGAGATAAAAATCTAGTATTAACTATCTCAAAGTAGTTCTTTTGATTTTTTTTTCCCTCCTGACTTTTAGCAACCCAACTGTATTGATTTTTGACTGCATGCATGTTTAAAACAACAAATTCGACAACAACAACAAAACTCGATGTTCTCTTCTCTGGGCATCATGCCTTGTAACCTGCAACCCCGAGCAAATTTTTACGACGACATGATAATCTATTTTAAACAAAGGTTTGCAACAGATGCTTGAACCCCCCCCGACTACAGCCGGACGAGCACAGTAACAGATCTAAACTACTTCCATGCCACTGCTGCATATTTTTGATGCTGCTGTAGATGGGTGAGAGGGGAAGATGACAGCCTACCAGAGGTGCATTGTGAGTGTTTAACATAGTGCCAGACTTGGAGAATAAGCAGAGCAGCGTGTTTCAGAGGATGAGTGTTTGAAAGCACTACTCCTGTGGCTGTGGTTGGCTCCTCGCGTGGCTCTTGAGCGGGCTCACAGCCTCCCTGTGCCTCGGTTTCCTTGTCTGTAGAGCAGGAGAAATTATTTTCCCTATGGGGTGGCCCAGGGGACTCATCCTGCTGACGGCAGAGCTCAGTGAAACATGGCACAGTGGGGATTGTCAGCGGTAGCTGGCTCGGATTTGGGGCCAGGGCTGCTCGCCAGGGCCCCAGCCTCTTCCTTTCTTCTCCCTTTGTGGCATGCGACACTGAGGCCAAGTCGAGTGCTGCCTTTGCCAGCAGTTTTACCAAAGCTGCTGAGCATCCCACCACCCCATGGGCGACATCAGTGGGGACAAGCCACTCGCAGCCAGCTGCCATCCATGCCATCCTGCCTGCAAGGCCCAGCACTTTGGGACATGGAATGAGGAGGATGGAGGGAGCCACAGGGGGGAGATAACATCATGGTGCTGCGCTGTAGCAAGGAAATTGCTGTATATAGGCAGGGCAGGGATGTTCTGAAGTCGGGAGCAGAGGGGAAGGCAGGGCAGGGGCATTCAGGGCAGCCTGCCAGGCATGGCCCTGGAGTTGCTGGATTTTGCAGTAGTGGTGGAGCGGGCATGAGAAGGCAGCGGTGGCCTGGGAGCGATCCCAAGAGGAGCAGGCAGCACTCATCTTCTCGAAGTCAGCCTGGGTTGCGAGGGCCCTAGGACCTGCTCCCCCAGCCCTCCGCTTGGGGCTCACCTAGCGGCACTGGTTAAAACAAGGCACAGGGGAGCAAGCTCTGACACCCCATCTCCTGGAAGATCTTCACCAACGCTGGGCTGAAATAGTTCTGATTCTCATTCTTTTGCTCTGCCAGGACTACCATATTTTTACTTCTTCATCGAAGTGCACGGGAAGCTCAAGCCCCAGCCTGTTTGGGGCTGTACAGGCATGAAGCAAAATGCTGAGGAAACAGCCGTGGGATCTGGTCTATAAATTGCCTTGAGATGAATTCTTGCTCTTTAGCCCACTGTGTGATCCTCAGCATTAATTCTGGTCACCACCATCTCCTTCACTGTCTGTCCTTCACCCAGCTTAGCCATTTAGACTGAAGCTGTGCAGCGTGGGACGTGGGAGTGCGATGGTTTTGTGGCGTGGCAGATGGATGCTTGTGCCTGGTGTGGTGCTGGCTGGGCTGGCTCGGGTGCCTGTGCGCACATGTTAGGTATGCGGGGTGGAATTTGGAGGGTAAATATTGATGCGGCATTGTCTGAAAACAACCCTCTGTTTTGAATCCTGCTCACAAGCACAGACAGCTCCCATCTAAGCTGCATCCTAATCCCCCCGGCAGCTTTGTTTGGCATTTCTATTGTGGGGCTGTCTCCAGAAATGTAAACTTGCTATTAATGACCTTTTTTCTTTTAAAATTAGGTGAAAAACCTGACAACAAATGGAAGACTGGGGCCTTGGTCCCCATGGCAACTCTGTGAGCATTCGGATGGGGACAGCACAGGCTCCTGTATGTGTAGGTCACGTTCGTGTGACAGCCCTCGTCCTCGCTGCGGAGGTCGTGGCTGCGAAGGGGCCAGGATTGAAGTTGCAAATTGCTCAAGGTACCTCAGCATCTTTGTGCTTTTTAGGAAGGGAGCAAGAGTTGTGCCTGTCCACAGCTTAGCTCCTTCCTTATGTTTCTGTGACATGTTTCTTGTTGTATCCCAGCCAAACTGAGGTATGTGAGGTCCAGCTTGAAGCTAGTGAAAAATGAAGGAGCCCAAGGGCTCTGAGAGATGGGCCTTCAGTCAGAGCTCTTGGAAGATGAGCACCCCAAATTAGTGTACACATTAACGTTTCCCTACACTGTGCCTCGGTTTCCCTCAACTGTACGGTGAGTGGTGACCCATCAGGAGGAGGCGAGTAAGACAGAAGTAGTTGTTAGCCAACTGAACAGCAATAAGCTAAAGAAATCCAGTAAGCTCATCATTTTTTGGAGTTTGGATTCCGAGGTTGCATTGCCAAAAGTGAGCAGAGCTCCTTCAGAGCAACGCTTGTAAAGACAGGGCCTAGCCTAGCTCCGAGCAAGGCTTGTTTGCCTTGTTCTGCCAGTCTGTGAACTGTCTGCAGCATGCTGGCTAGGTGAAAGCAGCAGCTCATCGTCTGGCGGTGCTTAGGAGGCATGCCTGCCAGGGACAGCACTTAAACAACGCATGCAGCTCGGCTTGTGTCAAAGTGTTGCCTTTCCAGGGAAGCCTGAAGCTCGTGTTTGAGCAGTATGGAAGCTAAATATCCTCCGGTCAGGTGCCCCAGCACAGCCGCAGTGTTTGTGTCCATGTTACCCCTCCGCCCTCAGACTACATCATGTCATGACTCAAGGAGAGACGATGCAATAGCGTAAGCACTACTTAACCAGGGTGGGATCAGCCAATATTCTGGTAAATATTGGGTCAATACAGTTTTTATCTACTTTATCTGCTCCATAAATGTTCATGCCGTTAAGGACAGCTGTCTCTTGACACCTCCCTGGAGATCAGTGCTGGTCTTGGCATTAAAAATTCAGCAGTACTCATGTTTTAATTGGCATCTCTCCTTCCAGTTGTGGGCTGTGCTGCCCAAAAGGCGCGCAGTCATTCCTGCCCCTGTGCTGCCACCGTGGGCTGAGCGGAGCGGAGCCTTCCCCAGGCAGGCTTTTTATGTCAGTGGCAAATGGAAAGCGTGCCAGTGGGAAAGGTTTCTCAGCACTGCTCTGATGGCAAAAGAGGCAGGAACAGCTTCTAAGAAGGGGATGAAAAATAGATTATTCAATCTTAAGACACAGGAAAACAGCGCGGTTTGAAAAATAGGGACATCTGGTCATCCTACATCCGCCTCAGCCCTCAAATTTCCTTTAATTGACTTCATCTGGCATTGAGATTTCTTTTTGCAGAGGGAGCAGGATGCTTAAAGATGAGTTCTATTAGAAAGCTGGAGATCAGAAAATGGAAGGGGTCTTTATTTGTGTTAAAAATCCTGAAACATAAATAGATGCTGAGAATTGTTGGGGTTTTGAGGAGTTTTTAGTAGAAATTACTTTCCCTTTTTTGTTGCAATAAGAGCAACAAAATTTTTGTGATTTTACATATAGTCTTTCTTTTGCGTTAAGGAGTGGGGAGGTAGTAGGTGGGTTAAAACGTGGCAGAATAAGATGGAATAGCAGGATTTTTATATAAGTGAGTTTCTTGTTCTTTGACCTTGTTTGGGGCGGGAGAGGGGAAGGGAAGGAGGGAGAGGGATGAGAGAACAAGAGGAGGAGGAGAGAAACATCTAACAGGGTTCTGAAATAAGGCTGCCAAGAACAGGCAAGAGTTGATAACAAATACAAAAAGTGTGAAGGGCAATGTGGGTTTTAACTTTCATCCTCTGCCCTGATTGGTGCTATGCCAGAAAATATTTCTTGCCAGCAGTGTTATTAGTTCAGTAAATGCTTTGAAAATTAACATCTGTTTTCAAGCTTAGCTTTCAAGAACCAGAGAGCACCTGAGTTGTTTTTTGACTAGAATTTTTTAGAAAAGTTTTTCCTTGTTAAAAAAAAAAAAAACAAAAACCAAAAGAAATGAGATTTTTTGGCTTAAGGCAGTGAAGTGTCAGGATTAGGCAGTTCTGTAAGACAGAGCATTGCCACCAGCTCTATTCAAAATGAAACCTGCGGTGCGGAAGAGATGAGATACGGTTCCTCCTCTCCTGCTCCAAGGTTCAGTAGTGTTGCCAAATCAGAGGAAGGTGAGCTTTAATAAATGCAAGGTTTTCAAGATGAAAATGTTGGCTTCTGTGTAAGCACGCGGTTGGGTTACCGCGTGGCGGCAACCTCGCAGGAGCCGGCCGCCTGCACGTGCTCAGCCCGTCGCAGGAGCGAGGCACAGAGCCTTTGCGACATCTCTGTCGCTGAGGTGTGAACGAAGAGGTTTTACATCACATTCGCTTCAGGCTAAGTTACCAGAGATGTGATCACTCATTAAACCGTGAAACTTGATCCTGCCCCTGAGCTCTTAATTGCCTTCTGGTTTCTACAGATTTAAGGTCACACTACAGTGACGTCTGCAGGCAGCCATGAAAGCTAGAAGCAATTATTGTTATTTTTAATGAAATTTGAGATTTCCACTTAATAGGATTCAATGCTAAAGGCTTTAGAAAAACACCAAATATTATGAAGTTTGTGATAAAACCGTGGGAGCTGGCAGTAGTATTGCGGTAAGAGATTTAAAGCATCAGTACCTACTGAACTAGCAGAGGGTAGGTTTTTTTACATCCTTTGGCACAACTGGCATTCGTGAGCCTCAAACCCTCCACTTTTTGTGCAGGAGAGTCCAGGACATACAACTTGGGGATCCACCATTGGATCAGAAAGGGGAGGTTATGAGGCATGGGGGAGGTAATGGGGAAACAGTGAGAGTTACAGCAACCACACTGTTGCCCAGCAAATCCTAGGAGGCATTTTGAAAATCCTTCAGCATTGGCTTCATTCTCTTCCTTTCCAGTTCTTAAAGACTTCAATGGGAGGAAAGTTAGGCCAAAGCTAAGCACTTTTGAAACTCCCTTTTCTAGATCTCTGCTGATGTAAAGTCTGGTTGAAATGAATAATCTCTTATCCAATGAGTTGAACCATTCCCCCATCAGTGCCTTATGTGTTTTGTTGCTGAGTACAGCATGATGTGGGCAGACCGTTAGGTCACCACCACACTCCGTTCTCTCCCACCTCCTTTGTTAGAAATGGCGCTTGGACACCCTGGTCTTCCTGGGCCCCGTGTAGCACCTCCTGTGGGATTGGCTTTCAAGTCCGCCAGCGATCCTGCAGCAACCCCTCTCCACGGTACGGGGGCAGGGTCTGCGTTGGACAAAGCAGGGAAGAAAGGTAAGAGCTGTCCACAACACCATGTGTTCACTTCTGTGGTTATAATGTTGGCAGTTGGAAGTGGTGGCTCTTGTATGAATGCAGATTAAGGCTCTTTGGCTGAATGCACAAAATGGAAGAAATTCCAGAGAGATGAGGTTTCTCACATGCATGGCCACTGTCTTTCAATGAGCCTTTGGCCATCAGAGATTTCAGTTCTGCCTCCCCTCTCAAGCAGGACGTTTGAGACCTTCACAAGTATTCCCGTCTCCCAAACAGAGGTCTGACCCCCTCAATGAAAGGAGAAGCTGTGCCTGCTGTCAGCAGTGTAGAGTTTAGTGATACAGTTACATTGTTCTGATCCGTCCCTGAGGAGGCAGTTGAGTACGTGCAGCTTCCATCGCCAATTGCACCATTCCTAAGTCGCTATTAATTGTGCTGATGCACCAAGAGAAGTTCAAAACAAAATACAGCTGGACTCACGGAGTCAGGGTTGAGTTTTTGCAGGGGTTGGCATCAAAAAAACATCTTTTTTTCCCTCTGACCTAAGCAAATTTCATGCAAAATCAATAAGAGACAATACTTTTTGAACCTACGGAGCCATCTGCACTATTACACTTCTTCGAGCCCGGCCCCTCATTAAACGCATGCTTCAAGGCATCCCAATTTGGTTTCCAGATTTGACATTTCATTAAAGGCCACCTCTGCTTGGCAGTAGGTTGTTGCTTGTCCCTTGAGTGGTCACTTAAGACAGATCTCTCTGCATTTCTCAGAATACAAAGGGCAATTCATTTAACTTCCTTGATTCAGGACATTTTAATGTTTGGTTTGATTTGTGGCCATTCAGAATGGTCCTTTTTGGGTTTTAAAGACTACATCCGAGTCAATTGCAGTCCTGTGTGATTCAATTTGAGAACAATATTGATTAAAAAGCTGAACAAAATTAAAGTTACCTTTTGAAAAGGGAACATGAAATAGCATTACTTTAGGGCCTGCTTTTAGATGCTTATAGCATCTAGTTCAGCTCCAGTTGCAAACACTAGTTTTTTAGGGTCCAAGCAGTAGTCAGGGCCAGATCATGGGAAGGGAAGATTGTCAAGCCTTTAGCACCTGCCATTAGTGACAGGTCACTGTTGAGTTGACCTGCCAGTAGTCATCCCATTGAAAATATTTACCATCCACTGTCTCTCTTTATGACACATGGGTTCAACTTATGAGCTCTTTTGTGAATTCAGTGCATAAAAGTTAGGAGCTTAGAGCACTTTCAAAAACTTGATCTTGACCATTTATTCCAGCTGTCTCAGTGAGCTCAGCCTGGTTAACCGCTCCCCCTGTTCTGAACAAAGGGTACAGTTCTATGAACAGGAACGTTGCTAATCTGGCTGTTGTGTCAGCTTTCCGCTGGCTTTCTGTGCCTGCATGAATTGCACCCAAATGCAGTGTTTAGTCTTGTATCCATCACCATTTTGTCCCTTGGATGTGCTGACATGGATGTGTTTTGAGCAATGCGCTTTCTTATTTCAGATTCTGTAATGAGAACAGTCCATGTCCATTACCAATTTTTTGGTCTTCGTGGGGTCCTTGGAATAAATGTAGTGTGAATTGTGGTGGAGGGATTCATTCAAGGCAGAGGTCCTGTGAAAATGGAAATACATGTCCAGGCTGTGCTGTGGTATGTATTTTTTATTGACATTGCGTAAGGGGCACCTCTTGGCATCTAGCATCTAGGAACTTGGTATTTAACTCCTCTCTCCATCTTGGTTTTATTTCTTAAGATAGAAAAAGCCGCTATCCTCAGCTTTTGCTGGAAAGGATGCTGAAATGAACTGGGAAGCAGAGAGGTGGCAAATTCCCAAGTCAGTGAAGTTGGTGTGAAAGTGTGTATGTGTCAGTCTGTGTGTGTGTGTTTACCTAAAGGTAAGGACATACTGGTGTACAGAGGACTTCCTCAGGCCTCTGTGGGATCAGGTATCAAGTCCTGTACCTGAAAGCATTATACATTTTCTTTTCTTCTATCCCACTCCCATTGAGTCAACGAGGCCCTAATATATCAGAAATGAGTCTTATTGCCATACTTGAGTAAACAACTGGTCAAAAACCTAGTTAACCCATCAGTGAGGCGATGGCTACCTATTTGCTCTCTCTATTTTCCCGTTCCTATTCCGGCAGCTGTTTCATGCAGCTGTTTTAATTAGTTTTATGGAGAGTTTTCTTTCAGTGTAAGCAGATTTGATCTGGAACCTCCCATCTGTTCACAAGCTGTTTGGCATTTACTCTAGAATCATAAAGTCCTGAAGCATTACGTTTCTTTCCCTCTGCCAGAAAAGACTGGTTTGTTTATTTATTTATCTTTAAACAAGAGCACAATGTTTGTCACTGGAATTCCTCCCACTAGTGGCAAGAATTGTAAAGGCCCTAAATCACCCCATTCCCATCCAGCCAGAACGTTGTCTGTGCTCAGTGGATGCTCATCTCTACACCAAAGATGGCAAATGGTTCATAGTCCTCACTAGAGAGTTCAAAAAGCCAACCAAACAAAAATAGCTGTAAAAAGATAATCTAAACCCATCTTAAAAAGAAAACCATAAACTTTTCAAGGAATAAACCTTACTAACATATTGTTCTTATGGGGCTCCTCTAGGCTGACCTGAGAGCAGCATCTCAGGGTCACAGCAGAAATTTTTTTGCTGTTATTATTATCTATTGCCTGAATTATTCTCCTGCCCATAATGTACCAAGTTTTTGAAGCCTCACAGGCCTTTGAGTCAGCAAAGAAACACAAACCTGAGGGAGACATAGAAATAGCAAGCATAGTTCATCCTTGAGGTCCACCTGAAGCTATGCACCATCACTGCCTTCACAGTCACCACATTTTGTGCCGTGCCCAGCACTGGCTTGTGTCTGTGAGGTCAGATAAGGTGGATGGAGGTTGTTTTAGATCCAGGGGGTACCCCTTTATTTTCTGGAGTGGAAATAAATCTCTGTCAGTTAGGCTGCTGCTATTTAAGTAAGTAAGGAGAGAGTGGTTTTCCTTCTTGGCAGGAATACAAGACCTGCAACCCAGAGAGCTGCCCAGAGGTGCGCAGGAACACACCCTGGACCCCTTGGATGCCTGTCAACGTCACCCAGAACGGTGCCCGCCAGGAGCAGCGCTTCCGCTACACGTGTCGTGCCCAGCTGTCCGATCCTCACGAGCTGCAGTTTGGGAGGAAGAAAACTGAGAGTCGATTCTGCCCCAATGATGGCTCAGCAGTGTGTGATACTGACTGTACGTCTTGCCAGCTCTGGGGGACCATAGGGCAAGCCTAGATTTGGTGGTGGAAGGGGGACCCTCTCAGAACAACAAGAACCTGATTGTGTCTACATAAGTCTCGCCATGTATGACCGGTGTCACTGCAGAAGGCAGGGATGGAGAGAGCCCTCTGACTTAGAGATCAATACAATTGTGTGCTCTGTGCTTATGGCATTGTATAGATTTGTTCTTGCTACTACCAGGCTGCCCCAAGGAGAACAGGCAAGTAATGAGGGTATAGAGAAGAAGAGAGCAGCCATTCTACAGGACAGTATGTCTTTATTCTTTCTCTCTGGAGGCTCTCTTGTGCCCTGCCTCTGGGGTTATTCCCTTTGGTACTGTTGTGATGCAAGGCAGTGTCCTGAGGGCACAGCCTCGACCGCCACAGTTTGCTGCCCAGAAAGGCCATTTATCAAGGTTATCAGTAGACTCAGTTTGTGTGTGTGCAGATTTCATTTTGTCTCTAGTTTAGCTGTAACCCTGTGTAACAAAACTCTTGCTAAGGGCCTTCAACACAAACTCTTCCCCAGGGCACATCAATCCTGATTTTATTCATGAGCTGAAGCCCTTTTTAAAAGCCGAACAGCTGATTAATTTGTGATCTTGTGGTGTTTTGTTTGTTTTCCTTGAAGCTCTTGTTGATGACCTCCTCAAGACTGGTAAGACCTCTGCACGGATTATCAATGGGGGCTGGTCCTTTTGGGGGGCCTGGTCTTCCTGTTCCAGGGACTGTGAGTTGGGCTTTAGGATCAGGAAGAGAACATGCACAAACCCTGAGCCTAAAAATGGTGGCCTGCCCTGCGTGGGGTCAGCGATGGAGTACCAAGACTGCAATCCTCATCCCTGCCCAGGTAACCATGATCATCTTCCTGCATGCAATTCAGAGGTGTTCTTCCCCATCTTAATAGTAGATCCACAAAGAAAAATAAAATCAGTATTTCCAAGCTGCTTTTTTTTTTTTTTTTAATTTGGGGGATTTTTCCTTAATGTTTTTAAAAGCTATTGGAATGACCCATGTATGTGATCTTGAGTGCTATGACTTATGTTTCACCTCGGCTCAGAGGGTAACACAGCCACATCCTCTAGAGGAAGTAGTACCGTGGCTTGTCTAGCAAGTTTTTGCTTCAAGAAGGTTTGATATTCCATCCAGTGGAGGGCATCACGGTGCATCTGCACCTTGATGAGGATACAGGCTTAATAAATGTGGCTTAATACTGTGTAGAGATGCTTGATGTGGCGGTTCTTCTTGTGAACACTTGTTTCTTCCCCCTCTCCTGCTTACGTATTGTTCTTGCGATGGGCATCTACTCTTGGCATCAGTTACCATTTCCTGCACAGCCAGCAGGGAGTATTCTTGCCTGGTTTCCTGGTTTTCGAGTTTGTCCTCATGTTTATGTTGCACTCCTGATCCAGAATAGTAATAATAGACCATTGACTACTGTATTCTCTCTCACTTATCCTTCTTGCTCTGTAATAACTATCTAAACTAAATTTAAGCAATTTTACACAAATTACCTTGCCTCTTTGCAGTTCTAGCAAGTATCTACTTCTGGCGATATAGTTTGTGGCCTACACTTGAAAATGTTATAATAGTATTATTATGATTCTAAAATTCAATACAAAGATAAAATTCCAATGCAGATATAATCAGAATGTGCAGCAAGAGCGTAGCGGGAGTGTCAAATATTGCACTCTATGGCCTATAAAAAGAAAATAACTCTAGCACTATAAAGGCAGCTATTAGTACTATTTTGGAAGCTCTCAGTGGCTTTTCACTAATGTCTGTGCCCTTCTTCTGTGCTGTTTTCTCCCCTTGGACACTATGATGTTTTACAATCTGTTCTGAGTGCATGATTACTATTTCTCTGTGTCTCCCTCCTTCCCTGCCTCACTCAATGTGTATACCCAAATCCTGGGTTTATCTTGCACTACGTCATCAGGTTATTATCTTCTGAATTAATGGCATGTGAACCTGCAAATCAGGCAGTCTAGTTGCCTGACAAGGGGCGGGTGGGAATCAGGGATCTTAAGTCCCTCCCTAGTTTCATTATTAATCTGTTATGGGGCTGTGCTCACATCATAGAATCACAGAGTGGTTTGGGTTGGAAGGGACCTTTAAAGGTCATCTAGTCCAACCCACCTGCAATCAGCAGGGACAATAAATAAAGCCTCTGAGTTTCTGTTTACTGAAGGTTGGAAGTAGAGGACTCGGGGCCCCCACAGAAAGGTGCCATATAAGCTCCACTTAGGTTGTCAAGCACTTTTTTTCCAAGTAAATCTGTTGTTGCTGTAGGTGAAGCATCAGGAGACAATATAATAACAATGCTGTATTATAAAAAGTTGTAAACTAGACTAGACTAGAATACAATAGAATATTTCAGTGACTTACCCTAAGGAATAGTTTCTATTTTGGCACTTCATGATGTAGAGTCTTTTTGTGCATAGACTTCATTCTGCATCTGCAGATTGCAGCGCATTTGTACCCTCTCTTGATATGAAGTTCTTGTTGTAAGGCCCAAATGTCCTGGGGTACAAGAAACTGCTAGCTAGTCTGGGCAGGGTGGATCTGGAAGGCGAGATACTGGGGCTCTCCGGCTTTGTCACAGTGAGAGGAGTAACCAATGGCACCTACCTCTCTCTCCTTGCTTTTCAATGTCCTTCAGTGAAAGGTTCATGGTCTTGCTGGACTCCTTGGTCTCACTGCTCAGCAACCTGTGGAGGAGGACACTACCAGCGCACGCGGACTTGCACCAATCCAGCTCCGTCTAGTGGAGAGGATATCTGCATTGGGCTGCACACCGAGGAGGCCCTTTGCAACACGCACCCATGTGAAGGTAGCCAGTTTCTGTCCCTGCTCCAACTGGCTTGAGTGGTGGTAGGAGCAAGACACATCTGCAAAATGTTTAAAAAATAAATCGGAAACACCACCAGTTAAAAGCTTTTCTGTCCATTCAGTAAATGTCTATTGAACCAGGGAGAAAGGAGACATCCCAGTGGTTCAACTGCAATGCATCACCTTTCTCTTTACCTGTTCACTAGCCCATGCTCTGGCATTCTGGTGCCGGACAGGCAAAATCTTGTTAACAGCCAATCCATTTAAAGTAATTGAAAAAGCAGGAGCTTGATTCTTCAATGTGGAAGCTTACAAGACAAACAAAAGGAGTCATGAAGCATCAATCTGTACAGTTGCTGAAGTTGCTTCCAATTCTTCCTTTTTCTTACACAGACAGGCAGATGAGCAGGTGCTACAACGCAGAGAGCAGGGTTTAGGTCTGTGCTGCTTTTGAACCACCTTTGTGTATTTCTGATCCAGTGCTGGCTGACTCCTGTCCTTAGGAAATGCAGCAAGACTTTTTACCTGCTGTAATTTGTCCTGGCGGCTTGAGGTATGCCCGGGAGGCAACCTCAAAGCTTGGAGGTCCTGGTGCAACATTGCCCCATCCAACTCCTTGTATGCCTTTAACCAGAGAGGTGATATAGGAGCTGTTAAGACAACTCCGTGCTGCGCAGTGCTCCACCAAGGGTTGGTTCAGTCCGTACTGGGAAAACTACACCCTGACAAGTAGGGTATGATGCTTGCACTGTTATTTGTATTGAGAATAGTAAATCCACTAGGGCCCCTGGATTAGATGTGACAGAGAGGGCCAGGCCAGGATCTAGACATCCTTCAGGATGGGAGAAGTTTGGTATCTCTAAGGGATCCTTTTCCTTCTTGGTGACATTGTCTGTGTGTTTTCCTGATCTTGGATTTCAGGTGGCTGGTCAGAGTGGTCAGAGTGGAGCCTGTGTAATGAAGAGGGCATCCAATACCGCAGCCGTTACTGTGAAGTACACAGCCCAGACTCTTCTCAGTGCGTCGGAAACAGCACACAGTACCAAGAGTGCCTGTATAATGAAATTCCTGGTATGTACAGTGTCATCGAGGAGGGAGAGGGTGGGCCAATGCAGGAGGACAGCTCGTGCCCAGACTGTCAAGCTAAACTGAGATTTTCCCTACTATAAATTGGGTTTGGATACTTCTAGAAAAACAAGCAAACAAACAAACGTTATAAACTCCTTTGTGGCAGGCACAGGGTAACTGACAATCCTTTAAGGCAGCTTAGCTTTTCTTTAAAACAGAGTTACTTAGCTCTGTAGTAAATAACTGGTATTGCTTCACCTGAGTTGAAGCTTTTAACTTTGCATAGTTCACCTCAGGCTGGACTATAAAAATTATCTCTGTTCTCAGTATGGATAAAGGCAACAGAAGGTCCTTGAGTTCAGGTATCAAAAGAAGCATCCCAAAAGAACAAAGAAATTAGGAGGGGCAGATCGAGAAAAGTGGTGTGTGAAGTGGGGAGATTAATCAAGGGTCTGACAGAGCGATACTGCTGATGGACAGATGGTCATCAACATCTTCCACCCTGTGTTTTGTGGAAATTGAATCTCCCAAGCAAATATTTCATATGGGTCTAGACTGAATAACCCCTTTCTGCATGTTATTTTCTGGATTACAGTGCCCTGACTTAAAAATCTGAGAGCTCTAGGCAATGGTACTCTTCTTTTTCATGGTTTTCTCAGCTGTCTTCTTTCCCCTAAATCGAAGAAGCTGAACAGTGATCAGGTAACAATACTGGAATCGTCAGGTCTTTGGAGAGGTTTTGCTGCATGTGTTTCACGCTCTGAGTTTGTCATTCAATTTAGAGAGACTCTCAGCTTGCTGCAGAACACATGAGCAGCTTCTCGTGTCTGGAACACAGGGGGTTTAATTACTTAAAGAAGGAAAGTGATGGCAAAATGACAACTTTCTCCAATCCTCTTCTCTTTGTTTAGTGATCCTGCCTGCCTCCAGCATTGATGAGAGCACGAACTGTGGAGGTAGGGTACCACTAACTATGTATCTTATTTTTATCTTAACCTGGCTTCTTTTCTCCCTGTGCAGTATCAACCAAACCATTAATCTGTACAGCTCATATCCCACTGATAGCCTTAATTCCACTGGAGTCTTGCTGTCTGAGTCAGACTGGAGGAATGTATCGCATGTCCACTTGTCAGTTCCAAGATTTTTATTTATTTCGGGGTTTGGGTCGGCCACTGAGGGTCATTAATTACCAGAGAGCACATTGCTTGTCCTCTCTCCCTGCAGGGTAAATGTTGAGGAGAAAGGAAGGGATTCCTCATCCCACCACTGTAAGCCTCCAGCTGTTTGGAGGCAGGTGTTTTTAAACAATCTATAAAGCTTCCAGTGAACGGGGTCTCTTAGATTCTTTGCTGATAGAGGATGAGATTAGAGTTTATACTTGTTCTCCAAGCACTTCCTTTCATTCAAGTCCTCACCTCTCACAGAAGTCGTGTCTCCTTTCTGCATGTAACTTGGAAAGATCCAGTCATTAGTGTCACTTTTCCACTGCCCTAGGAGCCCTTATGATAAAAATGCAGACTGAAGAAAATGGCAGGTTCCTTCAACATTTTAAAACACTAGTTTCACACTAATGACCATGTCACATCCCTGCTCTCCTGGAATCTAGATGATCTGCAGGCTGCCAAAATCTCTTCTCCCTGTGGAGATCATGGCAAAAAACAGGCATGCCACCTGTGGCACGAAAATGTGGCCTCTCGGTTTGTGACTGCGGGGGCAATCAATGGAATTGAGATTTCAGCACCTGCAATGTAACAGTTGGTTTTCTGCGTCACTCCTCCCCCAGAGGGTGCCTCGGATCTGCTTCAGTTCCAGGACTCCTTGCTACGGCCTGCACCCTGCTGTTGTGCACTGTATCCACGTTTCCTTCTTTTACCACCACCATTGTATCTGCTGGTGCAATCTACATTTTACCATAGCTAATATTATTTATTACTTAGTGTTCTACAATGTTTGGCAAAGAAGCCAATCAATAGAATTTCTGTTGACGCATCTCAGAAAATCTATATTTTCATGATGAACCAGAAAGCTTCCCCTCTGGGGACTCACATGCTGCAAACAAAGTAATTTGTTTTTTCCCTAAGATACAGCTAAAAATCACCTGAAAAATCAGATGGTCTTTCAAAAGTGAAATGTAAGAGAGCTTTATGTTTTAGAAAGGATTTCCTACTGTAGTGACTTGCAAATGTAGCAGTGAAATGAAATATTCACTGAAATATAAGCAAAGCTGGGTATGAGGAGAATGTGACAGTGTCGTGTGGCTTTACTGGGCGCTGTTGCATATTCTGTGTTTTAGCTCTCATGAGTGACATAAAGCAGGCAGAGTTTTTTAGAAAAGAAATGTCTTTTGGGAAAAGTCTTGTAACATTTAGTAGGAAATTAGCATCTTTCTGCTGCTTTTTTGGACCATCATCCAAAACACAACAGAAAGTGGTAATCTTGCAATAGAATTTTATAGTGTGGTTTAAAAAATAAATGTAGCTCTTCAGTCCAGTAAATTCTCTATGTTCCTTACTGTAATTATGATTGAAGCCCATTACTTTGTTGTAGAACTCTATTGGTTTTGTTCTTTTTAAACTCAGGAGGATGTGCTTTAACTAAAGATTAGAGGAGAGCAGTAGACTAATGGGCAGAATTCTCTATTTGAAAAGCATATCAGTTAAAATGTAAGATGGCACCAAAAAATTGCATGCTGTGATCAGACTAAGAATGAACCTCATTTAAAGCCACTCTCTGAGCAGTCCCTTCCATTTGCCTGCACACAGTCAAGTCAACACAGCAGTCTGTCCAAATGAATTGGCTTTTTAAGTATTATGAGAATTTTACCCCTGCAATCCCCGCCGAGCCCGTGTGGCTGCCCCCTGGGACAGCTGCCCTGGGGGGCCAGCAGTCAGGGGTCCCTCCCCCCGGCACTAGGACCCCTGTCACTCCTGTTTGAAAGTTGACAAAGCAAAGGCAGAGGAAAGGTAATAGCGTTTGGACTCATCATTGCTGATTCTTTTTCTGTAAATCCCTCCCCTGCACATAGCAAGAGAGCAGGGTCGTAAAGTTTTGCCACCCAAGATTGCCTCTGGTTGCTTCGTTAACTTGATGGCTGTAAAGATCGCTACTGTTTGTTCTCTTGTCACTGGAGATCTGTTGGTGGTTGGTTTTACCATGGGGTTTGAGAGTCTCTGGTGTGAGGGAGGAATGAGGAGCAGTATTTGACTTTGTCTTCCCCCCACCAGCCGGAGTTGTGAGTTAAGTACTTCCCAGCGCGTGGGATGCACAACTACAGCTCCTTCCAGAGGTCAGCGCTGTGCTTGGAGGGTGCTGCTGCAATCCCACGTGGAGAGATCTCTGTAGGAGGCTTTTATAGTCCAAGAGCTTTTCTGTTTGAAATATTTGCACTGTAGCTACCCTGCCGGCACCTGCCTGCAACTGGCTTCCTATCTTTGCAGTTTGTGGAGAAAGCCAACAAAGAAGTGTTTTTCAAGCAGTTCCCCCCTTTCCTTTTCCGTCTTATCTTTCCCATTCCCCTGAGGATCCCCGTTTCACTGTTAGCGGTACAAATACACACCTCAGAAGTAGTGCAGACATGACCAAGGCAATGCTGCCCTGTGAATACGCAAGAATGCTGAGCACACTTGGATTACATGGGGGAGGAATGTGTATCTCCCCCACCCCACACACAGTCCCGTAGGCATTTTGGACAGCCAACAAAAAGGGCTTTCCTCTCCCTTCCTTCCCCTTCAGAGAAACACTGAGCAGTTTTATCCCCTTATTTCCATGACACACACACATGCTTTGGAATCCATTAATGTGCATTGTTTGTACGGCTCATTTCTTTAGCTGTCAGCTTAACATAATGTTTAGTTTCAATATCAATAGAGGGGCGAGAAGAGAGACAGGGAGGGAGCTTTGAGAAAACAATGCATGAACCTGTTAAACTGCACAAGGCAGAGCTGCAGTGGGGAGACCGATTTGCAGGGAGATTATGTCAGTTTATGTTAGAACGTAAGACTCTGGCTTCAACAGCTTATTAATGTTGATCCTGAGATGTCATAGCTCTGATTTGCACCTGTGGTCTTGTCAGGAGAGGAAAAAAGGCTGTTCTTTAAAAATAGCATCTCTTGTCATTTCCCTTGCAGGTTTTAGTCTCATCCATCTGATTGCCACTGGGGTCTCCTGTTTCTTCGGCTCTAGCCTCTTAACGTTTGTGATTTACGTGTACTGCCAGCGCTGTCAGAGGCAGTCCCAGGAGTCGACTGTTATCCACCCAACCACTCCCAACCATCTCCATTACAAGGGCAACACAACCCCCAAGAACGAGAAGTACACCCCTATGGAGTTCAAGGTAGGGTAGTTGATGAGAAATACCACAAACAGCTTGCTATTACCGAACAAATTTTGTCTTAATGTCAGGGTTGGAATTGGGTAGGTTTGTGATTCTGTGCCCAGCTGTTGGCCTTATCCGGGGGGGTTGAAGGGGCATTTAGCTGTACTGTCACAAAGGGGTTAAAAAGTCCCATTACTGCAATGGGGTTTTGTTCTGTTTCACGGTCCTGATGAATGCCAGTCTGGCAAGTACATACCAAGATACTCCAGCCCATTCTGACTATTGTATGTATACAAATTGTCCTCTAAGAAATCAGTAAGAGCTCAGTTCGGTGCATTGGTAGCGCGTGGTAAGAGGAAACGGAGGGGAGGAAGAATAAAAATGGAAACTTCATTAGACAAATAGCTGGGAAAATGCTTATTGGTAGGATGAGATTCTGAAAATGCTTTGGGAACTGCCAAATTGGAGAGAATGAGAAAGCAGAAAGGGTTCTGCCCCCGCTATCAGTACTGGACAGAACTTAGCCCAGGCAGCCATGCAGAATTCAATGGTAACAGCGGAACTGGGAGCTGAAGCCTTAGGAGAAGCTGAGTGTCAAAGTGGCATGCTCTGTTGGCATGTCTGCTTGCTAAAGAGAACATTAGAGAAGATAGGACCAAGGGTGCAAGAGACAATATGCTGAGACAGTAGCACATTGTTGTATTTGAGCATCAGTCTCCAGGCGAAGTGTGGGATCAGAGAAGTGAGCAGTGGGATGGGTGAAGGGGCTTCATGTCACCACAGCAGGAGCAGCCTGCCTAAGGTCACTTGAACAGGGTGGAGCATTATTTGGGACATGAACACAAAACAGAAGGAAGCCCTGCAGCTGCTTGTTCCTTCCTATAGCTGTGTCTTGTGCTGTTGACATTTTGATTGTCTGTTTCTGCTGATCTGGCCTGGCTTCTCACTGAGACCCAACAATAAGATCAACGGTGGGACCGTAGCCATAGTCCTGGGTGTTGGGGATTGCTTCTACGCAGGGATTTTATAATTCTGGGCACAGGACAACTCCTGATACATGGCCATGATTTGCAATGTGAATATGCATGAGAACTAAGAGCTTGCATCAAATCATTTGAAATGAGTCAATGTCAGTTTGGTGTTTTAAGGGAAAACAGTTTGAGCTGGAAAATAACAGACCAGTTTGGCAATAAGCATGTGCTGAATTCCTTGTGTTGGGCATTGCAGCTCCTCAGAGGATCCCACTGCCTATAAATGCAGTCTCAAAAATACATTTCCTAGCAGCATAAGGCTACCGTTGCATAAAGTTTAATAAGGGTGCAGCATCATAATGCGAGTCAGCATGGATTTGTGGAAAGTAAATCACGTCAAGCAAATTGGATTCCTTTTTTAAATTAAATAAATATTGATCTAGATAGGAGGGAAGCAGCAGACATATTGGGATTTTGCAGAAGCTTTTAACAAAGTTTCACAGGATGTATTATTCTACACACTCTGCATATACGGGTTAGGTAATAAATTATTAAGACAGGTAAAGAACTGGGACCTGATTCTGAAAGCTTCAAACTATGAGAGTAATCCTTTCGGTTATGTGAGTAGTTATGGCAAAGTCAATAGGAAGACCCAGATGAGAAAAGCTTGCAGAAATAAAGAGATGAGCAAGAGCATCCCCTCGTTTCTTACATAGCAAACAATGAAGAAAAGAGACAAATTTATTTTTGTGGCCGAAAGCAGGTAGTTACAGGGTTGGCTTTGTGTTAACATTTTCTTCATGATTTATATTGTGCTATCATATGTTGTCAGACAATGCTAAAATAGGAAGAATGGTTAAAATTTAGAAGGATGAAGTTGTTCGCGGAATGATCTTGATCAGATGGGTAAATGGATTATGCAATGCAATACGTCTATGCCGAGTGGTGGAGTGGAGTAGAAGTAATAACAAAGCTAAGCAAAGTTTAAAATAGCAGTAGATTAGTTAATGTACTATCAGGAGGGAGCTGACCTCTTTGATAGATGCATCTCTGAATACTTGATCTAGTGTGTAGTAACAGTGAGCAGCTGTTAGAGTCTTCTTTTGAGGGACATAAAGAGCCTAGGCATTAGATCAAGTTTTGAAAAGTCTCGTTTATTTAAAGGAAGGCATTAGCTAACCCAGACTGCATGAGTTAGGCTGGGGGGAGAAGGGACCTGGACACAAGGAGAGATAGACCAGATGGGACTTATTTATAGAATGTTAGGAAGTGAAAGAGTTCAAGTGCATAAATCTGCAGTCATTGGACAGACCAAAACTAAATGTTTAGGAGCAAGGGGCTGCTTACTGAGAAGAACACAAAGTCATACTCTTTCAGAGTGGTGAATGAGGCAAAGAGATTTACAGAAAGGGTAAAATCTGTTTATGAAGTGAAGCCCCTTTTCTCTGTTCTGGTTGAATATTTCCTTATGTTCATCTTTTCTGTTGGCCCTCCTTTCTTAAACTCTTGCCTGAAAATGTCTCATTTAATACTACAAATTTACCATTTCTCAGTGTTCCCTTGAAGAATATAGCATTAGTGCAGTAAGAGGAAGGCTCTGTGTGCTCTGTGCTGTGTAATTACTTACAGAACTTGTTATTAGCCAGCTTTATATTTAGGAATAAATGGCAGATTTTTCTAAGGGTCAGGAGGGAGTTTTTCATGCCTTCAAGCAGCATGTGTTGTTGTATTGTGACGCTACACAATTAACATTCAAATGACGGAGGAACTGAAATTCACCTACTGGAAAATAAGGGTTGGACTGAGCTTGGATATGGGCCCACCTGAATTTAAAATGTGTATGTATGAAAGAAAGTGAAAACACCTGAAATTACGGATTCTAAACCCAAGTAAGTTTCTATTCAGCAGATACCAAGGAAACTTTCCTCAATATTTTTTATGTAATGACAGCAAAATCATTGTAGATTTGGGAGTGTGTGTGTGTGTGTGAAAGAGTTAATAAAGCCATGATTAAGGAAATACATGGTGTGTAGACTACTTTTCAGTAACAGAAAATGATAATACACAGTGACATGATGGTAGCAGAAGGCTGAGCATATGCACAAGTCTATTATTTTCCATTCTTTGATAATAATAAGCCTTCTGCAACCATCTTTAGTTTGTTTTCATCTTGAAATATCTCTGCTCTCCAACCAGCAGGTGAACACAGTAGAAAGTTTGGCACTGTTATATTCAAATGTACAGCACTGAATGCAAACTCATAAATCAAGGTGAATTTTATATGAAGGCAGATTTTAATGAAGGAAGTGCTAGCTGATAGGAGCCTTGTTGGACATTTCAGCACAGCAATGCAGTAATGCAGATCAGATGTAAATATCATACATAATGGTGACCTATTGATCATTTAGCTGATGCTAACTTGCTTAGGCAGTGTTTGGCAGAAGAATGTTGTATTTTTGCTGGCTTATTTTCCCTTCCTGTTTTGCTTTCTCAGGAATGCTGCGAGGTTTATTATTAGCTATTTTAGCTGTGATGTCTTCAAAGATTTCATGCATATACATTTACCAGCAGCACGTTGATTTTGATTTGTTATTCACAGATCATAGGGGAGAGACCTTTTGGGTCACCTAATAAGCAGTTCATGTTTCATTAATTGGTTAAAGTTCATACAGCACTCTGACAATATTGAAGACTGTGCAGAACAAGAGCATAATGAAATAAAAATTACCTGCTCTTCACATTTTGGCATGATGGGTTACAGAACCACCTACAACCTTCCCAGTACTGCCACGCCGATTAGTTAATAACCGGCTATCAAAGCAGAGAGGGGATCCTCTTTTTAAATGTCTTGTTTCAACTACTCAGCCACTTACTCATATGAGTTACTCATTAGCATCGTGCTGATGGAAAGCGAGATGATCATCCTGCAGCAGAAGTGGGAGGATGTAGGGTCAAGGTTGAGCCCTTGTGAATTAGGAGCTCTTGGAAGAGCCACACATGGAGAAAGGATTTGGACTGAACTTCTTCCTATTGCTAAATTCTCTGCCAATAGAGAGAGCCAAGTTTTTATTCTATGCGGGATTTGCATAGGCAAAGGCGTCTGCACACTGGTCCAAATCCAAAATCCAGTGGCCTTTGGATCAGGCCAGATGGGATCAGTGAGAAATGTAAGTTTGCAGGATGGTTGTGATGATGATTCTGCAGATTTTCTTCTCGATTGTGCTGGACAGACCTCCCTCTGTCCTTCCTTCCTTAAACACAGCTTTAGTTATGAGTCACACAATCAAACTCCTCCTGTACCAATGCTTCAAATAAGCTAGGGAAGCACTGGAGCTTTCCATCTGCTCTGGGCATCACTGCTGCTCTTGTAGAAGCTAAAGGCCAAACTCTAAAGTTGTGCTCAAGCAAAACAATTGTTTATGTCAATGAGCAAATTTATTGTGAGGGAAAATGAGGTGAGAACTGAGTGAGATCGCAGGCTATGGCATTGAAAGAGGGGAACTATATATTGATGTA
The DNA here is from genome assembly GCF_964199755.1 of Larus michahellis. NCBI lineage: Eukaryota > Metazoa > Chordata > Aves > Charadriiformes > Laridae > Larus > Larus michahellis. The sequence goes on along the minus strand of NC_133902.1, from coordinate 47,908,471 downwards.
TGACCTGATGCCTGAGGTTTCTAGGAGAACACCAGAACAACACACATTAACTTGAGCAGGATTCTGAGTCCTGCACTTGCTCAAAATTATGCAGCAAATACAAATGCCACTACCAGAAAATGGGAGGAATATTCAGTAGATCACTTGGGACTCTGTATAAATTAGAAGCTACAATGAATATTTTTTAATAAAATGAGAATAATGCTGTTGAGAATCAAATAACAGTGCAGAGCAGACACCTTCTGCAAAGGACTCCGGACTCTGTGATCCACATTTCATTACTAATCCCAAATACTTCATAGCAATGAAACATCAACATGGAGGGTTATGAAACAGAAACCAATTCTGTCTTTGGAAGAAGAATCCTTCTGAATAAAACGACAGGCTGTGTGTTTGGTGTGGCTTCCAACATTGCAAAAAGAAATAAAGCTCAGGGTATAGGAAAGTGGATCCCTGTATGGATTTTAAATGTCTCTCTCTTGGTGATGGTCATTTTCACTGTCAGTGAAAATCATGCCTTTTTATAGCGGGGAGACAGCCAGTGGTTCAAGTTTAAATGAGCTTTAACTGCTGTCAGGTGCCCTAGAGGAATGTTCGTCTAAGTCATCCTTGGTTTCTGAGGGTGTTTGTTTCTCTCTGCCATGGAAAACTTAGGGCTTCGGTGTCCTGTCGCTTAATTTGATATGTTGCTACTTCAACTAAAATTGGCTAGCCCATTTATTTCTAGTGATCACAGCACATACACTGATAGCACTGTGATATAAACTTTTTTCTTTTCCCGGTGACCCTTTCACTGTGCATCATTTAAGCCCCAGGAAGTGGCTGTAAAGTTCAGACATAAGCCAGCAGTTGATGATACCCAACATCATCAATAAGTTATCAACAGCCTCCCTTAAGTATTTGCTTTAGCAACGTGGCATTTTAGAGGGAGATTTAGCTGATGTAATCAGCTGGAAAAAATAAATACACACACACACATATATATATACACACACAAATATAGTAAATCACATTGAAACATAAATTTTGCTACCACTGAATTTCATGTTTGACAAAGACTATTTCCCCTGAACAAAGTGGCATTTAAGAACATTAAGTGCTTGAATGGTAGAGCACATATTTTTAGTACTTACCATGAGTATGGTATTATTTGAAAAAGAATAGTAGGGGCAGGGGGTTGTATTGGCAAAGGAGCATTGTGCCCTTTCTTGTATGATCCTGCAGTTGCAAATCTCACTTCAGGGGACTCTCAATTTACATAATGCCTGCTAGGAAGGGAAGGCTAGAGAGCTTACCGATGGGGAAAAAAGGATTAAGTGGTGCATCTCAGTCAAAATCTGTTAGTGTCTTTTCTCCTCTTTATATCATTGGGTCGAGTCAAATTAAGCAGTCAAGCATGCCTGGAGGTGCGGCTGTCCCAGGGTGATTGTGCCTGTAGAGTGATGTGCATCTCTTGGAGGTGTCCTCGCCCCACGGCAGCAGCAGCTCAGCGGGTTGCTGTGTGCAAGTCACAGATATCTCCCTCTCATAGATACATTATTTAAGAGTAGGGGAAACTGCCAGTTTGGATCTGAATGTTTCCTTGCTCCTGCTCCCTCCAGGATGCTAAGCAACTGCTCACAATGGTCCCCCAATGGAAATTGGTCCCCACTCCATTCACTTTTCATGCAAACCCTTCAGACTTCACAGGGCTGTTGCTGCTCACTGTGGGGTGGGAATCCACATTGTTCCTCCTCCCCCACCGTTTTGAGAGTCCAGCTTTTGCGATGACTTTTTGTTTTCCTCTTTAAGCCATATTGAGAAGTTTTAAGTGACACTGGGGTTAGATGCTCCATATTCATCCTGTCATGTTATCCTCTATTGACTGAGCCTTCTCTCCTTCTTGTATGACCAGATGTATCTCCTCTAAACCCAGGTCAGGGATATATATGGTCCACACTCTGCCTTCTTACAGGCTAGGCTACTTATCATGGATGCTCACACTAGCCTTTCTTTGGGGTTGTATTAGTGCAGCTGTGATAGTCTGTGGGTGCAGGCAAGACAGGCAGACAAGTTTTGTTTGGTTTGGGTTTTAATTAGATCAATGAGGATAGCTGGAAAAAGCTGGCGGGTTTTTGAACATGTGAACTGCTATTTCGGACCTGCAGACAGACAGATGTGTTCAAAAGTTTATCTGATTTTTCCAGCTACACTAATTTATCTAATAATTGATATTACCTTTTTCTTGCAATTTTTGCCATTCCTAATTTCTCTGAGGTTGACACGTATTGGTCCATGCCCACCCACCTGTGCTGGAGAAGGCAGCTGGAGAAGGAGAATTAAATGAAGGACTGCAGGAACAGGAATAACAAAACCCCACCGTACTGACTGCTGTGTGTTTACATGACTTCCCTCTACTGGTCAGAAGAGGAATATTTCAAATATACCCTAGCCTCATTTGCTAAAAGTTAATGGTTCTCCCTTGGTCCAGGTGCTTGAAGTGGTTCTTCACTCCTTCTCTCCATGAAGCTCTGGCTGGCAGTGTTATGTGCATTAGCAGGACCGGGAAATCCTCAGTGCCTCCAAGATATGCAGGAGGAATTAATTGTGTGTTTGCAGAAGAGTTTAAAGGGAGCCATGAAAGAGCCAGGGAGCTAAAGTAAAGGGAGAGGATAATATTAGACAAACCGTAAATACCAGAAGACCTATAACCTGTGTAGTACACTTGGAGGGGAGCTGCCTTACTATTCATCTGGAATAGTTCCATTAGCAAATAATGGATTTTTAAGTTGAATTATAAAAAAAATGGAGCTGCATACATATAAAATAAAGATAGCTGTGTCGGTATGCAGAACTAGAACTCAATGTCCAGAATGTGTTTGGCAGCTCTGAGAGATGACAGCCAAAATACCTGAGCTGTTTTTTTCCCGAACCATGACCGCCCTGTCCTAAAGAGCAATTGAGAGCTCAGGGCTGCTCAGGATGTGCTGGCTGCTGCCACGGCACAGGCTGCAGCAACACTACATCCATTGCCACCATTCCCTAGTTCATCATTTCTATACGCACAATAGGTTTGGTGTAGGGTAAGCAGGAGTAGCTCTGCCTGCATTCCCCTCTAGCTGGGGGAATCCTCATTAAGTCAGCTCTAACACCGTCCTGAGATTTGGCACAAAGCATGTGAATAAAGGAAAGAACTGAAAATCTGCGGATGAAGGAATCTAGATGGACCGTATCCCAGCATCTGTGAGAACCAGCTAATGAACAACTCCAATTACCTTTATAAATATCATGGATCTTGGGCAAACCCTCAGTGCCACGAAACGCAAAGGTAATACAAAAGCGTTTGTAAGAAAGCAGGCCAATTTCCTCCCCGCTAATTGAGTCACTGTTAAGCTACCAAAGTCCAATGCACTAAAGTCACACAAGTAGCTCCAGTGAGTCTGTGTGGGAAATGCCAGTTGGATTTGGGGATAAGGGAAACTATCCGTAATCACACAGGCCCACAATCAATAGAGTATGCCTGGACCTTCCCCATTCAACAAAGAATATCAACAGGGTGTGAAATCCCGCTTGGTCTTTAAAATTTGGCAGAGTTTGGGCCATACTTGAGAGTGAAACCAGGAGAAACAAATGGGATTGACTCAACCGTGCTCTCAGTTACAGCGATGGAAACTCACTGAAACAAATCTGTGTCAGTATTAATATACAGGCAAATCTGAATTAATATTTGAGAGGCAACATGTCACATACCTTGATGAAATGAAAGGTGGTTGGGCTGAACTGACAGCTGAGCTGGGACTGTAATGCTGAGCAGGAAGAAATCAAACACGATCACTTTTTGCACAGACTTTCAGCATTAAAGGATGAAGGGAAAGCACAAGACCGAGCCGCATAAGGGCAAATTCTCAGCTGGTTGAAAATGTAGCTTCACTGGTCCACACAGCTAAAGAAAAGAGGATGATGTTGGTGTCTTAAATAATCTTGTGACGTGTAAGTAGAAATTGGCTTGGACAGGAATGCTGCTGCAGAGATTGAAACCTGGCTAATGGACTGTGAACATCGGGCAATCGTTAATGGGAACATACGGGGCTACAGGGAGGAGCTGTTTGGGGCACTGCAAGCAGTAATGCAAGGTTTGGCTTTATTTAATATCTTCATTAATGAGCTCGGAGAGGGTGCAGTCAGTGTGTTAATTAAACAAGCAGAAGATATTAAATTGGGAGGTGTGTCAAAAACCCAGCCATTGCTATAGAAATAATGGAAAATGACCTGGGGAGGTTATAAATGTAGAGAGGAAATAACAAGGTGAGATGCAGCGCAGGGAGAAAACAAAGCAATCTTGAGGAAAATAATCAAAAAGCAGCTATTTAGAGGGTGGGAGATACTTGGAAAGCAGTAAGACTATAAGAGACTGAACGAGTTAGCAGATGGCAAATTAGGCCAGTTTTTACTTTTATTTCTATTTTTACTAGGGTTTTTTTTCTTTTTTTTCCACCACTGCAGTTACACCTTTGCAATTCTCAGTCTAAACGTAGCGCAGTGGGCTGGCACCAGACTGCATGACTTGTGTTGGTAATTCACCGGAATAAGCAGCTCCGAGACCATCTGAAGCCTCAGGGCTGCTTATTCCAATATAACTGCAATGAGAGAGTGAGAACTTGCCTTCCCCGGACAGACCTACAGCCGGTCGCTGTGGCTTTACTAGTTACCATCAGCTGAAGCCCTGTCTAGCCCAGGCGCTCTACATGATCATCTGCAGCCAACGTGAACTGGGAAACTTAGTTTTAGAAGGCAGTGATTATACCTCTGGTAAGTTAGTCTGAGTGCTAGAGCATGCACGAGGGCAGGTGCCGTAGCTCAACTGATGAGCCTCCGTAGTAACACTATGGTACACATGAGGGACCCAGGAAGGGGGGAGGAAGGATGTAGACCAAAGCATAGTAGTGCGGCAAGGAGACAGCTTACACCTTCCCACACAGCTGAGATCATGTCTGCCGTATCCTGTGCACCAGCTATATTGGGAAGCGGCTTGGGGCAGCCCTGAATTCCTCCTTTGTGTCTTGACGCCACGTCATGGGTGTTGCCACCACCAAATTACTGGCAAGCCAGGGATAAATAGCAGGCTCTAGGCTAGACACCTGCAGTTGCCAGTGGGAAGATTTCCATTGACTCCTCGGACTTCAGTTTTCAGTTCAGAAAAATACTTAAACCTGGATTTAGCTCTAAGCAAGGACTCGCTTCAGTTTGTCTTACTCTTACATACAGTTTGTTTTGTCATCTTACTCATGTGCTTAAAGTCAGAGATGTGCCAAAGCATCTTTCTGACAATAGTCCTTTATGTTGCCAACTCTGAAGGTTTTTATAAGTTTTAAACGGCAGTAATATAACCTCACTCCCTCCTAAGTATAAGGATAAAATAGCTATTTTCAAACAGCTGTAGAAAACTGTAGCTATTCATTTTCTTATAATTGAATGATAGTTCCATTGTTAACCTGAGCACATCTACAGATGATGCCATCATTTGAGGGTTCTGTAATTTATTTACCAATAACAGTGAACAAAGAATTTCCAGTCTAAAAATATGGTAAGCTTCCATCCAAAAAGAACATGCAATCATAAGTTTAGTGTCCCAGTGGGATTTTTTTTGTATCTCTTTTTGAGAGGAAAAACCTTATTATATAGAAAATGGGTTCCTCATCTGTACATCGACACTTCACTGTAAATCCTGCAAACAGCCTTATTGAATTCATCAGAAAAAACTTAATACGTAAACCCTGGCCACTGCTGCCTTTGACTTCAGTGCAGGCAGAGCTCAAGAGATTTTATAAAAGCATCAAGTGAGATAGTTTCTTTGCTGTAAGACACTAAGCAAATTTTTAAGAAAGAGTGGAAAGAAGGATCATTAAAGTCTTAAAAATCACTTGTAGCTTGCAGTAACTACATGGGTCTCATAAGGTCTTTCTGGCAACTTTCCGTCTTTCCAGGGTCATTTGCAATGTATAGCTCGAGAGGCACAGCGGTGTTGCGGCATCCAGTGGATCAGAAGAAAGGGAGTGTGTGGGTGGGCCAGACGTCATTTATTTTCCTGGTGTCAATTAATGCCAAAAGAGGTTATTTCAGTTGTATGCTTTATTTTGTGGAAATGTAATGATTATGCTAATTATTTCCAAATTTACTCATTAATTATAATTCCGAGATCTCTGCCTTGGTACTTCCAGAGGTGTACAAGCTGTGGGAAATATTTCATAATATTAATATATTTCCACAACCCCACTCATTTGGCTGATGTTCCTAGAACACAAAAAGTAACATCCCTTAACAAGAATGCATGGCTAGCTCCATAAAACAGCTCATCTGCATCGAAAAGGCATTTTGCTCAATGTGATTTCACTGCACGAAACAAACGACTTAAAAGGAGGACAAAAGCTGCTAAATGTTGGATCTTGACTTCCTTACATCATTGCACAATTCCCTTATCCCACCGTTTTCCTGGGGGATGAAGGGGAGTAATCGCCATCCCACTGTTGCTACAGGAAGTCTGTTGGATGCTGTTCCAAGGAAAATTGGAAACCCTACTTTAACTCTTTTAGGGCTAATTGTGCAACTGAGTTCAGTGGGAATTTTGTCCCTGATTTTTGCAGAGGCAGGACGCAGGATGCACAGGGCCTTCATTTGGATATTGCTAAGGGGAATGGGTTGACTACAAAGTTGCCAGCTGCTACGAGGACCCTAATTTTAGACCTTTGCCTATGTCCACAGTGGGTGACCAGGGTTAGCGGTGATTGGAGTTGTCACCCTTGGTTCCTTAGTGCCTGCGCTCACTCTGTGACAAAGGAAAGGGGAAGTTTGTCTTTCTAGTACACTGGGGTGCTCAACATTACAAACAAACTTGCAAGATGGAAACTTCCAACGGTGCAGTCGGTCCTGGCACAGGCGACACATCTCTGATGATTCATGGCCATTGGAAAGGTGCGCACTGCGTTGTTCAGCCTCTTCAGAGGTTAAAGGGGTGAGAACTTAAACATAAATGCTAGACAAGGGTGGTTGGAAGCTGCCCAGGAAGGTCACCCAACTTTTCCTTTCTTCTTTTTACCCTTTAAAAGAGGAAAGTGTCGTGGGTGGGAGGGGAAGAACTGCAATAACTCCTGTCGACAGAGAAATAACAGAGAAACTGTGAGGTTGGGGGAAACTGTCCTTGCTTGCTGACTTCGCGGGGACTGTGGTGCTGCGTAGCTGGGGAAGATTAAGCCACAAAAGTCTTGGGAAACTTGTCAACTGTTCTCCCCCCACCACCCCCAAAACAGAAAAGAAGAGCTGGAGCTCAAAGAGAACCCTGTGTGCTTGCTGCGTGAGAAGATTCAGGAACTCTTGCCATTGCCATTGCATGTCATCCTCTGGGAACTATTTTATGGCCTTTATTTTGGTATTAGTTCTATGTGTATCAGATGCTTTTAGAAGCATCCTTTTCACTTTAGCTTCTCAGAAACTACATGGAATTCCTTTTAATTAGGGGGTGGGGAGATGTTCGTCCCCTTTTAAAATTGAGTTTTGAAATTTTCGTGATTGTTTATTGAATATTGAAACATTTGATCTGTTTATGTGTGTAAGAAATGTTTATACAGCTTGTACATGCGGCTGTAGGATGGGAGTAGTACTGAAAGTCCCATACTGTTACACACGAAGATGTTTTGATACATCTGAGAGAATGTAAGCAAGTAGGTCAGTGGATGATGACTTAATGATTTGGAGCAGAGGCAGGATTTGGGGGAGTAGTGGCAAGGCATTGCTGGAGAAAAAGTAACAAATGGAAAATCTGGATGATGACTTAGGCTAAAAATATCAATGGAGCAAGCTGAACGAAATTAAATGTATGCATACGGCACAACGCAGTCATGTTTAACACATCCGACGCTTGGCTCTACCTTGGGAGAAACAGCCTGCGAGTGTACATCAGTATTTTGCCTCCAGTACGAGTACCAGGGAACAGAGCAGCACACAAGGGGGGATTGCTGTCAACTTTCCCCTCAGACGCTTCCAGTTCTAACTAATACAATAGCAAGAGAGACAACAATTTGTTTGTCTATTTCTATAAATATTGAAATGCTCCGTATTCTCTCGTGCTTGGCATAGACATGCAATTTACTGGCAACAAGACTGGGCCTTGTGATTAGTTGACAGATCACATGTAATGGAGAAAGCTGATGCTGTTTTACATGCTCTTAAAACCATATCCGTCTTAGCCCGCCTGAAAACATCGCTGCTTGACAAAGCAGAGTTCCTGGGTCAGAGAAGTTTTTTTTACATATTAGTCATATGCTAATGCAACATAACAAAGGGTCTTTTAAAGAAAGCAGTTGAAGTTGTGCCTGCTTTTGTGTGTTCCACTTGGTTGGGTTAGCGCGTGTGGTTGGCTTACCTTCTGCTAACAGGTTCTTGTATTGAGGTTAGTGGTGAACAGACCAGAAGAAACAAATGATATCAAATATGCCAGGATGGCATGGCTCACGCTGGAAGGGAGGAAGTGGGTAAAAGTATTTCATTGACACCTGTTGAGTTTCTAGTTATTAGTTGAATGGAGCACTTTTTCTAAGCACATCTGCAAGTGTTCATAATAGATATGGGTCTGGCCTCACTTTTGCATGGGGAATATTATGCTTCTTTCTTCTCAAGGCAGGATGGGACCAAAATGAGGGCCTGAAATATGTTTCCCTCAGTGTTTGAAATACATCATGTATATGGCACAGAGATGTTGCACCAAGTGATGTTTCAGCAGTAGACGCTGATCAGACTTTTGGTCTTTTCTGATCCTGCTTACCCAGCAACCAGTCCTAAGAGATTGTAGCTGCAGGCAGGAGGAAGCATTAGTGTTTGATATGGGAGGACGCAGACAATAAGAAGGGGAAAATTCATGTTGAGTATCAGGAAAATTGTCATCAGTAGGGTCTGATGAGTACTCAGACGACCAACACATCTCCCTGAAGGGTGCAGGATGGTCATGCAGAAGGGCTCAGGCAGCAAAGGCAGGTTTTTCTTCCTTCTCTGAAACCTCTGCTGAGGACAGCCTGAGCTCTAGTGCTCACTGTGCTGCTCTAGTCAGCTTAGTTAGTGTAGCCACAGGTAAGTCTCTGCAAAAACACCAAAGGATTGTCCCTTCTATGAGGACTTACTGGGCATTGTCTTCAGCAACCACTTCTCGGCCACTGCAGTACTGGGGACTTGGCTCAGAGGTGGTTGAGGTGAAGAGGCCCTTGTAGGAATCGGGCTGTGAGCAAGGGCTGGGTCTGTATCAGTTTTTGTGATCGACTGTAGTTGTGTGGTGGTGACGACTCTTGGCCTTTCCCGTTGGGACTGATAAATATTGGTGGGAATGCCTATGGGCACAGCAGGCTGTTTTCATCCCCACAATAGCTCCAGTGAGTTCAAGTTGTCAGGAGGCTCTGACCTTGACGGCATAACCCATATAGCGTTGGGGGAGTATCTTCCAAAGGGACAGTCATTGGCCATCTCTGTACGGTCACAGCAAAGAACTGCAGAACGAGAGCAACGGTTAAAACTCAGTAAAACAGCATGGGAGCCCGCCCAGAGAGAGGTAACCGCGCACCTCTTCTCCTGCAGTGCATGCATGAATACGTATACATCTCTAAAATTCACTGCTGCCTAATTTCCCTTCTTCAAAATATCAACCAATTTCTAGTGCCAAGGAACCTAATAATCTATTTATTAAAATGAGACAGACAATAAGTTTGTGTGGGGAAATGTTAAGGCAGTGCACATTGATCATGCTGATTTAGGACTGTACTGCCATTGCAGCATTTCTGGAGACAAATTCTTTGGAGCTAATTGCATTATAAATTCCACTAAACCATTTTCATAAGGTATTTCCCTAAGATATAAGCCCTCCATTGAAAATAAAACCAAGAAGAGCAAAGGAGCAGTTGTGGGTTTTTTTCCTAATTAAATGTTATATGAAAGTAAGACAAGACAGAGAGAAAAAAATGCAAATCATGTTAATTAAATGCTAAGTCTGCTGTAAGGGGCTAGTTTTAAATACCGTGGGACATGTTGAAACTCAGATTTTTAACTGAAAGCCAAAAAAGAAGAGTCCTGAGGCTCTTGTCCTCAGATTGGGATGGTCCTGAGCCATCCAAAGTCAGGATTTTGATGTCACCAAGTTTCAGCTGTGGTAATCTGGCGTGTTGTGGATCTTAACCATCCCAAAAAGTGACTTGGATGCTGGATCACCTTCAAGAGAGCCCAGGGAGTGTGTGAGCGGGAACCAGCCTCTTCCTCCTGCTGTGGCAGCCCGTGGCCGTGGGGTTACGCTGCCTGCAGTGGGTGCCCTGGGCTAGAGACGCCGATAGGACATGGCAGTCATCGTGCACAGCCAGTACAAGGACCTGCGTTGTTCACCAGAGAGCAGTTCCCCCAGACACTCGCTGGTAGTACCCAGCACAGTGCATTTTTACAGGGGATCTCAATCGTTTTTATCAAGCTGGGTCAGAAGACACTGAAGCAGAGAGCAGTTAATTGGATTTCCCAAGGAAGCATAGCAAGCAGCGGAGGACTGAGCCTGGCTTCCTTGTTTCCCAGCCTCCAGCACCAAGCGGCAGTCTGTTCCCCACACTAGTTTAATATTTCTTTGGGTGACTGGGAGCAAAGCATGATATTTCTTTTCTTCCTTCCATATCGAAGGGAACAAATTCTCGTTCCTTGGAAATATTTGTCGCTTTGAGTGTGCCTATACAAATTCTCTCCTTGGTTCCTACGAGTGACGTGCTGTGAGCTCAATTTAGAGAGTCCAGGCAGGGAGGGATGGCAGTCAGACCCGGAGGAGGCTGGGACTCCTCCAATTTTCATGTATATGTTTCAGGTAGTGCTCATTTCCAAAAAATGTCATTCGCTACTTCAGCAACTGGGAAATTTCTTTGCCAGGGTACTTTTGCTATAGGAAAGCCTTTCCTCCTAATGTCTTGTATGAAGTTTGTATGAGTTGCCGCTCCCAGCTGTGAGCCTGTGATCGGATTAGAAGAAAGCATTTTCTTTTCTTCCTCCTCCTCTCCCCCTCCCCATGCAGTAAAATTACAAACAAATTGGGAGATAAATGTACTGCCTGTGGTCTTGTCTTTGCGCCTAAGGGTAGCTCTGATCATTTCGACGGTCACAGTTGGGGTACAGCTAAGCCCTGACTGTGCCACGGGCACATGGACAAGGCGAGACCCCCCTCGCATAACTGTAGCCTCCTAAAAGTCGGGCACGCACTGTCAGCAGGTCACCCTGCTGGCTGCCAGGGCTGGGGGGACAGGGGCTCCCCCAGAAGGCAATTTTCATCTGCACCTGCCTTCACGCAGGAAGGAGGCTTCTCCTCGCCTTGCCGACAGAGCCCCAATGCCTGAAGTTTAGGTGGCTGAAGTTAGATGGGTCGAGTAAAGCTGACGGAGCTGGGTATTTCATGGGCTTGAGCACTGATTAATTGAATTTCATCTTGCCCTGAGCTGGGTCAGGTATGACCTGTTTGTCTCAAGTGGGAACTGAGGTGAAGTGGTTCCCCCAGGAGCGTTGGATTGTGGCAGAACAACCGCTAGGTCCCAGGACTTGTTGCCCCATTAGACCTCTCCATCTCTCTGCTCCAGACAGGAGAGACGCTCATGCCCTTTTAAAGGTGCTGTGCCCCGAGCGTGAGGATGCTGTAGCAAACACGCCTAGTGTCTGCTACTGGAAAGAAATCTAAGCCAGGGGCTAGTTGAAAAACCTGTCACAAATGTTCCTCAGCCAAATTCACAGAAATCAGATGACTATAAAAATAATGGAGAAAGCTTCATAGAGTTATTGCATCCCCTTCCAAAATGGGATTTTATCCTTGTGCATAGGTAACAGCTGGCATAGCGGTGGGCTTTCTCCTGGGGGGAAGGGGGACATGCGCTTGCTGGTGGGAAGAGTAATAGCAATTCTTGCAAAAATCAAAGAAGCGGGGGCGGGGGGAAGAGGGGAGGGAGAAAAACCCTATTTCTAAATTTTTATGGTAAAAGGGGCATTTGTGGTTCTCATTTTTTATGTTGCTGTTGCCAACAATTGTTACATGGTTGTTAAATTTTTTTTAAGTCATTTTAGTTTTTCCAAAAGTGACCATGATTTGTTACTTATACTGTAGCTTACAGAAGTGACACACTTAATATCGGGGGGTCCAAACCTGGATATCTACCAATGGAGATGGAGATCAGGTAAATGCACACCTGCTCTTCCAAAGAGAAAAAGCTGCCATTTGGCAAGTGGTTTGAGAGGGAGATGCAGACTGTAACACAAGCATTTTGGAAGAGATTAGATTGAGTGCTGCCATTAATCACCAAGTTCCTTGTAGGCCCAGCATGGTTTTGTGTGACAATGATGTTCAGACAACACGCCAGCTACCAGGAGACTCCGTGTCCCTGGAGAAGGCTCTGTGTTCTGGCCCTAGCAGTAGCTGAGCACAGGTCCACCAAAGGAGACCTGGCAGGAGCCGTGGTCGCCCGCAGACTAGCCCCATCGCGAGTACGATGTACCGTCTTACTCTCCCAGCCGGAGGGAAGGTGGTGGTGGCTGCAGCAGAGACCGTGATGGAGAAGGCAGGTGAGAGGGAGGTGTCTGCAGGTAGATAAGAGTAATTATGTGGCACCAGTACCATGCCTGTCATTTCCTCTTCTCTTTTACAGACACTTAACAAGAACAATTTGATACCAGATGACAGGACCAACTTCTACCCGTTGCAGCAAACCAATGTGTACACGACAACCTATTATCCCAGTACACTGAATAAATATGACTACAGGCCCGAGGCCTCCCCTGGAAGGACCTTTACCAACAGCTGATGATGGACAGATCCTACAGGACTGGATCACTTCCTATATGAATTTTTTTTTAATTGATTTTATGGACCAAATACTGGCCCAGCCTTTAGATGTAAATATTGTACAGTAGGGTCTTTTTTTTTTTCCTTTGGTTAATTGTATTTCTTGTAAACAGCACATCTCCTTACAAGGACAAAAATGCATATGGACTGTTCTGCAGAGCTTTTGTGGACATTTGGCTGGAGATGGCACTTACTACTGCAAGTGTTTATGGCTGGAAGATCAGCGTTGCTGTCCAAGGCCGACGTTGTCAAGGAGGTGGCTGTGTCTGGGCTCAGTGGCCACCGTGCTGCAGCACGCGACACATGGGTGCACTCTGAGCAAGGCAAGAGGTGGCCTCCTGGGGCAAGGGGCCACCAAGGGCGTCTGTCTCGTGAAGAGCATCCTTCCTGAGACAGGATAGCAATAGTGCACTGGATGACACGCAGCTCATGAGACAGGCCAAGTGGGACTCCATCGTGCCAACAACTTGAAGAACGTTTTTTTCTTTCTTTTCCTTTTTTTATTTTTAATTTTTTTTCTGTTTCTGCAAAAAAAAAAAAAGTGACTTTCTAGGGCAGTGTTCCCTGTATCTTCAACAGAATCTTTTCATATTACAGGAAATACTCTCCGCAGCCTTCTTTGGTAATATGCAGTTCAGCTGATGAGAAACAACACACAAACAAAGTGCATTACCCAAAGAAGCTTTCTAGAATGTTTCCAGTCTTAATTAAAAGAAAATTATACAGGCAGTGAGACACTGAGAAGAGTAAATGTTGGAATAACATCGGACACATGAACTCGGAGTGCCTAACAAACAAAAATGTTTATATCACTGGAAAAAAAAGATGTGATGATTGCCGCACAAGAGCCATGGGCTTTTTTGCTTTCTTTCTTGTTCTTATTTTTTCTGAGACAGCGTTAACTCTTTTTGTTCTAGCTTTGATCCTGATGGCGTGTGCCAGGAAAGGCAACTTTAGAGGCCATGCTCTTCTTGTTGGAAATCACCATGCTTTGGGCTAATTTTTCCTCTTGTTTTATTGTTGGTTTTTAGTTCATTTACTTTCAAAGAGTGAATAATTCTGACTTTGCAGGGGGAGGGTATTTTTGTAAGGAACGTTTCCGTGGTCTGACATGACCCAGAAAGTCTGCTGCACATTCTTATAGCGTCTTCCAGTCAGTACTCTATGAAATAGTAACACAGCTGAGTAATGTACGTTGTTTGCCAATATTTCTTTAATTTTCCTGAACAAAACCAACCCAACAAACAAATGCTGCTGCAGCTACTGAAGTAAATTGGGGCGGTAGCATTATTAAACAGTATATCCAGCCTTGAAATGTAATTTTGTGTATGTGTGTGACTGTGTCTATGAGAACTGTATTAGTTTGATGCAGAAGCCATGTTGTCTACAACCAGATGTTTGTCTGACATAATTGTTTGGCAAAAAGGAAACTTATTGCTGGTGCTTAATGTACAATTACATCCAATGTGTTAGCAACGTGAACAAGTTCACCGCTGTTATCATTCAGTGTTTCTAAATATTTATGATGAACTCCTGATGCTAAGGATTTTAGAATGTCGCAATACCGAGCATGAGATAAAAGTACACCCCGAAACGCGCATGAGCTCCACGTTGTCCCGAGCTTGGCTTTGTCGTCTGCATCTTACTCGAGCAATTGCCATGCCCGTGCTTGGCCATTGACTCGGCCGTGTTCCCAGCGGTCCTGTTTGTCTTCGCTTTATTTCAGATTTCGCTGTAAGCCGACGCTGGTCATTTCTCAGTGCTGTTCCTTTGCTTGTTTGGAAGCCCAGCTTGGGCTGTGTGCTCAGCTCTTTCACGTAGGCAGCCGGTAGGAGATGAAGAAAGACTGTGTTGCTTGTGACAAGTATATTGCTTTTCCTGCGAGGAAAAGCCAACATGGCTCTGTAAGCCTGTGTTATGGTGGTTTGACCAGAAGGCAAGAATAAAGTAGCCTCCCATTTTTAAATTACTTTGGTCAACTTCAGTTTGCAGTGATTGAAGGCTGTAGGGATATTTGTAATAAAGTGGGGTCATTAGCACTGCCGTGAGGATGCCTTAGGCTCAGTGGTGCCCATCATTTCCAGCAGCTGTTTTTCTAATTTAGCAGCTCATCCTGCTTCTGCTCTGGTCTCACCAGGTGAAACAGAGGGAACAGAGGAAGAGAGAGGGAGAGGTGCCCTTGAATAGATACACTGACATTTGAAGCAGCGGGGTCAGGAGCTGATGCAGACCTCGAAGCTCTGTCTGAAGCAACTTGATGCAGCCCTCCAAGCAGGCACAGCGGCTCGATGGCCCTAACGCCCCCGGCAGCGCGGCCAGGGCGAGAGCGGCGGGAGGGAAGCAGGATGGCCAGGGAAGCAGGAGAGCGCTGGTCTGGGTACCAGCGCCTGCAGGGGGGCTCTTCCCAGGGCCCTAAACCCCATTAGAGGAGTGATGCCTTCGTGCCTTGTGCCGTAACGAGTTCACCCCTGTTTCACTGCATTTCCGCGGTCCCCCTCAGCAACATTGAAAATCCTGACTTAAAGTAGTTCTAGCAAGTACGTAGCCCAGGGGTTGGAAATTATTACATTACACTACCAGGATGGGATTTCCCAGCTTTAATTTATGTGTGTCAGAAGAAAACATTGGCTCCCAAGATCACTCTAGCTATTAAAACCATCTCCGAGCTTCCCCTTCAGAACATTCCCTGTATCGACACATTGTGCAATTACCGTGCACGTGGCAGGATTGCAGCTGGAGTGTGGGGGGGATGCAAGCGAGTCAAACCTTGCAATTATTTTAATTTTCAATCTTTCTTTTTTTTTTTCCTCCTTTAACATTTTTCCATTTTCAGTTTCGCAGAATAATGCGATGTAAATTGATTTTTTTTTTTTTCCCCAAAGTGCTACATAGCAGCTGAAATTATTTAAATGTTCAGCTCACCGAGATAGATCATTACTGCCATTGCGCTCAGGAGGTGGATATTTCGTAGGCTATTGGAGGACAGATGCTTCGAGGGTGGTGCATGTGGTTATAGTTTCATCAAGACATTCCTTCTTACCAACCATCCAAATGGATTCAGCCCTTTTTCACATAATTGGCAATCACAGCAAGGGTCTGTAGGCTCCATTCGAGCAGAAAGTAAAATCCAGGAGAGAGCAAGACAGCGCGAAAGAAAGAAATCAAAACGCTTATTACTCAATTAATGTTTGCGTGAGAGTGCAGTTCTTTAAGGACAATGTTAATGTGGGCTGAGGGTTGCATTTTTTTATGAGCTCTCTAAAGCGTGGCAGGTTAATGACACCATGTACAGTGATATTCTTGTGATCCAGGTAATTCGGCAGCTTGATCATCAGCTCTGTGATACCTGTAGCAGCTTGAATTGCTCCTGCAGCTGGACGTTAAACTTCCTAAAATTTCCTATTCCTAAGGCCATCTTACAGTACACTGGAAATGCAGTTAGTTCGGGAGCATTGATTTCTAAAAGATTGATGTTGAGAGATATCTATAGTTTTTTTCTTTCACGTCTAAGATGGAGAAGGGGAACCCTGCGCAGTTCCTGTGTCGGTCTAGAGACGCTCATTCTCTGCAAACCCTTTGGGTAGGATTCAGGTATATTGTATGTAAAATATGATGGAAATCTTACAGCCAAGTATGTGGCGGAAGTGTCTTTCATTAGGCTGTCCTTCTTTCTTTTCCCATGGAAGTGGCTGCCTTTCTCCCTCCAGAAGGGGTGTGCGTTACGCTGTTATCCAGGCTGTCTTGTGCTGTTGCTGTCGGGCTTTACTTGATCAGCGAGCAATCACCCAGCGGAAATAACTTGTGCAGCTCGTTAACAGGCAAACCACTTGATGATTAAACCACGGTGTAGGAGGTGCTGATGCTGTAAAGGTGCACTGGAATGTTCAGCGTACGAGCCAGGGCTGTTCTTAAATACGTGAACCGTACAGCTACTATAGGAGAAGAACGCGTGTTGTCTTACCACCACTGTTCTTAATGCCTTACGTTCAGAAATTGAGCCGGTTGGTTTGACATCAGCAGAGAGCAGGAGTGGAGCCCACGTCTGATGCAGACAATTTGACGCCCCCGGTGTGAATCTGATGTTAAGCCCACCTGGAGAGGAAATTGCTGTCCACCGAGACTGATTTATTCTTTGTACCAAATGTAGTGGGGGAAGAGTTATATATATATAAATATATATATATAAAAATGTAAATGTAAAGTTTGTGTAACAACTTTTTTTTTTTCTAATAGTGTATACATCTATCAGTGGATAGATACAGTATATATTTATAATATATACACACACAATATATATATTTAGCAAAATGAGAAAAAATAAGAAAGGCAGTGCTGGTATTCAAATTCCACAGGGACAAAGTGAAGAAAAAAACCTGTAAAAATCTAGTAACCTTTCCGTTAGGTTTAAAAAAACACTTTTGAGGTAAATGAAATAATATAATTTTTTAATTGAAAAGCAAATTGATTTTTCTAGTTAGAAGTGCTGATTCTCCCCTAAATCATTCTGATTAGGGATGATTAAGAAAAAGATTATTGTTACCGCTTATATTTTCCGAATAAGCCTCCCAAGTCTCTCATGTGTGTCACTCTATTGTTTTTGTAATTACAAGTAGGGAGTAATTGTGCAAAGAAAATTAAAATAGCAAGTAGGAGTAACAAATATTGTACCATTAGAGGAAAAGACATCATCTATTAGAACGTGAAAAGTGTCATCTCCCATGTTAAAGGAGTTAGCAACTGCTTTCTGAGTTATTGATCGCCACTGTAAGCCTTGCCTTAGAGTCACACTAGGAGGTTTTAGTACAAAATTTAAATTTAGGGAAGAGAAACCCTGCAACCTCATGGCTTTTGGTTTTCAGAGGGGTCCAAAAAAAGCCACCAGGCCATGGCAGTCAGGCGCCGGGTGCCCTGGGTGTCCCTGGAGCTTCCGGCGTTTGTGGCCCAGGCTCTGCGTCTATTCCTCGCCCGTCGCTCCCGCCAGCCAGCCAGCAGCTCGGCAGGGCACGGCACCCCTTGGAGCTGTCGGGCACAAGAGAAATACCCAGTAATTTGGGTTGGAAGGATTTATTTTTTTTCACCAGATCCCTTTAAAGCCCTGGTGACCAAAGCCCAGTGACTGTTCCCCTTAAGCTTCTTAGGAAAAAAACTTCAGGCGGCTTCAAGAACAGATTTGGGGTAGGTGAGCAAATCCACAAATTTTGGTGCTGCCTGATTGCCAGAGCCTTCCAAACTGGACAGAAACCTCTCTGGAGCTGGGTCCTTGTGGAGCTTGTCCAGTCTTGGTCATTCTGCCTGGAAATTCCTCCTTTGGGCCCTTTGGGAAATTTCAGTGTCTGCATTAGTCCTGGCTGGAGGAGCAAAACCAGCGACCTACTATTTAGACAGCCACAAATATAAGTGCTCTATAGCATTCAACAAAAGTTTGAGTCTTGGACTTGATTTTTTTCTGTTCTGCCTCCAGCCTCAGCTGCAAATTCACCCCGGCTATTCGCGAGGGCTCCGTGCCGCAAGAGCAGCATCTGGCTCGCGCCAAGTCCCAGCCACGCTTTGGTTTTAAACAAATCTGATTGTGAAAAATATTAACGCTGCTCTCCAGTAACTCTGAAACCTCCGTGAGCGGGGTGCGCTTAATTCGCGTGCCACGGAGTCAAGCAGAGGTCGGTGTGGATGGGCCATTAATAACTGAAGGAAAAATGATTTAATACCAAAATGTCAAACAATGTAAAAGCCAGCCAGCTGCATGACAGTGGGGTTTCCATCCGCACACCCCTCCTTAGATAACATCCAAACCTGCGCATACTTAAAAGCGGTGCGGTTAATTAGGAGCATTCCCACAGAGGAAGGTTTAGGGAGGATGAACCGTACGTGAGATGGAAACGATAGGATTTAGCTTGTAATTGAGGTGGGAGAGTGACAGATGCGATACTGGATCTCAGATACATGGGAAGTTATTGCGCAAACACGGAATGCTTGCCCCAAAACAGCAAAACCTGAAGAGTATTATTGGACTCTGTTGTGAAGGCACATCACCCTTCCTATGCAATTGAACTTGATGGTACTTTAGTATAAAGGTGACCTAGACTGTAATCACTGCCTTTAGACACTGTGAATTTTTTTTGGGTACTCTGTATTTTTATATATTGTACAATGTAAAGAATAATTCAGAAATAAAACAGACCAACCTGGCAAGCCTCTGAGTTATTTCCCCTCTGTGGGCGATGCGCGGTGGGGCCGGGGCCCCTGAGGGGACGTGGAGGAGATTCCTCCTGACGGTGGGGGCCAAGGGCAATGCAAAATTCACTCAGTGGGGATGGGGAATTACAGCATACATCTGTCTGCGCTCCGGCTGCATCCCGAGGCCCCGGTTGGGATTATATTTGTCAGGAGTTGTAGACTACGTGCTTACAAAATTGTGTTCCTGAGTATAACGCCAAAGTCTGTCGCTGCAATTCGACTCCCCTCCCACGCAAACCTGAGTGCAGGAGTGTGGCTCCGCACCAGACTTTGGGTGCGTTGGAAAAAAAATGGTATTTCCAAGTAAGGTGCCCAATGGGGTAAGAGCAAATCTGCCTGAAATTGGGGATGCCAAAGCCACGTCCGGTTCTGCAGTCTCCCCTCCTCTCCCCGGCACAGCACACCGAGTCTCGGAGGCCGCGGCTGCTGACGGTGCCAAGGAGCCTGGCTGGACGCAGCGAGCGAAAATACGCCCGTCTGCTGCAGGGCCTTTCAGGTGTACACACACAGCTGCACTGGGAGCCTATGGCTGCTCCTTCTCAAGCCCTACGTATTGCTGCGAAAAGTTATAAAAAGCTGAGGGATGCGTTTTGATTGAAGGATGATCGTAGCCTCGTACTGAAGAACATTATAGCTCCTGTTGCATTTATTAATCAAAGTAAAGACCATGAAAAGTGACAGAGTCAGGAACATTTTAGTTTATGTTCCGATACAGCTCAAGACTTATATTGAAGTTTCATACAGAAAATTACACCATAATGTCGTAAAAAATAGATTGGATTACTAATAACCTGAAACGTGCTACACCTGCATACATAATACTTTAATCCTACTAAATCATAAGCTATCATTTGGGTGTTTTCATATTCTCAAGTGTGCATACAGGAATTTCTTTTCAATGCAGACCATTAAAAAGTAATTGAGAGGCACAAGATCAGTAAAAACAAACTTGCTGTGAATAAGATGGATTTTTTTTTCCCCAGTTAGTTTGCACGGTAACACAGGGAGGCCGTTTCCGAATGGTTTTGTTTTGCATCAAGACACCTCTGCACACAATTAGAGCAAAGTATCACATTGGAACCTATTTCCATTTTCCTTAAAAGCTGTCTACCACAACACATCCTTTTTTTTCTAGTTGGTAATTTGATTCATTAACATAACAGTTTCCCTTTTAGCCCCAGTGTGTTTTGTCCTCTCACCTTCACTATCCATACCAGCTGGTGCCTTTTCCTCTTCGATTCTTAACTGTGTGTAGTAAACAGCAAAAACTTCGTTACCTTGCAGGTTGCCCATCGGCATTTTGTGAAGCCGAAGCCTTAGGGCTGTGCTGTGGGCGATGGGGCTGAGCAGCACCCGCTGCCCACGGGCTTTGCCGGGGAGGCAAAAACAGGCAAACGCGGGCCCCTGGTCCGGGATGCAGAGCCCTCTGCGGGGACCACGGGCCCCTCCAGCCCGCTTCCGGCATCGCTCGGGGGGTGAGTATGAGGAACGGAGGAAAATTAAAAAGCAGAAGGTTCCTTGTGATTCATGTCTACTTCTTTCCTCCCGGCTCCCTGCAATAAATGCTTTAGGGATGCCCTGAGCCAGATGTTGCAGTGACGAACCTGCTGTAGCCCTGTACATCCATGTCAGTCCCTTCTGCTGGGCTGTTCTTTTCCATCAACAGCTGGAAACATCCGTGGCCAGCGGGGCACTTGCCTGGGCAAGGGTACAGCCAAGGCTGGGCGTTATGGAGGAAAGGAGTGGCAGGGAACTGCAGCCCAGCCCAGT
This sequence comes from Larus michahellis, assembly GCF_964199755.1. Taxonomy (NCBI): domain Eukaryota; kingdom Metazoa; phylum Chordata; class Aves; order Charadriiformes; family Laridae; genus Larus; species Larus michahellis. Next base: position 47,887,605 of record NC_133902.1, on the reverse strand, counting down.
TAACACCAGTGCTCATGAAAACGCCGGAGCAGGGACTGGGAGGAACGAGCTGTAACCACCGCAGAGCGGCTGAGCAGCTGCGTGTTGGCACCAGGGCATTACCAAGAGCGAGACGTGTCAGACCGAGTTAATTTCCTCCTCTGAACGGACGTCAAGTGCTGCAGATAGTGCAGAAATGAGAAATAACCTGCAGCGGGATTTTTAGGGAGGCTTTCCACTCTCTCATGCACCATCTTCATATGCTGCCGGGAGCTGTGGCCGGGCAGATGCCCTCCTCGGAAAGCACTCAAGCTGCCGCGATGGAAAGGCGTGCCAAGTGGGTGTCCTACTGCCATGCCAGTGTCCCCACCAGTGTGCCCAGCACCACCAGTGCCCCCAGTGCCCCCAGCATGACGTGATCACAAGCCCTGGCTCCAACCCCTGAATTTCACCCTGCCGGCACAGGCGTTTCACTGAGCTATGACAGCCCGCGTGGCCGTGCTGCTGTGACCAGGCAAGGGACAGTCCCCAAGCTCCAGGACAGTCCCTGAGTCAGCTTAAATCAGCTCAGTGCAGCCACCGCGGTGCCGAGCTCAGCACCGAGCAAGGACCACCTCAATGTGCATGAGAGTCAACGCCCTCCGGCAAAACCATCGCTTCCCGCGCTCTCTCGTGTGCTTTTTCCCCTCGAGCACGGAGCCGAGGGACCGCACGCTCTCAAACACACAGCTCAATTGCCAAAAGCTTTGGAGATTCATTAAAAATGCTGTTTTGCTAATAGTTGAAATGTATTTTGACGTGGTTTGTTTTGCTCATTCATAAAAAGCCACTCGTGGAGTTGTCATTGCGCTTCCTGTTTAAAAAGCTGACTTTCGAATTAACCAAGATGAAGGCAGAGTTCAGCACTGCCCGAGCCTGTTTCCAAAAGAAAAAAACCCAACACACACGCACTCTCTCTCACACACACATACTCACACACTCACACACACACACTCTGTCCTCCCAGCGTGTGAGGTAGGACAGGCAATAAATTCCTTACGTTGTCAGGAACAACGAGAATCAGGCTACGAGGGCAAGACATCAGCCCATTTCCCAGGACACCCCACACACAGAGCCCATTTTCAGTCACATTTCAACACTTCAGGCTACGACTTCCCCAAACCAAACTGTTTTCTTCTGGAGAAAGGACTGGATGGGGCTAAAGTCATTTTCTTTGCCGAGATAAAAAAGCGAAGCTGGGTTGCAGTGGGCTGATGGGGCTGGTAAACTCTCGCCTTCTCCTGCTTTGCTGTGGTGTGCTCTAGGGCAGGTTTATATTGTGACCCCAAGTTTTATCACCCTCTTTTTTGCTGTGACCAACCCTACGTTGACCATCTCATCGCATCAGCTGAAGCACGTGTAAGATTAGTTTGCTCTTTATACTTTTAAAACTATAAAGACAACAAGGAAACACTAACATGCTGTACTCGGACACTGGCCACGTCCACCCCTCACCTCCACGGTGTGTGTCTCTACTGAACACAGAAGATTCAACTCAGCAGATCTTTGCACCAGCTGCAGCAGGTCTGGTACCCAGCAAATATTTAAAGCTCCTTCTGGCTGCGGGGCAGAGGCGTCTCCTGGCCGAGGAGCTGTGCCGTACCACTGTCACGCTTCAAAATTTTTTCAAGTTTCTTTTTTTTGAGATTTCCAAAATTTTTTTTAGTTTTTCAGAGATTTCCAAAAGTTTTTTGAGCCTTTTGGAGATTTTCAAGGTCAAACTTTGCAGTTTATGACCTGGCAATTAACTGGAAGCAAAAAGTAGTCCTAGTTTTCCATCACTCCGTAGACGGTGTGGTGTCCCCCAGACCTGGGCTTAGCGTTGACCACGGCGAACAGCAACAGGCTGTGGAGGTTCGATCCATCTCACCTTGCTGTGTTTTTTCATTTTTAAACTTCCCATAGTCATTTCCTTGCTGTCGTGGAAATAATGGAGCCGGCAATGGATTGCTCCCCTCTCAAGCGCAGGGTAATGAACAGCCATCAGAACCATTTGATATTTCCATGATGTGAAGCATCAATGGCCACAGAGAAAGCTGTACCCATTTTTGCAGTACTTAATTTACTGTCACGAGCAAGTGATCTGTAGGAGAGAGCAGGCAGAACGCTGATACACTTTTATTACCCTGGCAGGAGCCACATTATTGTTTTCTGTTTCCACATTTCTTAGCAACAACGTTTTTTTGGTCAAGGGTTTCTTCGTAGGAGCTCGGCTGAAATTATTTTTCTGTTGTACCCAATTTACATGCTGACTTACATCAGCCTGTCCACGAGCGAGAGCCTTGCTTTCTGCCTGACAGCCTCCTGGCAATTACTGTTGTCTTCTGCTGATCCATGGCTCCTCTGGCGCTGGGAGAGACGAAGCTGGGGGAGGCCGCCCATCGCAGGGAGCTGCTCGGTCCCTGGCAGGCCCCTCCGTCCTGGGCACCGGCGCGGCCCAAGAGGGGCTGGAGCTGACAGGGACGGACTCGCTCCCCGAGCATCGCCTCTGCGGCCGGCCCCGAGACCCGCAGTCCTGCCCCAGCCAGGATAAAACAACCTCTAGGTACCACGTGAGGGCACAGGGTGGGACGAGCTGCCATGCTTTAGCGTACGCTAAGGCCTGTTCTGGAAAATCTCTCTCAAAACAGTGTTTTCTGCACTTCAGTGGCAGTTGAAGTCGCTTCTGCGTGAAGCTGTGCTGTTTTAATACGCACTTTTGCTGCTCGTCCACTCACCACAAACCCCTCAGGGCTGCCCTTTCCTTTGCCCACCAGAGACGCTCTTGCAGTGCCAGAACTCAACCGTGAAGCTACATCCGTAATCCCGGATGTACCAGGCTCTGCAGTCAAAGGCAGGTTTAGGAGAGCCCCGGGGAGAGGCTGAGGTTCGGGACACGGTGGGGTCGGTTCCTCAGCCGCTGGTGTTCCCTCTGCCTGCGCCCGCCCCAGCCCCCCGCGCCGGGGTCCCACTGAGGCTACGGATCCCCATGTGCTGCCTGGGGGGAGGCTGGCACCCCCTGGACACTGCCTTTTAGTGCCTGAGCCGGGTACCTATCGTGGCTGTGGGTCTGGAGCCAGGCAGACGGAGGGATGGACGGGCTCACCCACGGCCCAGCAGCTGCCGGGGAAGGGGTCCGCCCCATCCCGGCGCCAGCGTCTGAGCCCCTCCAGCCCCAGGATGCGCCTGCAGGCACGGAGCAAAGCGGAAAGCTCCCGAAGAGGAACCTCACTGTGGCCACGGAACCTGCTGAGAGTCCAGGGTGACCTGGCTCTGCCCCGGCCATCTGCCCGTGCGCCTTTGGCTCTGGAAGAGTTAAGGTGGTTTTTGCAGCCCTCATCCAAGGATGACTTCACTGGGTGACTGGCTGTTCCCAGAGCGGGGAGCGCGCCGGTCCTGGCAGCTCGCGTGAGGAGTCCTGGCATGGTGCACGCTCTTGGGGTTCCCCTCCGCCTGCTCAAGCCCGAGTTGTAACAAAAACAAAAGAATCCCCTGGTTGTAAATTCGTGTTGATATGGCGGTGGGTGCAGAGTAACGTCAGTGGCGTGTGTCAGGTAAAGGCCGGTGCCCTGAGTCCCGACAAACTCCCCAGCTGTAGCCCAAACCACGCCCCTGGGGCAGGTCACGCACCGCGGCTCCTCGGCCCTCGTGACCCCCAGTAGGAGAGAAAAGGCTGGTCCACCCGCATTTGGGTGCTGCTGCTGCCCTTCCCCAGCACCAGCATCCCCCGGCTGCAGCCCAGAGATGGCAGAACCCCCACGACCGGCATTTCCAAGGGGCCCTGAGTTTTTTCCCCAGCCTCTGTTTGTCCCACGGCCGTTAGACGTGAGGTATCTGTGAGCGGCTCCCCCACATCTGGGCACATCTGGGCACGTCACCGAGTGCCTGCACGCACCCCGGCCCCCAGCCCGGCTGCTCCCACAGGTCCCTCTGCCCATGGGCAACTCCAACGTGGTCGGGGAGGGAGCCACCAGCGAGCCCCCAGCAAGGATGTGTCCACTGGGAAGGAGAGAACAAATGTTATTTACATGCCAGGGAAAAAGCAGTTTTCACCAGCAGCAAAGATAAAATAGAAACCAGCTAAAAAAAAAATAGAAATCCTGTGAGAAAGAACGAGCATAGCGGGTTCACCAATACACAGAACTACGGCAGGGATCTGAGATGGAGATGGATCAGCTCTCATCCCCCCAAAAGGATGGAGATTTCTGTAACACTGCAAAGATAAATACAACCAGGAACTGTATCATTAGAGGAGCCTTAAGCTCCCATATATAGACTGGAAAGAGACTGTTGCTAAGAATAGTGGGGCCCAGATATTCCACGATATGAGAGTTGACAGATTTCTTCCCAGAACTAATAGGACGTGAGGCTATTTTAAACTTGCCCTGGTAAGTAGTCAGGGCGTTATTGAAGAGCTGGTCCTAGAAAATAAACATGGATCAAGAGATCCCGGGTTGGGTCCGTTTCAAGTGGATGCAGAATAAACACAAGGAAGGTTATTACGAAGGGTGCCCTTTCCGAAAACATGAACAGAGATGTTAATGATGGGAACCAGCAACATCAGCGGGCTTGCAGCTTCCTCAGCCGGGAGCCCGGATGAGGCGGGATGTGAAATCAGAGCCGGGACAGTGGGATGGGGCAGCGGGGGCTGCCACCGCCGCCAGCACCGTCCCCTCCCTCCCTCCCTCCCTCCCTCTGCCCCGGCCCCCGCCCCGCGTCTCTTGGTCTGCGGGGACCGGCAGCAGTGCCAGCCCCCACCCTAAAAGCCCACTGAAAGCGATGGGAATTCTTCCGTTGGGTGGGCTGGGCTTTAGGTGAGGCTACGTTCGTTTAGAGCAAGCATTCCCCGTTTCGTAGCAGTATCTCCAGTGGGGTTTTGGCAACATTATACCAGAAATAAATTATTCCCCAGTATTTTTTTTTTTTAATTAACGAACAGCGACGGCAGCACATCTGAGTAACCTCTTTAATGTGCAACAACCAGTACGTAAAGTAACACGCACTTCATGGTAAGGTTCCAGTTTTAAAAAGAAATGAGCCGGTGGATGTGTTACATTGACAAGTATATAGTGGTTTCCACATTATTTTCTTAAAAATAAAAATACAGCACATCCGAATACCGCATACAAAAAGTAGAATTTGCCCTAAAATAAAATTCTATCAAATCATTAAAAAAATTACAAAAGTAAAATGCATACAAACTCCAGTAAAATTGAACAGTCTTACAGATCGAGGATAGTTTACAAAGACGCTCTCCAACACGTAAATCCCTCTTCCTGCTCCATATGCTCATGCAGTTCAAAAGACCCCAACCGCTGGGTGCGTCACATAATTAAAAGCCATTTTTTTCCACCATATCAAGTACGTGTTTCTAAACTGCACAGCGGAAGACGTGAAACTTGGTAGAGGAAAAAGGGATTTTAAATCTTGCAAGTATCATAGGCAGAGAAAATAAATACATGTGGAAAATACATCGTTGTCCTGGGAGGGGGGGCAGCAGCCGGTGGCCGCCCACCAGCCCGTGGGGATACCCTGCGGCTCTGCGGGGCTTGGTCAACCCAGGGGACGGGTGGGAGCAGAAGGATGGGGGCAGCCAGGAGAGGGGCAGGCAGGGCCTGGGAAGAGGGAGCCAGCTCAGTTTTTGGCTGTGATTGCACATCCAGAGCGTCCGGAGAGAGCTGGATACAGCCCGGCATCACCGCATACCCTCCACTGCCCCGGGCAGACCAGCGCTCCGAGCATCCCGTCCCTAAACACAACCATTTTCCCCCAGTTTGTTAACACAACCCGTCCTGCCAGAGGGGTTTTCTATCTATAGAGCACATACTGTCTATGCCTTACAGATTACACTGGCCGGGCACAGAAAGCCAACGTCTGTGCTCCCCGCAGCGCTCTCAAGGCTGAGGACCTTGAGAGAGGTCCTTGAGGACCCAATGGACGCATCCCATTAAAACAGGGCATTTCCCAGGCCTTGCTCCAGCCCATCCCTCAGGGGATCCCCCAGCACTTCCCAGCCCCGGCCGCAGCGTCCCTGCCCGGGGAGGTACGCGGGGTGTCCCCCTCCCCTTTCACAGCTGGGGAGAGTGAAGCACCCCACGCACCAGCAACCCTTCCCCAAGCCCCCGAGCAGCTCCGTGACTGAGCCCAGGCTCTCCCTACCCCTCCCAGCATCACACAAACCTGCCCAGCCGCTTTGCAAAGGAAAACATGGCGTTCGGGGACTTTTTTTTGGCTTTTACAGACAGACAGACAGACTGAGGCCAGAGAAGTGGCCTGAGCCTGAAGGGAAACACTCCCCATAGAGACAAACAGGATTTGCTCATGGTATTTTCATCACGTAGCAACGCAAAGTGAGCACAATGAGTCTGTCCAGATCTAACGAGTGGCGAAGTCGCATGGGGGAAGCTGGTGGGGTGAGAGACCGTGGAAGGAAAAGCTTTTATGACAGAGAGAAAGTCCCACCTGCCTTCTCTGCCGCACCTGGAGGAGCCAGCGCCTCTACGCCGTGTGCCACAGCCACCGCTGTTCCTGCGGCACGAGCGGCAGCACAAAGATAAAACAGAGGTCAGAACCTCATCCTTCAGAAAGGAAAAAATGAGATCCTGCTAAAACTGGTCCGTAGAAGACATCCCTCCTGCACAAATAACCCAGGCGCCCGCCAGCATCACACCTTCTGGGCACCCTGGCTGGACGCCTCCCTTCTCCCCCCATCCCCATCGCTGCACCCCGGCCCGGGCACGGAGCTTCCCGGGGCTGCGGGAGGGGGTCCACGCTATGGGGGGGGGGGGGGGACGACACACACCGATTGATCCAAACACGTTGCCATCCCAAGTAAAAGGCAGGAGCCAGCGCATCTGTGCAAATATTTGCTTTTGCTTGTCAAAACTTTGGACAGCATTACGTTTCTTCCTCTATTTATTAGTTTCATCTGTCTTGAAACATAAACTGCAAAAATCATAAGCAGATTGACGCCATCTTCTGACTCCCCCGCGGCTGCCGCCTGCTCCGCGGCCATTCTCTGCCGCTGCCTGCCACGATGCTCCTGGAGGAAGCGAAGCAGATACTCCTGAGCCACCAACCACCCACCTCGCGGCGGCAACAGCTGCAGGGACGGAGCGAAGCCTGTGTCGGTGCTCACGGTCTCTCACAGCTGGAGCAGTAACAGCCCGGAGGTTTTCACCCTCTCGGAAGGGAGGCGGCAACCACAACAAGGCTTTTCCCCCGCTACATGGGCTCCCTTCCTCCTCCCAGCCCCGCCGCTGGGACCCACATCCCGGACCCACGGAAGGTGGCGAAGCAGCTCGTGTTCGTTTTGGCAGGGTCAGCGCCTGCCCTCGCACCGCTGCCGCCCCCCCGCCCCAGCCCCGCTCGCCCGGCCGCGCGCTTCAACATCGCCGGGAACCGCGGCACCACTGTCAAACACCAAACCGGTACCAAATCTCCCCGTACGCTCTCACGCCAGCGCAGCAGCTGTCTTGCCGAATTATCCCGATGATCCAAACTCAGGCTAAAAAGGAGCCCCCCAAAAACTAACGAAACATAAAAACGCCGTTGTCATAGAAAATTATTAATATTTGACCCAACAGAAGAAATGAAGATGAAAAATTAAAACCCTGCCGTCATAGCGTTATAGGACAGTAATATCCACTGCGCAAGCTGTATAATTCCAATTCATATTTCACTCAATCCTCACAATTAAACAGCACTTCCCTTTCTAGTACCAGCCAATATACGCAAATCAATCCATTCCGCTTGTTTCTATTACAGCGTAAGGCTACGCACTCCCTTGCTAAGTTTTACCATAGAACAAGCCAGGCACTAACATCCCTGTCATCCCAAAGCTTTCCATTTTATATGGATTTGACGAACTCAGCGCAGTATTTCAGTGTTGAAATGCCCCCTGGAGCCCGCATTTCGCTCCCCTCACTCGATCCACCAGCCCGGCACCCCCCCGGGTGACCAGGGCAAACACTGACGCAGCCTGGGGTTTTCCAACCCCACTCCAAGATTAACGACGCCCCACTGTCCCGTTCATTGCGGCTCCGTCAGATGGTTGGGAATAACTCCATGATGCCGTGAACCGGAATACCTAACATCAGGTATCAGCAGCTTGGGTCTCTAGGTGTGGGGGCTAAAAGGATAAGTTTCAGGCAAATTATAGCCTGCTCATAACAGACTGTCCGCTCACACACGTACAAAATCCTTTGGGGCTGCACTTTCCTTCAGCTTGCACAATTTCCTAAAAAAATGATATTTTAATGCCTATTAAGTAGATGGTCGACCAACCCATCCCTCTACAATCAGCTTGGGAGCACGGAAGCCCTTCTCCATACCTCCTGCATGGACTCAGGGGAGCAGGCGGCCACGCGGGAAGGCAAAGGAATCAAACGGAAATCAATGCAGCGCAGAGAGACAGCAAACACTGCCGTAAGAGGAGCCTTACGTCTACTAACCCCGAGCTTCTCATCAGCAGCACAAAAGCCAGCACAGCTCCACAGCTCGCAAGCAGCCAGCCTTCTGAGCCAAGCAGAAACCTGAGGAGCAGCCCATGCTTACAACGAAGAACTATTAAGAGAGAGCCGTCACTACAGAGCATCCTTCCTGGCATTTTCAATATAAAACTTAGCACAATCATTTGTATTTTAGGGGACTCCACACTGCTGGGAAAAAAACAAAAACAACGTTCTTCAGAGCCGTGAGCTTATGAGCCATGAAAATAGTACAACTTCCCAGGGCACGTTCCTCTGCTTGCAAGTCAAAGCCCAGGCAGCAGCCAACACCAGCTACTCTGCGGCAGAGCAAGGTAATGCCTCATTTAGATAAAAAAGCCCATTGCTGATGGCTCAGAAGTTACAGAGAGACTTAGAACTTTAAGTAATTAATAAGAGAAATATTAACCGTTTTGAGCCTGTTCTGCACTACTGCTAATCGCATCAGCGTTGCTTAGAGCTCTCCCTGCAGTCTCAAAGCCTACCTTCCAATAAAGTGCGGTTATCATGGCAGCTCGGACCCTCGGGAAATCCAAAGGTGGACCTAGCGATAACCCATATCCCAAAAATATTCCCACAGGTTCAGCTGGGTTACTGGCATGAAGTGGACTGCTCCTCCGGAGAAGGATGCTGCTGCTGCTGGGCCCAGAGGATAAAGTATTTTTCGGAGATCTCAGCAAGCACATCTGCAACCCCCCACCTCCATCATGAGCCAGACTGGTTAATCTAATAAAATCCTAAAGCCTGAACATGGCGTGTGTGGAATGCAGCAGCGTCCCGCCCAACTCCAAGTAATTGGGGAGCCATCCTTTGGTTCCCGCTCAGGCAGATTTCCATCAGTCGTGCTGGGAACTCTGGTTGAGCCCCAAGTGTCTCCACCCCGGCGCAGGTGTCCAGCAGAGCCGGGTAACGCCTTTGTTTTGGTGCAGAGGCGTCGAGGGCTGTCATTAAGAGCACACACTACAGCGCCCAAGACGGACGCAGAAACTTTTACCAAAGCGTCAAAGTTCAAGACAGCAGCGAGCAATTCACACCGACGCAGAAAAACAATCAACGGGGATTAAACCAGGACGTTCTCTCTTCTCCCGGCTGCGGGGAGAGCCTGAATCTGGCAGCACTGACAAATATTTTGAATTGTTTGGTGCTTTCTGGAACAGAGGCAGAATAGGTTATAGTCTGAACACTGCCTGAAGAGCTTCTCCACCTTAAAATAGGACAGTGAAAGGATTAGAAATCTCTGTCACTCGGGACAGTGCCTGAACGATGCAATTTTAATCTTAATATAGCTACAGTAAATTGCAGAAGCAGAGCTCCGAAGAGCCATCTGAGCTTGCAATTCTGCCATGACAATGCAACTCCAATCAGACTCTTGGCAAGTGATCCTTGGTTTCAGAAGACAATAGGTAGCAGCAGCTACTGGATACTGAAACCATTCCAGGCACTAAAACATAGTAAAAAGAAGTTGGACAGTTAATACCATTCATCTGAAAAACGGTAAGAGGATGATGCCAGCGGTTCTGAATGCGCTGCTTAGATTGATTTAGTTATCCCAGCGTAGGTTAGCTCCATTTCTACAAAGAGCCTGTTTCAAGACAGAAAAAAATCATTTAGTAGCCGATATAGGCAATGAGCGAAGTCAATTTTCTGTTACAACAGTAAGTACATCCATTGCTCTGAAAACATAAAAGCAGGGAACAGCTTGTTTTATTTTACTGCACAGATACACTCCTGAGCGGAAGGTACTGGTGGCAGATTCTCTCCGGGGAAGGAGAGCGGGCAGAACGAAGGGATCCGTGTCTGAGGCAGCGCTCAGTTCAGGGTTTATTCCAGTGAGTTTCCAGTGCCGGTGTCACCCCGGGGCGGCGGCGAAGAGCCCCCCAGGGGAGCAAAGGGCCGTTGATTCAGACTCCTACGGACGCACAACCCTGCAACACCGTCCGCCTCCGACACGCGACCGCACCACAACCCCTGCCGTGGAACCGCCACGGTGGGAAATCACTCACCCCCCGAAAAAAACATTCATGTCACAGACAGCGTATGTATGCGCTTCCATTCCCAGCAGTGAATGGTTTAGTTACAAACAGTGGCATACCACCGTCCAGAGACAGGATTGCCTAAAATAAACCTATGTAAACACATACCCTCATATAACTTATATATAAAAGATATATATATATAAGTTTTATTTGTGTATACATAGATATAAATACGCACGCAGGCACACAAACACACGCCCCTAACACAAAGCACAGAACACACACACAGAAATACTGTAAATAATGATGAACTGAAATCTAAAAATATAATTAAGAAATTATTAGCAGGTTTAAAATTGAGTTAAAAAACTATTCAAAGTGTCTTTAATATTTATGTTCAAGTAAGGGCCAGAACGACCACCGATTAGTACTGATAAAAAGAGCTGGCGTTATATTTCCCATATTATGCCAAAACTCATGAGTTATTTCTCATTGCCAAACTCATTGTCATTTCGCCATCAGGGCACCTCATCAACTAGAAAGATTTTTTTTTTTTAGGAAACGGTGATTTTAAAGACTTGAGTTAACAAACAATCTTGTTTAGGCACCCTCAATCATAAACTAATCCTAAAAACCACGCACACCTTATTGTATCAGAAGAGAACTAGTGGGACTTGGACATCCACACCCACAGTATTCAGTGGCACAAACAGGTCGTCACATTAAAAAAGGCCGTACTGGAGACGGGGGATGAAAAGGTGACACAGTGGTGGCCTTTAAAACAGCAACATTTACCAAGAGTGAGGCTCCAGTAAACTTCTGAGATACCACGGATGCTCCGTGTGCAGGAGATACAGGACCACGGTGGTATTTCAGAGGTGACCGTGGGTGCAAGTTGGGTTTCAGTGGCAGCTAAAGCTATCGTGTGCTCCAGGGTGACAACAAACACCTCTAACAACACTCCAAGGACTGTTTGGGATATTTAGTATGGCTAAAAACCCTGGTACCAGCGTCTTATATCAGAAATCACTTTATTAGAACGTAAATGTAGTGTACAAGCACCAAATCGTTTTAGCTTAACTGTTTAATGGACATTCATTATATAAATGACTAGCGATTTAAAAGAGAGATTTTTTTAAATAAAGATTTTCTTTTATCTTTTTTTTTTTTTTTCCTTTTGTTAAGATTATTCACTATTTCTATTCTGATAGAAGACTGAAGATTACTGGTACCCCGGTGTGTACAACCTTGAGTTCACACACACACACACACACGCTCACACAACTGTACACCTCACTGCTACATCGACAGCCTTTTAAATAGAGAGTCCCAGCTCTGGCACCGGGACCTGTACACCAGATATATCCTCTTTGTGCATTTCGGCATCATTATCACCACTCAAGTTCCACGTTTATCGCAAATCAAGGTGGTCTTGAGCGTAAGAACAGCCTGTCCCTCACCCTCCCTAATAAAGCCACGATTAAGTCTTGTAATTTCTTTGTTTTTCCGCTGTTCAGCCGTGCAAATCCAGGCAGATGTGCAGCCTGCAAAGCTGACTTCCAGTCTCTCCCAACCTCTCACCACCCCGGCGTTATCACACAGAGACGACGACATCGAGATAGAGTCTGTCGTAGGACTCGCGGAAGCAGAGGATGAGGAGCAGGCTGAGCAGACACGATCCCGGCAGGCACCAGTTGAACCAGGAAAACTCTGTAAAGCAGAAAACAGACCCAACCTCAGAGTTATCAAACGTGCTCCATGTTCAAAGAGGCCAAAACTTTGATTGATGGCGGGTTCGAAGGAAATTACTGGGTTCTGAACAAAATCCTGATAGCTCTCGATCGATACAGATGGTTAACGTGGTCCATGAGACTTCTCCATGGATGCCTTATGTACATATAAAGTGTTCTTTTAATATATATATATAAAAAAATAAAACACCAACGCCTCCAGCTAATGTTAAACCTCCTTATTCAACCTGTCAATGGAGAAAATGTCAGGAAAAAAAATAAATCTATCGTTGCTAATGGAGAATAAACCACTTCTGAAGACTCTACTCATTAGTTCTTTGATTTCTATGGAGTGAAAATGAAAACAAATTAAAAGTGTAAGAAGAAGCAGGATTTGATTTTGAATCAAACCTGCCGCACGGTTTTGAGAAGGGAAAACCAATTCCTCAGAAGAAACTTGTGAGCCGTACGATCAATTCAATTTGAAACTAGTTGCACAAACGGCCTCCTCAGAAGCCTCTTTTTAGCTGTTAGTAGACATAATGTACTGCTCTTAAAAGCTTGTGTTCCACATTCAAGAAATCCTATCGCCTGATATTTGACTACTAATTAGCAGTTATAGTCTGGGGGGATTTTTTGGGGGGTTTTTTGTGGTTTTTTTTTTTTTTTTTTTTAAAAAACAAGTGCACCACAATTTCTTTTTTTGTAAATCTGTAAACTTACTGAAGAAACATTCATTTTACTGGAGATGGTGGGGTATATTTGTTTTTGTTTTGTTTTGGGTTTTTTGGGTTTTTTTTGTTGTTTTTTTTTTTTTTTTAAATTTCCTTTATTATTATTATTTATTTATTTTTAAACTCTTCCTCAAGGCCTGAGTTAATCAAAATCAAGACTTTGGCACTTCTACTTTCTTAAATCTGTAATTTATATTGCTAAAAGAAAAAGCACAATTTATATTAACACAATGCAAAGGACAAAAGATGCAAAAAATTGCATCTCCACAGTTCTAGCTGGAGCAAAATCTTCAATGGACTGGAAGGTTTCCAGGGCTTGGCCCTTTCACGGCCTTTGCAGTATCAGAGTATGAGGAGAAAAAGAGAGAAATCCGAATTAAAACTACCACAGATTATTTGGCCTCAAAGGCAAGACTGAGGGATCAAGATGAATTCGACTGAGGTCCGGTTTATCCGTAATCTTCTTAAATGCCCTTAGAGGATGTATTTGAATCAAATGTAAGACAAACGTTTAAGATCGTTATCTACCTTCTGAATGATTTTTTTTTTATCAAAGGAGCCAATAGCAGCCACTGGAACTGATCCCTCCCCGCTGCGACCACAGGTCTCTTCTACTTTTCATCATTTGTGAAACTGCATCACAGAGAATGGATCATCCTAAGCACAAATTACTACTTTTTTTTTTTTTTTCCTTTGTAGAATCAGGGAAAATATTCCAAGTGCATGGATATACTAATTTCAGGTTTATCCTTACCTGGATTTACGGATACCTGCTAGGGAAAGAAATACTGGAGACAAAAAAGGGATGCAAATACCCTATTTATGAGGGAATGAGCTCACTTTATCATAATTCTTCAGTCAGAAGTGAGACACTGTATCCCCATCCTCAATTATTAAGTAATTCTGAACACTGCATTGTTACTCTGAAAAACGTTGAAAAATGTCTCAATATTCTGTATAATCTTTTCGGCTCAGGTGTAAACGTTCAAAATAATAGCATATGTGAACAGAGTTCACACCAATCAATATTAATCATAAAAGCATTCTTTAAAATGTAAAGACTAAGTATCATGCCACTCGAGGCTAGCAGGGATGGAACTCAGATTTTACAATGACACAGTTCAGTGCCAGTATTAAAAAAAAAACCAAAACCAAACCTAAGAAAAATTAATCGTTTCTCTCAGTTTGTGTTCACAGACCACAATTTGGAATGGGGTTGTCAATCTGTTTGCAATTCCCTGGCAGAAAGACACACACACACCATGCCGAAAATTTGTGCCGGGCTGTAACCTTCACGATTTCAAGCACAATTCGTTCTGAAATTTGTCAGTCTCCTCTTGGTTATAAAACACACCATGTTAAGAAGTAATCCACTCACGCACTCATGATAATATATAAAAGCTCAGAATTTCTAATGCTTCCAAAGTAAAACATTGCTCTACAAATCTTGCAGCATGAAGCAAACATTTACCACAACAATAAAAATCAAAAAACTGCATCTTTGAAAAACCATTAGTAAAGACCATTTTCCCTTTTAAAGCAAGATGGGTTCTTACTTTACAGCTTAGAGTAATAATATATATTATAGTCTACTAAATAGCAAGTTGAAAGTTACGATTACGAGTTATGAGGAAACACATAATACTTGAGAGATGAGAAAGTCTGAAGAAGTTGAGGAAAATATCAAGCAAAACACTGTTGTGCCTGATGAGGCCACCGGATTAATCCAAAGAAATGAATATTTTGTCTCTGAGCAGCGGTCCCGAGACGCTCTCTCCCCTGCAATGGTATTTCCAAGCCACCGATGGGAGCTGACCGTAAACGGGGCGTTTCTGCTCTGCCCCTCCTGGGCAATGCAGATTTACCCCGAGGCACGAGAGGGGATGAGCTTTACTGTGGCTTTGAACGCCCACAGATACAACCAGTAGTAATGGCCACATTACCCAGGCCTTCAGAGAAATATGACGACAGCGTGTATCTTGATGGGTTCTGGCTACAGCAAATTTTAAGTGGATTATGACTACATACATCTTGCACTAAAGCGTTTCCTTTTTATTAGCATGCATAGAGAAAAGAACAATTAAAAGTTCTTCTAACTTGAAGAATCTACACAGGTAGATTCAAACATCTGATTATTAATGGAAATTGCATGTACAAATCCTCCCTTTACTGACAAAAGTATGTCTTCACGGAGAACTATATTTTCAAAGTAGCTTTTATTTCTTACCTGTATGGTAAAACGTGAGGAAAAACAAAAGCACTCCCATAAACACGTTACTCAAAAAGGTGACAACTCCACAGGTAATTCCTTCTGGAACAGGGTAGACTGTTTCCACAAAGAGCTCAAAGAATATTGGTACGCTGCTGTTGAGGAATATACCCAACAAGATGCAGGATGTGTACAGTGTAGCTGTAACAGAAACAAAAACAGTTATTAATTTCACGCTGGCATTTTATCCCCCCGATTCAGAGCTGCCAAGAATACTAATACTTGAGTAACTGAAAAATGCATAAACTTATTTTTATCCTCTGTGTATCCTAAAGCATATCACATCCTGATAGTTTTAGGTAGCATGCATGCATTGATTTGAATAATAAAAAAAAAAAAACAGAGATACTGATTTTTTATTTTTTTTTAAACAGAACCCATGAAGATACATTCAGTGATCTGAAATTCGCTTGTAAATAAAACAAACAGAACAAAGTTTTGAATGCAAAGCATCACCTACAGTTTAATTTACCTCTGAAATGAACAGAAACTATTGTCCTATACACAACTGGGACAGGGAGCAACTAATGCACCAAATCAGAAAAGGACATGGATTGACCTTTTGACTTAGCTGTAAAGGTCAAAACTAATTTTGCTTCCATTTTACAAATAAAAACTAATGATCTACCGGATATCAAGACATTAGTATTCATCACAGCCTGAGCTGCAACATGTTGGATCCCTTTTGGCTGCAAAAGGAAATGAAGGGCACCCAGCGCCAGGCAGGAACGGGACATATTTGATAACGCAGATTATTCACCGCTGTACAACAAGTTATTTTTCTTGGACGAATCCACAGAAGAATACAGGCATTTCGGCAGTGGCCTCAGATATTTCGTTCTACAATTTCTGACACTGCCAAATACTTTGCAGTGCTTAATAGCGATGCTTAATATGCCTATATTATCTATTAACAAACCTATTATATCTATTTCTGAGAAAAAAAAAAAAAGAAAACTTCAGAAGAATTAATTAGCTATTTAGAAATGTAAATACATCTTTGCTAAGTGCTGTCTTGGGAAGGGGGAGATTTCCTGACCTGCAGCCTCAATAACTTGAGGCTAGTGATCAAGTAAAAAGTATAAGGCTACCAGTAGAAGGCCTGGAAAAAAACAGAGAAGTCTGGAATATTCTCTCAAGTTTCTACCAAACTTACAAGAAAACTTGAAGAAAATTTTTTCAGATGCAGAAGTGTTACCAAGTCACAGGGAAATTATTTATAGCATCTTGTCACTGCAGTATGGTACAAAATGCTTAGACAATTTTTTTTTCCATACGGATATATATGTTTATATAAAATAGAAACCGCATTTTCAGTTTAATTTACGTTCTTCTGTCTTGGAAAGGAGAGTACTGAAACAGCTCTGCTTCATCCTCTGTTAAGAATTGCTCGATTTTTCAATTAAGAAACTGTTAGGAAGCAGAAAACTTACAGCTTAAAAAAAAAATAAAAAAAAAAAAACCAAAACACAAAACCCCACTGTTTCTTAAAATATGAAGAATCATGGACAAGAGATAAAGGCATTAAGGAGCAGAAAGGGCTATCTATCAGATCTTCCATTTGATGTGGTTTGCTTAAGGCACAAAGACATATTTCTTTCTCTACAGAGGATTTGCCTGGACAGGAAAAAGAGGACAGAAGTCTCAGCCAGAAAGATGATACAGATGGCACAACTTCAGGAGGGACAGATGTCCCCCACCTTTTTTTTTTTTTTTTTAAACACACTAGAATGTTCTAAGAGAGAAAGAGAGAGAAAGAGAGAGAAAGAGAGAGAAAGAGAGAGAAAGAGAGAGAAAGAGAGAGAAAGAGAGAGAAAGAGAGAGAAAGAGAGAGAAAGAGAGAGAAAGAGAGAGAAAGAGAGAGAAAGAGAGAGAAAGAGAGAGAAAGAGAGAGAAAGAAAGAAACAACAAACTAATAAGCTACGATAACTTTTTAAACTCTCAAATTCTCTTATTATAAACTGCAGAAAAAAAGTCAAAGAAATGGATGCCAGGTATGTATGTTCAAGAGTTCTCAGAGAGAAAGGAAAAAACCAAACCAGTATTAGGATGCTTCTCCTAATGGGCTCTTCTCACTTACGCTGAAGAAGTGATTCCGTAGTTACAAGATCCATAGAGTTTTGCTGCAAGTCCTCAACAGTACTTAAAATTTCATGAAGCTCTCTTTGAAATCCTGTTTACCTCAAACAGCACTGCACATTGCTCTAAATGTCTCTAACTGCTATCAGGTGTAGCCAGCAAATCCGAGCATTGAATTTCTGAGCATGGTATTTTTTTGTTGGCTTGAGAAGCCAACACATAAACGAAATAGAATATCTCAATACAAATGAACATCTGCCCCTCATTACACTCAATTAAAGATATCTATGGACAACTACTTGTAACTTCAACAGAAAATTTCCAGAACTTTCCCCAAAGAAAAGAAGGTGGTAGCCAGCCGTAATTCTGTGTTAGAAACTCAAACAGTGGAAATAGTCGTGAAGCTGCTGAAAGTCACAAAGCACCATCAAAAGCGGAGCTGCATATAGAAAGCACCAGCAGCAACACCTCTGCAGGAAGAACGAAACCACTTCCATAAACAGCAACAGCCAGGAAGGGGGCATCGTGTGCCTCCGAACAAAGACGATCTCTAGGCACGTAATTTCCAGAAACTTAGATTCACTTGAGGTGAAGGCAAAAATATGCATCTGAGATTAGCAGCCATGCAAAAGATCAAGACTTCAAATTTTAGTCAATACAGGAGATGCAAAAGTTTACATAAAACAAACAGAAGCCTTCAAAATAAATTTTATAGTTTACGCTAGTTGAATTACATCGTTGTTCATCACTTACTAAAAGGTATCAACAAGACCAGACCAGAAGCAAGTAAGCACAATAACTCTGTACTTTAGAAAATACACCCTTACATTTCCTTGTCACTACAGCTTGCTTTAGTCGTACATTTAGCAGATACACCCACCGGCACACAACTCTCACTTCCATACCGCCATGAGCAAAGCAGCTTGAGCATTACCCTTTGTTTCCCCCCAAAGTACAACCTGCCCCACGTGTGCACGCCAAAAACTGCCAGCTGAATACCAACGACAAAGCCTCCGCTGAGATCACAGATAACACTTATAAAACAAGGTGTATGTACATGGACACATATATTTGGAAACCAGTAAGAGGCAATGGCAAGGCACAAGGACGGGCAGAATATAGCACCTGGTAGATGCCAATTTAAATTCTACGACCCAATGGAAATGACAGCTTTAACTGGTAAACCTCAAAAAGCCGCTCTGAAAGCGGAGGAGGTCTGAGGACAGTCCAGCCCGAGCCACACAGAGATGTGCACATCTGAAAGCCTACAGAGTTCTCCCTTAATGGGTACATACTGTAGTGATGGGAAAGTATTTTTTTTATTTCACGTTTCTGTAAATCATCCAGGGTCTTCCTGAGTGCTTATACAAATAAGCTTATTTCATTAACTTTCGATTAAGTCACAAATTCAATTGGTCGACTAGAGAGGAATTCAAAGATAAGACAGGCAGTTTCAGAAAAATAAGTTCTGTGAAAAAGTCAAAGAAGAGTTCAAAAGTGGTTTTTGCCTTTTATTTCACGCACTAAGTAGCACACCTCATATTCCAGCTCATGGG
Source organism: Larus michahellis (assembly GCF_964199755.1). Taxonomy (NCBI): domain Eukaryota; kingdom Metazoa; phylum Chordata; class Aves; order Charadriiformes; family Laridae; genus Larus; species Larus michahellis. Next base: position 47,868,775 of record NC_133902.1, on the reverse strand, counting down.
CAGCAAGACACTGTAGCAGGGAGAACACCACCTATTAACGGAGACCATTTACTTTCCATTGCAGCGACCTTGCATTGAACGAACACAAACAATTACCACGATTTTATAATGCAGAAGAACAGCTGCTAAAGTCACAGCGAACGTTTTTTCAATTAAGACAATCTTGATGACAGCCATTGGAAATGAATATAAGGATATGAAAACGCTGATAAAAAAAAAAAATAAAGGGAAAGAGATGATTTACCAAGAAGCTAACATTATGTCCTAAAGCCTAACAAGGACAAACAAGGTTGGACAGGCATACACTGGGGAAGCGTGTTATGCTATTAGTACTAAAAAAGATCACTTTTTCTTAGGAAAAGGAATTAACTGCCTATGAAGCTACGCACAAAGTTGTGTACCCGAGACAGTGACAGCTGTGGACATCAATAAATAATGGAACTGGGCTGCGTTTCTTTAAGCCACTTTGATTAAGGTCACGTTTTAAAGATGCTTGTGTGAATTAAGCAGCTATTTCACAGGTTGGTCACCACAAAAAGAGCAGGAAAGGCAAAACACCCACCCAAAGCACAGCTGCTGCAGAGAACTGGCCTGGAGCCGCCGCAGCAGGAGGCTCAGGCTCGGCTTCATGGTGTCATGTTCGTGCTTGAGGTGTGAGGCAACCCATGCTACTCCCTCAGTGCTCATCCTCCTTCTCCTGGCCGGGATGGAAGCAAGGAATGAAAAAACCCTTGATAATAGCGCTAGGGATGTTACCCGTTAGACGAAGCAAGGTACCGCCCAGGGACTGATGGTGACACAGTGGCTTAGCACAAAAAGGAGAAAAAGTGGTAAGAAGTTACATTTCTTCCCGGCTTCTTCTCCCCTGCAGGTCTTCAGCTCCAGGATGGCAAATAGATGCCCGTATCCCAGAAAGAGATTTTCTTTTCTCCTAGCCACAAGCTGTGGCAAAAGCTTATGCCAAAAAAAAAAAAAATTAGGAAAAAAATTAGTAATTCAAACAGGGATGTGATTTAATCAATGGCGTGCACTTGTCCCCAGATGAGCTTGCAACACAGCAGAAGTCGTCTCAACATCTCTGACATCCAAACGAGTTCCCAGAACTTTCCAGGATGTTCTGCAACATGTTTAGCAATTTACTCTTAAATTATACCACTACTAAATTTGTAACTACGGAGCCTGATCCAAACCCAAATGAAACTAATGGAAGGACCTCCACTGACCAGCCCACTGGCACATAAGCCTTGGCTGATTTTTCACAAAGAATATGAAACATTACAATTTCTTTAAAAAAATAAATGTATTTTGCAGATAAATTTACAAAGGAAATGCAGATACCCTAGAGCAATATCAAGCACAAGCAGGTGGTATAGCATCTTCTTCCAAAGTCCTCTGCCAGAAACTGTTGAACTCTGTACATTTTCTAACAGTTCCCTTCTCAGACAAACTGAGCCAAGACTCCCACAAATTTCATATGGATAAACAGGAAAGTAAACACAACTGAACATGTTCTTTTGGGTGTAGCATACAATTTAAAGTGAAGCCTGCAAAGATCTAGAGCGTTTTGTTATTGCCCGTTAAAACAACATCCCAAATGCCAAAATGAAAGGATAATGCCTGATGTGGACGCACGCTTCATTGACTTCAGTACTTCAGTATCTCCACGAATACTTTGAACAATTCAAAGATAGGAACTATCAAACTCAGTTCCTATCAAATTCTCTAAAAGTCTGTTAAAGTGGAATGAAACTTCCATATAATTTAATTCCTGCTACTGGCCACGGTAAAAATAGTCACAGAAGAAGTCCCCCTTAATTTTTCCATGAGAAATGCGACTCCCTCAAGGTAAGACAGTAATTTTTACTGTAATTCACTCACAAGAACAAAAAACACAGTAGAAAGAGGAAGTCCCTGTAGTGCGCGTTTATAACATTTTCATTGCCTGGATTTCCATTCCAGCACATGCTAATCAAATTCTGATCTCATGATACAGTTATGAAAGTAACCAAAAATCTGATCAAATTGGATTTGTTCTATATACTTCCCAAGAGAAAAGCAAGTGGAACTCATTTCAAAAGCAGAGCATTCACTTTGGAGAACTAAAAAGTTAAGGAACGACTGAGTGAGCCTCAAGAAAAAAAAAAAGAAAGAAAAGGAAAAAAGGGGGGTGGTGGTGGTGGAAATCATACGATATTTGAGGCTTGCTATCAATGGATATTTCAAGTGGCCAGGTTTATAGATACTGATCCCTGAAATGCTCCTCCCAAATTTCAAGCATTGTTCACTGTTTAACACTGGGGGTTTTACATAAAACCCTTAAATTAGTTCTTCTTTAAGCACTCTTCTATCTGTGGATTTACAGAAGCCTTCACAAAGACAAAGGTCATTACTCCCTTCTTATGAGTGGGACAAGCACAAGAGAACTGGGGGTAATGATTTGCCCACAGCCATAAGCAGGTTAATGCTGAAGCTAGAAAAAGAAATGTTTTCAGGCCACTGTTTTATCTTCCGGGTCCTCCTGCCTCATACTTATCAAGCACGCCTTGTTTAGAGTAAAGAAATTAAACTCAAAGAATAAAACAATCGGTATTAAATAATTAACATCTCTCTTTTTCAGTACTGTGCTTTGTAGATGAGGACCGGGAGACAGACGTGTTTATAACGCGCAATCTGTTGAACCTGAAAAGAAAGCCTAGGCTGCTTAACCTAAATATAGTCATCAACTCCTGGAGTTGCCACCGGATGCAGAGTATATGCCATACAGCACTAGAAAAGGTTTTGTAAAGCAAAATTCTGCTGAATGTGCTCATAAATATTAGAATATCCTTGATATGCTATGCTGAAAACATTCAATCTGAGCTGCGAGCAACTAGCGTTGCATATCAATTTTTGGAAAATACTAGTATTTGTATCCAGAGATACTACCAGCAATACAAAGCGGCAAGATACTGAAACTGGCATTACAATGCCTTACACAATTATTTTGGGTCAAAGTATCCCATTGTACATAAATTCACATAATGAAGTTCAGTACAAAGCAAACTAACAATGGACTTGGCACAGAGAAACAGATCAGCAGCTGCATTGGGAATTCAATGGAGAAAACTATTTTCATGCGCAACGTGTGCATAAAATCGTCTTTGAAACTTGCTGAAAAATGCAAATAATATAAATTAAAATAATTTCTTAAAAGAAAATTCAAGCTTGCTTAAAATATAAACCGATTCCAGAATCAAGGGTTTTTAAGAGCTGTGATTAGCTGATGAGAGGTGTTTTAGACAGATGATACAGTAGCTATGATGGCACTATATCATTATTGCCTTGCTTTCTCCCCCCCCCCCAGCAGTTACTAGTTCATACACATCACTCCAAATACAGTTTTTATAAAATCTTTTGGAGATACATTAAGAAGTCAGCAAATGAAAACTTGTCTTGCTCTGTGGCAGGAGGAAAAAGGGAGCACGTTATGATAATGCAGAGCGACGCAGGCATTACACAATACAAACAATGCTAAACAGTGTCATTTAAAGAAAACACAAAGCAGTCATTGATTTTTAATATCTGCATTAAAGGTCTCCATTCTAAGTAATTACATTCTGTAGGAAATACCTTTAAATGATGTCGTGCCTATTTACAAGGAATTAGGAGAATATCAGACAAACAAGTGCAGGAAAAAACATTTTGCTGTGACCATTTTTTCCAACACAATTCCTCCCCCAATATTTAAACCAGACACTACTAGAACTGCTACAGAGAATACTGATTAAAAGAGGGAGGGTGGTTGGTTTGCTCTTTCCAAACAAATCTTTAGAGATTTTCTTCCCTTCCCTTTAGGGTGAATAATTGGCCACACTCTCTCACCTTTTTAGCATTTCAAAAGCCTGCTTCCATGCAAATGTACCCACCTGAGTGCTTTCTCTGCGGACCAGGTGAGAGACAGGCAGAGGGGTTTCAGAAGAGGGGAAGGAGAATGTCGGCCACACAATATCCACACGCTACAGGAAAAGACTATTTTTTGGACCTGGGAAACCACTGGCAAGGTCTACCTATGGATGCAAACTTTATTCGTGGATCAAGCAGTTGTCAGGTGAGATGAAGAGGATGATGATGTTCTCTAACCAGCCTTCATCTCTAGGGTGAAGCCTGCCCTTCAGACCTGGGCCAGTACAAAGACTCCCCTGAGGTGTCCTGCTTCCTCATCAAAATTGACCGTTCTGTCGCATGGAAGAGATCCCTTTTAACTGTACCAGCAGCCTGCCAGGTCATGGGGATATTTTAGCAGTTTCCAGGTACTGCTGAAGATGGCAACACTTGTTTATGGTTTTATAGGACAAAGTCAGACTCACTCAAGAGAAAAACATCGGAGGCAGGGCAAAAGAGGAGGGGAAAGCCCCTTGCAAAATGGGAGATAGACAGTTGGAAGGGAAAACCTCCTTGCAAGATCAAACGCACGCCCCCACAAGTTTCCATACCAGCCAGTTTGAACCCTGCTTGCTCTGCCTCAGTGTTTGAATGAGGCTCTAGAGGTGGACCACGATCCGTCACCGTCTCTGTAGCACTGCCGAGCCTAACACTTGCGCTCTGTGCCATGGGACAGGAAGAAATGGAGGAGCCTATTAACCTTCTGGCAACACCAAACCCTGTTGCCCACAATAACACAAGAAGCCCTGCTTTGCAGCAGGTGCTCAGCGCTGCCTGCAAAGTAGCCCCGGGATACAAAGCGTTACATGGACCTCTACTACAAAAACCCAAAAACCACAATGATGGTTGCTTTTGTTTTGCACATCTTCCAGCTCTACAAAAACACACAGAGGATAGCCACCTGGAAGTCCACTGTCAACACCGGTGCACTGAATGTGCAGAGTGACTTCCACCTTCACCAGCTACCCCAAATCACTTCCCAAAGCTGCCAGCCAACGGCCTGCCTTTGACCTTCTACATTTATACTCTGATATACTCTGCATCTCAAACTTTTAATTAAAAAGAAGAAAAGAAAAAGAAAGTTAATCCAAATCAATTCAAATGTTCTGTTCCTCCCAATTACTGTGGAATGCAGAGGTCATCATCATATTGCATCATTACATCGAGGAATAATCTAGCATGAAGTCCTATAAATTAGCTGAAATAGCTTGTGTGTTTTCATCCATAACAGCGTATTTCATGAAGATATACCACTGCTTTTCTGTGTACAAGAATTTAAATTGAACAGGCGCATTACATCTATTTTATATGAACTTTAATGAGAAAAGGCTGGTATGAAACCCCCACAACCTATGTGTGAAGTTTAAACACTATGCCAGAGAAGAAAAAAAGAGATCTTATTTGGTTAGGCCCTGATGCTTTAGATTGCCTTTTTTAGAGGACTTCACCATATTGCTAGCATTTTTATTCAAAACAAGCTTGTGTTTTATAGAAAAGGGTTCAACATTTACGGTGACATCTGTAAGAACAGCACAGACAGAAAACTCTAAAACAGAATTTACAACTCAATCTAAGGAATCATCCATTTTAAAAGAAACGATTACTGCATGATAAAAGCAACCCAATCCCTTCATTTTTATCAAGGGATGTTAGTGGAGGATACTTTATATCAAACCCCAAAAGCCTTAGGTACTTTTATGTCCTGACAGTGGATCACCTTTCCAAAAAAACCACCGTAATGCACCTACATGTTATAAACAAACAAGAATTCTTCTAGAACCTATGTTGCGTGCTGAGCTCATTAGAAAAAAAAAAAAATAAAATGAGAGACAGAGCTCCATCAGTTTTGTTTTGGATCATTGGGGAGTACATACGTAATGACTTTCACCTCTTGAAACACCTCCGCTTCATTCTTATGCATAGATTTGAAGGGACGTTTATGTGTTTGGCTTGTTGCATCAATTCAGGGGATAAAGTTACTGTAAAAATTTACATTACTGCAGGCTTGTAATGAAGTGATGAAGCAGGCAAGCACAAGAAATAAGCTTTTATTGCGTTTACTTTAGATCTGATGAAAAGCAAAAATGCAGTCATTTAGTACAACAATAGACACCACGAAATTCAATTTATTGATTAAATTATGTTCTATTTAAGCAGAAATTTTTTTGAAAAATTTGAAATTTCAAGAGAAATCACAAATTTGACCTATACATCCAGATGGTGTTTCTCCTGATTTGATCATGTATTTCGATTTCCTGTACCCACTATAGTTTACAGTTGTGACATATGCAATGCACCAAGGACACTTACTGAAACTCAGAGTTAATTCAAGTAAAACAGTACTTTATATACTGCTCTCCACACCAAACTGTTTATCAAAAATGGGAATAAACCAATTTTCATTTCTCCTATAATGCATAAACTTGCCTATAACAAAGATGGCACTTTATTTCAAATGGATTTACAGAGTTCTTTAATAAATAAATATTTTTTTAAATTTCGATGGTTAAGTTTTACTGTAACTTATTGCTCTGTTGAAGGTCTTGGACTCACAGGTCTATCCATCCATCCTTTGATGCAGACAGTAAGGTGAAGGACAGATTTTTAAGAACAAAGCAATGCTAATTTTCAACTAAGGGTACAGCTCGCTGGCAGCTCGAGTGGACCTCTGAGCTTTTCCCCAACTCCTGACAACAGCTTTTTTTCCCATCTTTTTGAGGCACAGGCTGAGGTAATTTTAGGCTGGAAGAATTCCCTAAACCTGCATGCAGGGCAGCACAGCACAGGGATAGATTTAGATGGCTGAAAACACTACGGGTCACCTTGGTTTGAACTGCACCACGCGTTTTCAATAATTAATATAAGTTTCAGACCCCTAAATTCCCAGACATGTCACTGTTTCTTATATGCAATGCTACTCCCATTCATCTGATTTTTCTCGGTTTATTTCTCACGTCTGTTATTCCAAACACTCAAAACAGAAAAACACTCAGTCCCAAAATCAATTTTAAATACATGTTCTGGGTTCTTATTATTGGGTTTTGTTAGTTTTTAATCTTTTTATGAAGTTATTTAAAGCTGGTAAAGAGATTTCAGATTCAGTAGGTTTTCTAAATCTTTTTTCTTCTTGTCTTGGTAAAACAACTGTATTTCTAAAAGATACCACGCCAGGTTATAATATAGGGTTTTTTGACTGCAAATATTTACCTGCAATACCAATTATAAATAATAGAAATTAAAATAATTGTCGATACCTGTGGTTAAAGGCAGATGAGTGACACTAGTTAGACAGGTGAGAGTGAACCAGGTTGATGCTAATGTTGCTCCAGATAAAAGCAGCAGCAGTATAAACTTCAGCATGCCCCTGATAAAATCTGCAAACCTAAAATAAAAGCACAGATCAGAGCAGTACAAATGCTGATTTTCTTATTATTTAAATGTGATGCTTGACAATTAATTCAGTATATTCTCATTAAACATTTTGGAGACTATAAAAACAATTTAAAAACCATTTCTCATTTTCAGAAATAGAAAAAAGCGCATTTGTATAGAATGGTGATATTTCTAGCTGTCAAGCTGAAGAGCCACGGATTTTTTTAGCTGTCACAAAATAACAACCAAACAATTCTCAAGGCATCAATTGAAAACACTTGGTACACAGGATGGGTTTGGCTGGTTTGGTTTTTTTTTTTTCCTTCTGCATTTGTTGGACACAACATCACACCACTACTTACATCGCTGTTTTGTCAGCGTTTGCCAGTCTCCCTTGGCAGACGCACGCGGCTCGATTAGCATGTGAGGAAGCTGCTGCATTTCATTCAAGACATAGTTAAGCGTCACGATTCATTCCTGTGGGAAATGACAAACCTCCAAATACCAGAAATCCCTAGATCGAAGATGACATGGAACAGCCTCCGAACCCTCGGATGCATTGGCGATGAAGCTCTCGGTGGCTTAGGCAAAGGAGGAACTCTTTACACAGGCGCTCGCTGCCGGTGGCCGTTTTGGGTTGAAATGTTCCAGAAACCAAGAGCTTGGTGCTACTCCTCTCCTACACACGTGCCCCACTGACGATGTAGGGAAGGACAGTCCCACAGAGGGAAATATGATCTTTACACCACCTGATGGTACAACTGCTTTTTTTCATCTTTTTTTCTTTTTCTGCATTGAGCAGAGCTCACATGGCATAATTATCAGTGCATCTGCTCTTTTCAGAAGGGATTTCAACACAGCTACTAAAAAAGATATATTAGAAAAGGCAATGTCGTTTATCCACTAGTAATTTTCTATAATGTTCTGCTTAGGAGATGTGATTTTGGGCCGGATGGGTTAGGTATGTATGTCTAAAGAACGCCTTCTGCCCTCATAGCCTCCCACCTCGATTAGGCAGCACAATCCGCCTAGGTTGGTCCCTGACGAAATCTGTCCTGGCTGTCAGCTAACTGTCTCCTCACCCCTTCCAAGGATCACTTTACAGGCAGATACCATATAGCTTACTTGACAAAACAGATAACGCTACGAACGTTTTAAGAAGCAGGAAGCCTAGCTCTACATACACCATAAGAGATGTACACATAATGCAATCAAAAAAAAAAAAAACAACACCAAAAAACCAAAACACGCCCCCACTTCTTTCCTCTTATTTTGATTGTCCCTGTGCTTTCATTCCACATTGAATTTAGCAGTGAGTAATTCAATAAGCAGTAGAGGAAGATCAATGCTGCATATAATCTTAAAAGTTTATGACTGCAGTGTTCGAGTGGCTTTCGCATTAATCTCCAACAGTCAGAGGTTAGCTGCTACTGTTGTTTTTTTCTGACAATCCAAATACAGCAATCAGGATCACCTCTTCTCAGTGGTTTGCCAGTTTCTCTAATTATTCTTTGGGATCACTGGGGTCAAAATCAGCAATTTTAAAAGCTTCTCAAAGCATCTCGAAGTGCAAACTTTACATGTCTTCCACAGAGACTCCCCGCTTTGCCTGACGGCAAACACCACCTCTCCTTACAGGCAAGAGCAGGTACGTATATCCCATCTAATGAAACACCATGTGAGAAATACCAGCCTTCAGGGAGGGAAATCCACAGACAACAGGCCTGGAATGGATCTCTAGGGGGTTGGTCCTCCATCTCTATCCTCCCACCAGAGATACGTGGGGATGGGAGGACAACATGCAACTAAACCATTAAAGACAGTTAAGCAGAGCAAATATCTACCTTAACTGCGCAGCCGCAATTCTTTTTGACACAAAGATCCTGGTTGGGGTATCAGTGGTATCAGTGTGCTCCAAGGAGCTCTCAGACATCACAGGACTCCAGAAGCGTCAAATACAAACTGAAAGGTCTATGCAGCTACTGAATTCAGCCAGCAACAGAAATAATGGGGAAAAAAAAATCACATAGCAAACTAGCCTGAACTTGGTAATCAAGGGACTTCTGCTTCTTGTCTAGTTACAGGAGAATAAAGACGACCATAAATCTAGTCAACTCTTCAGAATACTTGTTTCAATCAAAAAACGAGAGAAATTATTTTTGTCCTCTGACCCCAGTATCTGCTTTCAAAACTCTCTGTTCTGTCTAAATCCTCGTCCATCATCTAGTGCGTAGGGGATGTCTGCAGCTGCTAAAAAAGTAGGCAGTCCAAGAGAGAAGGTGTATGCTTACCCAGACACAGACCTCTGAGCCTACTGCTGGGAATGGTCTCCTGCAACCCAGCAATTCCAGCCCTGGGCTGGATCCTGCAGTTCAAATCACAAACCTGCATTTCTGACAGCACTGGCTGTTGCTAAGGAAATTATCACCGTGTCAAAAAGTTTCAGCATTTTGACTACACTGCAGGGTAAAACCAGGAAGAAAAACTGAGGCATGGAAGCCAAAACCTCAGAAGTATCTACCATCATTAGCAAATGAGGCAAAAAAACCCACCAAAAAACTGAGAAAAGGGAACAGATTTATGTTTCCATGCAATAATATGAACGTCACTCTTTGACACTGTTTTCCTTCAAACCAGTATCATTTGAAAACTGCCAGCAAAGGGTACAGCACCTGCCATCTGCCCAAAATAGCCCAGGCTTTTCAATTATAAAAATGCATCACACAAATTAGCTAAACATATCTAAGTTCATGGCTATCGGACAGGAGTGGGTGGAGAGCAGGAGGATTTATGTATCGTGCTGAGGAAAACTTGCACCATTTTGAAAATGAGATAGACAAACAAATTTCCAAACCAGGCATTACTTTCAATATAGATGATTTAACACCCACTGTGATGTTCGGGACCAAATGCTCCAGGGCAAGGCTCAGGTTGTTACAGTTCTAAATGGCAGAAATGGAAGAAGCAAATTCCTAAACTGCACCAATTTTACTCTGATAAATTAGCATAAAAAAAAAATTAGAAAAAAACCCAAACCAAAACAAAACCCAACAGCTTCTTGAGAGATGGTTAAGGGAGAGAGCTGCTTGCTTGGCAAATCACAGTTCTGACACTGAAATACATCAACTTGTCAGCCTTGACAAGAATCATTACTTAATTTTCCTAATTACAACTTTCAGCAGATTACAGTCAGACTCGTCATTGATTCAACCCTACACAGATAAACGCTGAATGGGCCTAGGAGGGAGAGTCATCCATCAGGAGTGACAAATCACCTCCTCCCTCCCTTTCTGTGTGCAAACCCTCCCATTTGAACTGTGTATCACCCAAGTTAGACATATTTGGAGCCTGGCTGTTGGAATTTTTTTTTAATTTACTCAAAAGCAAAGCTCTGAATGCTACAAAACACTGGTATGCAACAAGGTTTGAAATCAATTTTAAAGCAGTTAAAGAGACTGTCAGCATTTCCTGAAACTTAACCCAGGCAGTATATTAAATAAATTAATCTACCATAAAGACTGAGATTTGCATGTTGGCATTGAGTCAGCAGATTCTCTCCTAACAAAGTTAAGTGAGCTGCTAAGGGTGCCCCTCTCCTATTGAAATGTCGAAACTACGCGAGAGATTAACCCATGATGGAAAGGATTAAACTGGCACGCTACCTGCTTCAGCATGTCACCCGCTGCAGCACCTGTCTCATTTACAGCAGTTGGTTTTAAACATCTACTTCTCTTAGAGACAAACCCTCATATCTGACCTTGGCTAATCAAAAGTAGCTCTTTTTAAAGGAAATCGTGGTGTGAACTTTGTTTCAATAGATTAAGTCCTTTGGCCTGCATCTGGAGCAGACGGGAGGGAAGCGCTTGGTTTTTTTTCTCTAGGTCAGGAGTTTTTTCCTCTCCCTCCACCGCAGTTGCTAGGCAGCCTGCAAAATGTCAGGATGAGGAACTTCACATTTCTTTATGCATTGTGTATTCTGACGATGCACAGCAAGTGGAAAAAAAACCAAGAGCTTCAATTTCCATCCTAAAAAGATGCCTCTCTGGGTCCACAATCCCACGACGACTGCAATAATGACAGACCCTGCACTTGTGCTAAACTCTTTGCAGAACTGGAGTCTAAAGAGTGGACATAGAGAAGCCAGGACAATGCCCTGACATCTACCAGATGCAAGGGGAACATGTGATTATTTTTAATCAATTTTATAAACTCACTGCTAGAGTACCTCCAAAAAGACTTTTTCTCCCCCCCTTTTTTTATATAAAAACGGAACCTCAGTGAAGAAAAAGAAGCAGCAGCCTTTTGGAAAGGCAATCCCTTCCTTGCTTTTCCGCTCTCCATGTCATCAGCATTCATGATGGCCAGAGAGAACCGTGTCTGGATATTTTAAAAGTGTAGGTATAACCATACTACCCATAGCAGCATAGCAAAAAATAGTCAGGCCACCTAGGAATCCAAAAACCTGGCGAAAACGGGCTCCGACTAATTTCTCTATCGAGAAATGTAACATTATTGTGGGTCGGCTGTTTGTGCTACATTCCCAATATCCCTTCGGGAATCGGTATGCCCAAAAGCATTGATGGAAAGAGACGAGAGGCTAATTTCCTCAATGCTTTCCAAATGTGCTACAATGGGTTCTCCCACACACCAGGCAGCTGAATTCACAAGAACTGTGTTTAAAAGGAGCATACAGGAAGCACTTGTCAGGAATCGGAGTATGGCCTGCCAAACTGAGGCACACGCGTGCGGAGTTCTCAACCCCCAGCAACCACTAACGTGGCACGTAAAAATCACTGCTCTACATGAAATACATCATAACCCCAGAACTATGCTTTTTGCATTTCGAGTACGTAGAAGATGAGAGAAAACAAGTTATATTATTAAGACAATAAGCTAAATGACAATCCCAGTTGAAGAAATGGAGAAGGACACGTAATTACTCCTACCTTGCCATTGCTATGCCAACCACACAACCTCCAACTATAGACCAAAATCCAATCCAGCCTGCATCTACCTGACAGGAAAAAAAACAAAACAAAACAGAGAAACGTGTTAAAGCTGAGAAAATAAGATGATAAGATGTTACTACCAAAACAAATGGTGTGCAGGAGCTGCAAACTGCTAGCAACAGCCCCTGACAACAATGGGAAGTCCAAGGCTTTTTTTCCTAGGATATTCAAAAGGAAATAAATTCACTAAAAGAAAGTATGACTAAGCAGCCTATGCCCTAAATGTGACCTCTCTTTATAAAAGCTGAGTAATGGCCTCTGGATTTTTATAATGCTCTATCAAAAGCGTAGAAATCCTCTTCTCCCCACTTCATCATTTCCACCTGCTAAATATTCTTTTCTTCTACTAAAGGTGCAGCAGCCAACAATACTCCTGTTTGTTTACGTACCTCTTCCTTCTTGTCAAAAGGTGCATACGGTCCAAAAACACCCACTGCTGGTGGAGAGTCAGCAGGGAAAATGGAGACAGTTTGGGATTCCAAAGCTACAGTTTATTTTGTTTCAAGTTTCAGGAGAAAAGTGGTCCATGTGTATTCATAGCAGCTTAAACATAAACACCCGATAAAACTGTATGCTAGTGCAAAATAAAAACATGCCACTTTTACAAAAAAGCTGCTGATTACCGGTCAGGAGATACTTACTTGGCTTACGTGAACTGGCGTTAATATCAAATCCAGAACACCAGACCAGCCAGAGAAAACACCCAGTGGTATAGCATAGGCTAAAGCAATCATCAAGAAGCGGAAATTGCTGTGAAGACAAAAGATACGCAATTAGCTGCAGCTTATATTAGAAATTACACCAAGATTAGCTGCTAGAGCAATTGACACCCTAGAATCTATATTTTGCCCGTCAAGAAAAATAGCACAGGTGTGAAGAAGAAGTGAGCCAGGAAAAACAAGAAAGGTATCCAGTCATGCCACTGAAATTCCAGTGTCTGAGATGTTACTTTTTTAGCACTGTGATAATAAAAAAAGCCAGTCTCTCCACATAGTTCAAAGATTTTTGTAACGTGCCGGGCTCATGTGTTTCCCATTTCCACAAGCAATTCTTCCATGCATTTGCATGGGCAACCTACCTAGCCTAAGTGTATGTTAGGAACAATAAGCACTAATTTAAATGACAAAAAGTGTATTTCAAGAATACAATCAGAGATTCATACTTTTTGAACTGTACTCTTTTTTTTGTTAAACTGTTTTACTTCTCTTTATTTTGGTGAAAAGCAGGGAGAGCTCTGGGAATGAGATGGGTACAGTTGCAAGAGTGGAAAATTTTGACAGTTTGAATCGTCAAAAAACAGAGACAAGTATAATATTCCGCTCTAAATAGCCAACGTGTTTGCTTTTTCCTCCCAATTGAAACTATTCAACCTTTAGTATTCAGTGAAGATGAAGCAGTCAAAGCTGTGTCATCATCTTCACCATACACAGCTAAACAGGAGTTGGCAGACAAATACCAGCGCCAATTTCCCCCACCTACCCATCGTAACTGAAAGCAAATGCAAAATCTTCGCAAAGAGATATCCAACTTTTTCTCAAAAATGTTTCAATTTTGGAATAAAACCAGAAAATATACCTTGGACTCTGCAACAGTGATATTTTAAAGTGAAGAGATTTTACGGTGGTTCCAAGGTTATCCCACGGGATATCTGTGTAACCACAAAACGTGGCTCCCCCCACTCCCAAACAATTAACATAAAATTGATCCTGATCAGTACTAGTTCCTCAGCACACAGCAGCAATTTGATAGCACACAGTTACGACAGCCAAGAGGGAGGGAAAAAGCTTCAAATGCTTGCCAAAACATTCAGAGGTTTGCAGCTTACGCTGTTTTACTCCCCTAGAAGATCCATGCGCAGCACACCAGCCCGTGTTTTTTTGCACTGTTCTTTTTCACACATCCTCTTCTTGAATAACACATTTCTACCACATGAACATACCCTCCTCTTTCGATATCATTCATGTCAGATTTATTTTTTTAATGCAAAGAAAAACAACTCCCAAACTTTCAGCTCTTCCACACGCTGCTTTTATTTCTCTGAATGCTAAAGCGTTTGCTGTCTTCCTGACAACTTACTTTCTCTCTTAAGAATGCCATACTCTCATCTTTGTCTATCTTGCATCATCTTGGCATCCCTTAAGGCAGGTCTTCTGATGCTATTTAATGCTACCCGTGTAAAAGCTAATTCAACATCTGTGTAATAAAATAAAAGGGGAAGTACCCATTTTGCATGGACATTATATAGCCATGTTGTAGACTGCAAAGAGGGAAGTCTGGATGCGCTGTTCCGAAATAACACTTGCTCAATATTCAGAATCTTTGGGTATCTAAACCCCATCTCCGTTAAAGAGCTACTTTTGCTGGGAGTGAGTACTTTGTAACTTACTTGATCGAGATCTCCTGTGGTGTATTTGTCTTCTCTAACTCAAGCAACAAGACAGACTGGCACATGGGATAGCTGCTCTGTGCCACGTCCAACTCCTAGCGCCAACCCTAGAGAACCAGCTCTGCATCGTGACATCCTCCAGTAACAGAGGTTCAACCCTGCCTAGTCTCCAGATTAAAGAAGGCGACTGGGAGAAAAGGTGCACGTCAGTGACAACGCAGCACCGATCACCAGATGCCATTCTGTCCCCTTGTCCAGCAATAGCTAGGCTGGCTACCTGAAGCACTAAAGCTATTTGAAACACACATCCCAAGTAGCAGCTCCGCTTTTCATGGCTCCAGTCACTTGTATTTGTTTTTGCAATTTTGCAATTGCTCCACTGAAAACAGAAAAATGTGCTGTCTCTCACACCATCAGTTGGTGAACCCACACTGTTTTCCATCTTATCAGCCCTACGACAGGATATCAGCATTAGCCTCGCTGTTAAACCATTCTGCTGGAATATGAATTGCCTTTTTCTTTTGTTTTTTTTCAGAAACCTACTTAACGCCACTAGAATCTGTGAGACAGGCTGGTTCAGAAGAGAGCCCTGTCAAAGTCAGTCACCATTTTCAGAATAACTTTGACAGTGCCTATTAACATCAGGCACACTCTGAGCAGCTTCCATCACTGGACGGTGATGTCACCTGCAAGTTTCATTAAAGAAATAAAGATGCACAAAAGCTCCGTTATGAAATTTCAAAATTGCTTACCTAGTCCCTTGAAAATATAAAAGGCACGTAACCGGCTAAAACCATCTAATTACTTCAAAGCAAAAATCACGACATGTTTTCTTAATGCAGATTTTAAGACTTATCAACTATCTACTTGTCTTAGAATCTTTTCCATGGAAATTTGTGGCATATTCTGAAATATGAGGGGAAAAAAAAAACAAGTCATATTTGCTTCACCCAAGAAACTGAGAAAGGGCACTGTACTTTTTCTAATGGAAATTCAAACTGCGCTTGTCACAGTGTGTGATAGACTGTTAAAAGATTTGGGCTTAGCTCCCAAACCATGACTAATCTGTCATCTCCCACTGCAGGCTCAGAGAGTTGGTATCAGGAGATAACTTGAGATCAGCTCATTGTTATAATCTGTCAGAAGCAGGAATCCTCCAAACCAGGAGGAAGAACCAAGTTCCTGAGCAAGTCCCCCAAAAATGGCTTACAGGGGATGGTTGACCCTAAGAAGATACATATAACTCCGCAAGAAGCAGCTCATGAAGATGACTGCTCAAGGACCTGAAGGCGGGAAGGTGTGTGGGAGTTGTAAGGATGTGATAGCTCCCTTTGGTGTCCAAGGAAAAAAGTTAATGACTTCAATGATAAAGTTATGCTACGCAGCTTTATTTTGAAGTAATAAAACTGCAGCCTGGGGGAGAGAAGAGGGAAATGATGAACATCTCAATTCTCATGAGTGTTTTTCCGTGCATAGTTGGGTCAGCCCACCAGCTCACATACATCCTAAATGCCTTGCACACAGTACTTATACCAGAGGGTAAGTCTGCAATAAGGGCAAATCATGATTTCCTGGTACTTATCAGCTGATTACCTTCAGTCTACACCATTAAGTCAAAAGAAAGGCTCTCTGTGCCAAGAATTATGAAGCCTAGATTAGGCAGGCAATAGAGCTTAGAAGCCTAACGAACCAGATGATGGATTTCTCTTGAAGCAGGGCAGATACCGTTTTCTTTTATAAAACCCCCTTGCTTGATGGATTGTTGCTGAAAGGCTCCCCAAGATAAGTGGGTTTAATGATGAACTGTTGATTGTTGCATGTACAGAGGAATGAAGAAGTGCCTTTGATAAGGGGTAGCATGTAAGAATGCATAAAGACCAGAGGGAAGGGAGATATAATGATCTACCTGACTGCATTTAAAAAAACCTCTTGGTTCTTGGAGACACTACAAACTATGCTCATTATTTAAGCATCCAGTTTGTTTTCTTGTATCATTGATTGTAAGCCAACTTTGCTGCTTACCTCCTGACCTTACCAGTATCTCAGGTCCACTTTTTACAACACTTTGAGCAAGCAATCTAGTAGTTATAAAGCTCCCAAATGAAGTACGGCCAACAGAAATTTTATATTTCACCTGCGGAGTCAGTTGCTGTTTGGATTTCTGTTCAACGGCAACATTTTTACAACGTGGCCCTCAGGCAGGGTCTCACTGCACACCAGCTTGGATGCGTAACGGCATTGCTATGTGTGCTAAGTGTCCTTATGAGAATTGCTATTTTTTTAACATCCTGAGTAGGTCACTTTGCAGACTAACCAGCCGGCTGTACTCACACCTTCTCCCAACTGCCAGCCTGCTCCAGGATGAACACACTGGATTAAGCATCTTGTCAACTATTTACTCCCCCAAACTCAAACAAAAGCCTCCAAAAACAAAAGAAAAAAAAAAAGGCAATGACAACAAGCGATAAGATGTTTTTGCTGCCTCTAAATACTAAATAGACTTTCGGAAAGTACAGCCCACGCTAGGTCTGTAATAACTAAATGCCTAAAGCTCCACAATTACCAAGTTTCAAGCACCCTTTGTACGCAGATTCAGCCCTTATCACTACATCCCACAAGAAACAATTACATAAAAGTTTGAAGTTCCCCAGTGAAATCAGCCACGCTCCGCACCATGGCAGCGGTTCTTCTTTGCCCCAGGAAGCTCATCTGTGCAGCATCACATACAGGGCACAGGCCTTCACGGTTATTCAACATTAATATTACAGTTGCTTTAGGTGTTCCTCTGAGATCAGACCCCCACGACACAAGAAACTGTACAAACACTGGGGGGACGGGACTGTGTCTTACCAAAAGAGCCCAAGTGGCAAAGCTGGAGATGTCACTTTCTTTGTAACCCTTTTTTGAACCCCCAAAATTTAAAGGAAACTAACTCACCTTTGAAGCTGTCCAGAAACACATCTTGAGACACTTCTCCTATTCCCACTTCATACTTTAACATACAATTAATGAGATTTAATAGATCAAATAATGGTTTCAGACAGTTCATTGCTTCCACAGCTGAATGAAAGCAGCTGAACACTCCTTTGAATGACAAGCAAACCTCAAATTCATTCCAATATAATAAGCATAGAAGAAAGCAGCTTATTAGTTAGTTATGCCCAGTGTTGTTAATTGTTATCTCACACCTAGCAGTACGCACTCTGTTAACAATCTTGTATAACCTGACGTAACAGAAACAGTGCATAAGAAAAGCCGCGCTGACAGAATGACTAAAGCCGTGTTGGCACTGAAGGACTTTGGCATGAAGGCTTGAGATACACTCAATGATTTAAAATTTAATGTCTGCTTTTTAGCAGTTAGCATCCTTTTATGTCTCAGCATTAATATTTAATTTTATTTTGTTTAAAAGCACTACAAACCAACTTGTTTGCTCAATGAGAAGATTAAAGCACACTTGTTTTTATTTATTTAGGTGCTGATCTGCTTTGAAGTGGAAAACCCAATGAGGACCCACCTTAAGAGTCTGCAAAAGCTTCTCCTGTAGCTGAGCCGTTGACTTGCCGCAGCCACGCTGGGAGGGAATGGCGGGCGCGAGGGGAAGTAGGCCAACGCTGCGGAAAATATCAGGGAAACCATTCCAAATTCTAAACAAGAGGGCGAAGAAAAACAAAACCGAGAACAGATGTTAGCATCAAAAGACTTATTTCGGTACAGCATTGTTATCAGCCAGCCTCTGATACGTAAATCCCACCACAAGTGCTTTACCGCTCCCGACAACAGAACTCCATAAATTGAAGGAGAATTTCTTTTTTCCTCCCCAAGAAAGATTTCAAAACGAGATAAAGAATCAATGAGATGGAGAAATACCAGCAGTCCATCCCAGGGAGAGGAGCTGCAGAGCACCAGGCTCACACATGGGGAACTCAGCGAAGCAAAAGGAAAGCTTTGGCTTTTTCTCTTTAGAGAGAACCGCATTATGAAGATTTGGCAATGTTTCCTTGCGATGGAAGTTACGCAGTGCAGGTAATAGCGTGCTAGAGACTTTAAACAGATGGGACTGGGGAAGCCCCAGGGCACGGAATGACAATTACTCAGCGCACAGGATGATGAAGGCAAACGAAAGGTCAAGCAAGGCATCGCGGACACAAACAGTATTAGACGGCGACAGAATGTAAAGAGAAAAGTGTAGGAGCAGCCACGGCTCAGGAACAGAGGGAGCACAGGTAACAGGGAGAAAAATGAAAGAATACAGCTGTTTGCAGATGCTCCTCCTGTTCAGCAGCAGGCATTCTAGATCTTTGAAAAATTTCATAGCAGAAATTTGGACCTGAACTTGCAAAGTGATGAACACTTCACAGAGAATGTTCAGAATGTTCACAAAGCATGATCAGGCATTCTGAGAAAAAACAACTCCACGCAGTCAGTCTAATTAATTTGTTTTACAGGCCTTTTACAACGTATATCATGTTCTCCACAGTCCTCAATCCCAATACTTCTCCTATCCCCTTTGAAAACAAGATTCTTTGCTGCTGGAGAGAAAAATGTATAGCTGAAATGTGTTATCTTAAAAGAACTGTAATCTTATAACAAAGAAGTGTTCACTGACACCACAAATAAATTCCAGCAGAGCCGGATACTCAACTGCGTTCATTTTCTTTTTTCTTCTCTTTTTTAATAAATCAATATGATCGTGGCATTTTGCCAGCTCTTCTGCTAAACCAGAAGAAAATAAATTCAGGAAACTGAAAAGTAAATAACACTCGAAGTCTAAATGGATCAGCTGGAGGTGGAGAAGGGAAATGAATGCTTCTATTTGGTATATGGAAAAAAAGTCTACACTAAATTTCTTTTGAAGGCATACTGGGAATGTGACAATGCCATTCTTCACAATCAAATACTAAAGGATTCCATTCTGAATTAGGTGGTGTCTCTTTTTCCTGCTGTAGTCTAATTGCATGTTTTGAGGGTCAAGGGCACTTTAACTAGACCTTCTCACTATATCTCCTCTGTTCTCCAGAAAACAGATGAATTTCTATCTTCATGTACATTGTTTTTGAGACCATGAGCAGTGATTAAAATGAACGGTCCATAACTTGATCAACCCAGGTCTAAGAAAGGGATGAGATGCTCTGTCACTACAGCATGATACTACACAGGGAAGCAAGGCCTGACAAATGCTGCTTATCCCCTTCTCCTGCATCTAGGTATACATATAGGTTTATAGGTATACATATGTACATGCATACATATGCTTTAATGACATATTAAAGGAAGATTTCAGACTGTAGACAGGTATAGCCAACAAGAATGTGACCACACAAACCCATAAACTTTGTCTGAGGTGCTTATTACTTAACTTCATTATATGGCAATTCCGTAAGGGGAAAGGCTAGGTCTTTTTCTAAAGAATGTAAACACGTTGGTAATTTTTTTTTAAGTCAGTAATATTTTATAACAGGTGCCCGTCTGGGGCCTCTTCTACAAGTTGCCTCCAGATCCCTGCCAGTCAAATTGCTGCAGTAGGAGCAGTATAGTAACACTTCATTTATTATTTTTTTAATTATTAAATTCAGCATGCAGTCCTTGTAGTACCTTCTTGCAACTCGTTAATGTTTCCCAGTGTTATACTTACCAAGCTAACAAATTTGCCTTGCAAGCACTGCCCTCATGCACATAAGAAAAGAGCAGAATTCGCTTTGGAAACTAAAGCAGCTCCCTCTATTGAAGAATAGAAGTCTTTAGTGCCATCTTAGCTTTGTGTATCACACTTGCATCTCTATCAAAAGTCTAGATCCTGCCAAACACATCTGATTTCTTACGTGTTGCATTGCGTCCTCAATAGGAAACCCACGCCTTTATCTCCATCATCATTTACTCTATCAGACCAGAAAAAGAAAAATACATTCCCAGGACAAGTTTTAGATTGTAAGTAGAGAATAAACATAAGCAAAAGATAAAAGGTAAGAAATAGGTCAATAATGAGACCCAGGGAGCACTAGTCACAAGAGGAACTCTTCCACGGGAGCTGACTATTGGCTTCTCAACAGTGCAAAGCATTCAGAATTGGGCAAGTCAGCATAAATTACTGTGCACAAATACAGCTGTGTACGTCTCTTGCTGAGGAGTGAATGTGGAATGCCTTGCTAAAGCTGGGTACCATGCCACGGCTGTCAAAGTGGGGAGATGCCTGCATCTTAGCCTAGGAAGTAGGCACGCCGCTGCCTGTTTAAGCCCCGAACAGAAAAAAGAGGTTACAGAGACCCAAGCCTCCTTGATACAAGCTCTTTTTCCTTCTGATAGGCTACGCATAGCACAAAAACCTACCCAAAACTAGAGACTCTCCTCCCCATCTTGTCCTGAAACGTAATGGGGGAATGAGGGCACTTTACACACATTTTTTAATTTTTTTTAAACAAATAATCATTTTACATTGATGTTTAGGAAAGCACATGGCTAAAAGCTCTGGCTGCAGTCCAGAATAATTTAAGCTTCTTTATGCAGTTCAGGTAATACAATTCAATCCTGATTTGCTATGTCTGTACTATTTCAGCTGTGAACCAGAATGTGCAAAGACACAGATGACACAGGAAGAGGCTGTGGTAATTCAGCTGAGCTCTTAGTCTGCATTTGAGATAAAGGAACAGCAATTGATTAAAACACAGAAGAGACTGGAGTTAACTGAGCAATTTTGGAATGAGTTTACAAGCAATTGCTTCGTAATCGTGTTAGTGGCTAAGTCCTTGGAAGGTTAGCACGCTCTTGGCATGCTACTGATCTCAAGTTAATAATTCATATCATTACCGTCTTTTAAAAGTCATCACCAAACTTTTGGAGGCTGCTTATCTAACGCTACCTCACACAACAGCAACAAGCTCCATCACAAACACAACTCCGTTAGGAATGCAGGGTGCTTATCCTGTGAAACTGGCTTTCCCATGCTATCTGAAAGGAGAAGTCATGCCAAGCCTGACCACACTCGCTAAGGAAGTGGGGAAGTGGGACACTTGGGTCCAGCTCCTTGTTCTGCTCCATTCTATAACACCTTTACTAGTAATCAGTGAAGTCAATTTGAGCTTCGTTCTCTGCCCAGCTGATGAAGGGGACAAATAATACCCTACCACACCTATCAGGTATTTTTCGGTGCACAGGTGAAGAGAGCCGTACAACTCCCCGAGGTAGTCACCCACCACGAGGCAGCCTTCCCTCCACCTCTGGAGCCTACCTGGTGTAAGGAGGACAGGGGAGGCAGACAGCAGGGACCTTGCTCCTGCAGCTCTCCAGGGAAACAGGGCTGAGGTGAGACAGGACAAATCCCATAATGGACTCAAAGTAACCTCCTCTTTGACAGTTCCTGTTTTAAACCAGTTGGATGTTTTTGCCACCGTCACTGCGATTCACCGCAGGCCAGTAACGTTCAGGAACCATCTCTTTTTCATTGCCTGATCAGCAAAAGGGATTGTAGCTCCTAAAAAGATGCACCCCATGCAACACAACTACAGCTGCAGCTGCGCAAAGAAACCCACCCCTGTTCAAAGCACTTTCAAATACCAAGAACTACAGATACCCCACAAAACACTCTTCCTATGAAGCTGAAAAGCTACTGTAGGATACTCTTATGCTGGGACCAATGATCCCAAACAGGTTTACAGGATGTTCCCAAACCCTTGCCAGTTCAGAAAGAGCCGTGCTGAGACACGGGAGAGAGAACACACACACCTCTGAACCTTGGTGGCAAGCAAGATCCATCACAGCTCCTGAAGAAAAATGCTTAGGAAAACCTCCCAAAAGAGAACACAGAGGAGGAAGTAAACCCAAGGGGCTGCTGAAAGCAACATTTCTAATGCTACCAGACTCAAAACAGTGGGTTTAGACACAAAACTGTACTTCCTTTAAGCAGATGAATTCTTCTCTCACCATGGAAAACCTAGAGATGGAAAGCTAAAACACTTCTCCAATTGCTAGATTTGTCCTCCCCTTATCTACTGCTCCTCAGGACAAAAGCTGACTTGCCTTCATTTTTCCTTCTTGCATACTGGCCATTTTCATCTGCCATGAGATTTTCAGAGTCTAACCTTATATTTACCTCTGAAAAAGGTCTAACCAACCCCAAATTTCCTTGTTGTTCCAATACATTTGAGTCCAGTAAAAAGCAGGTTACTCAAAAATACTTGCTGAAATAGTGATCCAACTTCTACTATGCTTTCTTTAAAACGAACAGTAAAGTGGCCCTCGCCCAACAGGAGCATTAACTCAACAAAATTTCCATAAGAATAACGTCCAGGAATAAATTATCACGAACAGCTAACTCAATCCCATAAAGCTGCGTATAAACTATATAGCATATATACTTTGAGACTCCTGGAACACTTCGGGCTAACTCCTGGCTGAATTTCAACAGCTGCAATTATAAGGGGGGGAAAAACCCAACCAAATGTGCAACTGCCATGACATGGTAAAGTTCAGCTGCTTTTAATGCTATACCAATTTATAATCACTAAGAATCAGATTTAGACTCTTAAGCCACTTAGGTAACTCTTTTTCCTTAATGCTTGCTGATAATTTTTGCAAGAGGCATAGAAGCCATTGCATGAAAAAGAGCAAGGACGTAAAAATTTAAGTTATATCAGGTGAATTTTATATCAGTGTTTTTTTTTCCACTAAACTGCTGTCACTTCATTGAAATTGCTCACCACATAAGAATTATGTGGTTTTAGTTAAAACCAAAATCTATTGAGTTTTAATTTCAATGTTAGATTCTTAAATACTAATAATCTAATCACATTTGAAAGCCATATGCAAGTCATAAATTAAGGCCGATTTAATGCAGGAAAGAATATAATGCTGAAAGACTATTGGATTTCCATCCTTAAAGAAACAAAAGAAAAAACCCAACCTGTCACGGACACATTTTTTTAACAAAAATTCAAGAAGGAAAAACCAGTTTGGAAGCTCAGGGAAAGCACAAGGTCGCCTAGAAGACATTTCTCCTAAGATTAGCCGATACAAACAACTGAAATACTTCATTTGGAATCAGTCTGTACAAAAGGCTATTTTTAAATCTTTACTGCACAAAAGGGAAAAAATATTAACCCTTCTGATGGTACATTTTACCACTTTCCCATCAGTCAGCAGCTGTCTTCTGTGCAGACCAGCCACTAGAGGGTAGTGGTTCACAAGTACCAAACACACACATGAAAGTATGTACATTTTTTATAATTTTTTTCTTTTTTTTTTTTTTAAATTTTTATTCTATTCTAAACCACACCTGCATACAACACAGCCTCAATGCGGTCCTTGATGTGCTCAGTGTTGCTCTGCGATAGCAGTGAGAGGTGAGATGTTCCATTAGGCGATGGCACTACAAGAGGTCCCACTAGAAAGGCGCCGGCAGCGCCCAGGTAATTGAGCAGCGACGCGATGGCTGTTGCCGTGGCACGTTCATCTGGAGAAAACCACGTCGTGGAAAGAAATGGTGCCGCATTCATCACAGTTGGCCCCGCCAAGCCATTTAACAGCTGCCCTCCATGAATCAGCCTGGAATAGAGAATAGAGACCACAGTCATTTGGATGACAATTGCCTTTGTTTCTTTTTTTTTTTTTTTAAATTAAAAAAGCACGTAAGATATTGAGTGCTGGAGATGGAGAGACTGCAAAAAGAAATGAAATTCCTGTGCAAAAAAAGAATATTCTATACACTAAAAGAAGCTCAATTAGACTGATTTAAAGAATCCAGAGCTACTCTGTTCTCATTACCTCAGATAAATGGAGAAGCAAATGTTCTCTTCAAAGCAGGAAAGGAGGAGGGAATAAAAGGGACTTTCTTTGCAGAAAAAAGGTATCATGATAGGACATAAAAGTCAAAAAGGCATGGCAGCAGGAAAGCTTTAAATTACAAATGTCTTAAACCTGACCCCTTGCCTGCATAAATCCCAACAGAAGATTTAAATTAGTTATGGCAGATCGAAGATTGAAACACTTCAGCAAAATACTCTGCATATTTTTTCACTGCATTATTTATTTTTATTTACACACTCAGATGAGCTTCATGTGCCTACAGATGAGGAGGCCGGGCTGTTGAGGTTTCCAAGAGAATCATCTTCTCCAGCAATCTGGCCATTCTCAACACATTGTTGAAACAGCCAAGCAAACCCAGATTTTTCTCGTTTTTCACACTCGTTGGGATTTAGCAGATAAGACTGGTGACAGAACAGAGATAGTACTTCCAAGCAGTGAAGTCTCTACAAACTTTGGCTTAATACTAGTACAATGAGCGCACACAGAAAGGACTTTTTGAAGGCTCTTCTACATGTGGAAGTCAGCCAGAAATCTTCCACTTTGACTTTTCCAAAAAGTGATCAGCCGTGAAAGGCAAAGGCATTTTGAAATTTATATAAAAACCTCATGTCTAAAAAACAGCTAGCGAGTCAAACAAAACATTGCAACCCTCCAAAGCAGATCTACCCATTGTGCAACAAAATGGTGGCAGATGATATTTTTATATGGGTGGTGTTTTTCTAAGCATAGCAGGAACTCGATGTTATTGCTGCAAAACTTGAGTTGTCAGACATAAAAAGCTACGGGCTGAAAATGGGGAAACATAAGCTAGCATTTAGGCAACGTTTCAAGCCACAAATGGTTGAATAATATACAGTGTAGCGGGAGTTTTTTAAAGCACACAAAGGAACAAAATATGCAAAAGAAATGCTGACAGACTCTTTATCAAATTAACAAGCTAGCTTGCAATAAAAAGGAATAGATGCTACTGATTCTCAGCAGATTAGAAAACAAAATTTTTAAACAGAATTTATAAAAATATCCAGGATAAAAAAGAAAAAGTTATTACATATCCTCTGAAAACTTGCAGGAAACACTTTCTGAGCTGGAACCGAAGTAATACCCACTCTTAAATTTAAGCAATTGCTCCTTTTTTTTTTTTCCTTTTTTTTCCCTTTTTTTTTTTTTTTTTTTAAAGTTCACATAGCAAGGATCAATTTCATCACTATTTGTTCATGATGCGCTTCAGATGGGCACCACCAAGGCACAGTCAGGCCTTTTTAATGCTTGTTAAACTGTGGGCCCCCAATAAAATAAAATTAAATGGTTTTAAATAAATAAAAACCACTATCTGAATAACGCTCTGGTATACTTTTCTGGAGGAGAGATTACATGAATCCCTCATGGTTACTCTCCAACCCAGTGTACTTTGGACAAACCAAGGCATCCTTGTGCACTTTGGTATTTTCATTTAACTTACCTCACTACAATAAGTTATTCTCAAACTTATCCTAAACTGTTCCAGGGTACTTGCAGAGCTGTGCTACATCCCCAGAAACAGCTGCATCTCACTAGCCAGCGAGGTAACTACTGCAACATATAAAGATATTATTTTAGTATTTCCTCTCACTCCAAAGTGAATTTAATGCTTAAATTGTGGTTTTGTTATTGTATGCTAGGAAAACTGTGTCACCACAAAATAACCTTTATAGCTATCGGTGCAATATTAACACTTCTGTTGACTCATACCAGTATGATAATATTGTTTTAATTCAAATACGCCTATTCTATAGAAATTCTAAGGGCAAGTAAGACCCACTAAAATCAGAAAAAAGTACAATAGTTTTTCTGCAGCGCCTATGGGCACATAGGCACTTCATCTGGTAGAAGAAGAAGAAGAGTTTTGTAAAAAAACCCAAACAAACCAACAAACAAAAAAACCCAATTCATATATTGTGAGAAATATGCATACTCTTTTCATGTACTTACACTTCAGATTTAGATCTATCGAACTCCACCATCCGAATAAAGCTCTATGACTGACCTCTATACTAGAGGGAGACACGTGTTAATTTTACTTTGCAGATCCAAAGGGAGAAAGTAATACCTTAATCCAGAACTTTAATTCTACCTTACTTTTCTGTCTTACTTTTTTTTTTTCAAAGAAAGAGCCAATTTTTGTCTCCCTGTAGGTCTCTTCTTCTGTTGGTGTTCTCCTGCCTGCTCTCTCTCCTGCCTTCCCTTGCCCTGCCGGCTGTGCTGTCTGTTCCCACAGATTTGCCTTTCCATCTGCATTGTCGGCATTTACCAAGTTGGACATTATCATCCTGGGTAGAGCACCTCTTATCTTCATATTGCTTAATTTGTCAAGTCTAACACATTTGGGTTAATAAACACTATTTTCAGACTAAATTGCCACTGATACACACTACTACCTCAAACATCTCTGCATATAACAACAGCCTAAACCTTATTGTATCTCTTTTTCAATACTTGCTTGAATTAAGCTACCTTTTTTTTTTCCTGAGAAAAAGGTTATTTGCATTATTCCTCTACACATCCTTAGCTCATTTCCCTAGAGAGGCAGGGACGAGAGATTCAAAACACAATTCGGTGCATTTACTGAGCTGCTGCTCCAAGAGACACATGTAGCAGCCGCTCCATCTGACAGAGGAATATGAACACAACAGTATTGGTGGCTTTTTGCTGTTTGTTACAACATCTTATCATCACCGCGCTAGATTTCGGTCTCACAGCCCATAGGAGTCTCCTCCTGAACACCATCAGTGCTAAGAATTGCTGCAACACCAGGACACACTTATTTCTGTTACTCCCCCATTTTCTTCTTGTTTCTGCTAGCAAAAAGGTGCAAAGAGCAACTGATTTTTTCCCTGCGGCTATTTGCAGTTTCATTCTGCACAACAAAATTTCTCTTCCCTGAGAAAAAGGCTAACAAGATAACTTCAGCTCAGGACCCTACCCAGATGGAAAAATATTTTTCAGACTTATTGCACTAACAGAGTAATTTTCATCTGTTATTTATCCGGCTCTGCTCTGTTTTCAGACGCATTATTTATCCAACCATCACCTAATTATTTTCATGTATCATAAAGTAGAAAGTTATTGAGCTCAAATAATAGAAAGTAACAGAAGAGTGGAAGGCTTTTTAATCACAATCATGAAAGGAAAATTGGAAAAAATGACACCAGAAATTCATCCCTGACTTACAAAATAATTGATGACTGTCTAGCTTAAAGCAAAAGTAAACATCCAGCCAAAATATCTTATTTCTAACCATTCCAGAAGCCAGGTGAGGGACTCATTTCAAAATTTCAAGGTTTTTGCACCTCTGACCTCTGCGCTAATGAATTTGTGTGCTCTGCCAAACTTGTAATTAGCAGTTGAACACGAGGCCTTGAAAAAAAAAACAACCAAACAAACCCCAAACAAAATTATTTGAGGACTATGTAAATGTAAATGCTAGTGCTAAATAAAATATGCCACAGCATCACAGTAACGGATAACATACATTTACATTATGTATATATCCAGCTACATATAAAAAAATTAGTACGCAGGCATATATATATATATATATGCATACACACACCCTTTTGCACAAAATAAAGATCACATTTCTTCCTAAACTGGTCTCTGAATGGCAAAAACATAGAACAAGGGATAGTTCAAATATAACACTAGAAATTAAAGAAGAAATACTCTTTTTTGTACTATATTGTCATCTCTCTTCCAAATTTTTGTCAAGTCACATTATAAATAACTTAAATTATATGGGCTTCATCACTTCCCTGAGGGAAGACTTTATATGAGTATTAAGAAGTAACCTGGTTATTTCTACTTTATTCACTCCCTGCTGTCTCTGCTTCAATATCCTAACAGGCAACAATAACGAAAAAAACACATGTAAGACTATAAATGCTGAAATTACAATATCACCAAGCAAACTGCATATGGGAAAAAAAAAAGTGAGATTATACAGGAAAAAGGTTTTTGTGATTGATGATAATACCACATAGTTAAGATGGGAAAGAGCCTCCATTTACAGTTGGCTTGAATTATCTTTTTCTCCCCGTACAGGTTGAAACTCTTCATGCATGGTCACAGTCCTGTCAGGTATTGGATTTGTTAAGCTATTAAAAAGCTGTGTGTTACAGAAACACTTTTTCTATGCAAAAACTGCAGACATTTAACATTTCTACCATAGTGCATCTCATGCCTACGCTTACGAGCATTGTAAAGGAAAGGGTATCATCTCATTTGTTTCTGTAGTCAGATGGGGAAACAAAGGCAATGGTAGAGGGAAAACGACTTACCCAAGAAATGACTTTTAATACAATGGATTTAAATCGCAATGTTAAAATAAATCTCCAAAGCGCAGTTCTAAGATGTGTTAATTGAACTTGTTTTGGGAAGGCTAGGACTGGAGAAGTCATATCAGTATTTTAACACTGATGAACAGAATGGAAAAAGTGTTTTCTTTGGCAGGCAACACAGGGAAAGAGCGAGGCCGTCGGCCCCAGCGCGTTGCTCTGACTCTCTAAACATGGATTTTCCCTACCAGCCTCTAATGAGCCCCGGTCAACTGGGAAATGAGGTTCCTCTGGGTCCTAGGAGGTGGCAGAACTCACCTCAAAAACCTTCCAAAGATGAGATTTTTGTGTTTTGTTTTTTTTTTTTTTTCCCTGAAACTTCTACCACACTTTTCCTACTAGCTACCATGAGAATTGACCGCTTACTCACTATTAAAACTTCTATGCAGATGCAATGAAAAAAAATTGCCGCTGTTGGGCAAAGCGTAAGAAGTAACGAAGTCGCTTAGAGCACCGGCCTGCTGCTGCACGAAGACAGCGCTGTAGCATGCCACTTGGTCTGGAAAAGTTTAGTAGATTAATTACTGATCCTAACAATTAACGCAAACAGGAATTCCGGATAAAGAAGTTAATGTTTTACAGAAATGGATGGCTGATTTTTCTTTCACATGCCTGACATTTTCACTCATTGAAAGAAGTAGATTGTTCAGCTCCGGCTAATTTGGAAGACAAATAAGTTTATATAGTGATTAGCTCATTGTGGGAATTACTGGAAGCAAATGAAAGAGACCCTTCCATTGGAGGACTTCAGAGCATTTCTCAAGTGCTATTGAATTTAGCCTAAGTACATGGCAACAAAGCAAGCAAAAACCTCCTATTCTAGAGCATCTACATTGATGTATGATGCAAGTTGCTTGCCCAGGAAAAGGAATATGAAAAAACATGGACTTACCCGCATTATGCTTTAAGAGATTTATTATATCTCTGATACCAGTTTTGTAAAGAATCACCTCTGATTGTTCACAATGAAGTCACTAGAAAAGCATAGAGCTTTTCCTTTAGACTCACAAAAATAAGTACAACAAAAGAACCCTCTATCATTAAGTGGAACCTTTTCAGGTACTTTTTAAGGCAAAGACAGAGTTAGGGAGGTCAAATTCACGCTTTACAGCAATTCACTGCTATGGACTATGGGGAGAACCCGATGCAAATGCTGTTCTGTTCATAACCCGAAGAGAGTGCAACAAGGGTCTATGTCTGGAAAAGGATGGGAAAGGAAAATACCTCTGGGTAAAGCAATGAACTCATCTATTAAAAATAACATTCTGAAAGATGAATTTCATGGAAATGCACTTCCTTTCAATATTTTCATTAAATGATGTATTTATACTACAAAGGCTTTATGCCTTCTGGATATTCATGGATTGAGGCCATTAGCATTTTTTAGCTTGTTTTTGATGCATGCGACCATTGATATGTGGAATAATTTAAAGCTGTTTTTCCCCATCAGTAAGAAAAATTATTACAAGCAGAAAGCCCGAATCACTGTGTGGTACATTATCACCAGCAATTCAGTGAAAAGGAAAAGAGAAAAACTTAAAAATGTATTTTTGACCATTTTCATCAGGAACTGGGCTCACATTTCAGCCCCCGTACAAACCATGGCCTCAGCACAGTCTGTCACATCATTATGGGAGCAGACTTGGAAAGAACCATAGCATCTCCCAGGCATCCCAGCCTCACGCCTCTTCTCCCACTCTTAAAGAAAACAGCAAACACATTTGCAATGGTCTGAAAAACAGGGAGTTTCAGTTTTAAATTTAAAAGGATTGGAAAAACGGAGTTGGTCCAAAACTATTATTACTGAGAGCCTGCCAAGGGAGAGACAAGGATTTGCAAGGGGAGGGAGCAGCAATAGCAGGCCAAGACCCTGACGTCTCCGTCAGACGTCCTGACAGAGGAAAGGGACAAGGCAGGCGTACAGCAAGACCCCTGGCAGTACGGTGACAAATTCACTCACATCCTCACATCGTCACACCATGTTATTGTGCCGTCAGCAGAGCTGTCACGCGGCTGAGAAGATGGTGTCTTCACTTAAAGCCTTATCCAAGTTTGAAGGATGAGGGCACATGACATCAAAGCTGCTTTTTGTTATTTTTTTTTATTAAAAGGGTCTTTTTTGTTTGTTTGTTTTTCTTTTAAAGCTAACCCACTCCACAAACCCATTTTTAAAAGAAGACATCTTTAAAGCAACCCTAACAGAGAACACGCTCATCAAATATGAACGGACCCAAAATAAACAGCATTGCTGTAAACACAAAGTGGGTAATTACATTATGGGCTAATGAGGCAAAACGTACTGAAAGAAGTTATCAGGGAAGCGCACCAGGCCTGGCTGCTATCAGGGCTGCCATGGGAGAAAGCTGATGGAGATTACTTAGCACCAGTAGGATTTTTTAGTAAAAGAGTAGGAACGTACATGAGATAGAGCAAATTAGGAAATGGGATAAACAAGACCTATTTAAATGCTCCCACACAATTTTTCCGTGAAAGAGCAAGAGGATGTTTTGATTATAATGCAGCAGCTTCGATATAAATTCAATTAATATGAATTATTCTTTAAGGACATAAATTAGCCAACAAAATATGAGTCACAAGACTAAGGCAAAGAGCTCAATATGATTAAAAAAATCAAAAGCTTATTACAGTTGAGGATAACACCTGCCATTACATGAGATGGAGTGAAATATCCCACAAAGACTATAAATTCTGTTCCTTCCAGCATAAGCTTATATACTTATATACTAGCTCAGGCCTTGTAGAAATGTTGCCCATTCAATATTGCAGCAATACCGAGCCCTTTCTGAGATTTCAGTTTCCTTTAATATATCTACTGGATTTACCATTCCAAGAATTTACACAGGGTAAATTGCTGCTTCAGCAGCTAACCCCGTCGCTGGGGGAGGCGGATGACACCCAGAGTGCCACGGCTGAAATCAAGCACAGGAGCAAGAGGAAGGAGTATTTACCACCAAACCCATCAAGCCATCTTCTGTTTCCACTAAGGCTGTTTCAGCTGAAGGAGAAGCCAATTTGGCTGCCACCTAATTGGCAGCGCTGAGCAGCAGCTGCCGGTGCATCACAGGACACGCTGGGCAGGCAGAGGGACACGTAATCACCCACCGAATCCACCTCTAACATCGACAAATAAGTAAAGCAGGAAAAAATCATTGCCAGTTAGGAACGACACACAGGACCTCTCATCTAAAACAACAGCTTTGGAGCAGAGGTTAAAAAATAAAACCTGTGTAACAAGATGAAGCCAGTAGAGGTAATAAAAACAAGCTAAACTGTTAAGTTACGGACGTATAAGATTAAATATTCCTCCTGAGAATCTACCCATGAATGACTTGTTTCCTTTTACCCCCACTTACCTCTTTTTTTCGATACTATGGATTAACCCAACTGAGCCTTCCCCCAGCTCTGCAGCCAAAGCACAAACCAGCGAGTGCCATCAGCGCCAGGCAAGTGCTCCGTCTCAGCATCCTCCTCCTGCGCTACAGCACACCACCGGGTACCTTTATTCACCTTTTTACTCCCAGAACCACGCTTCAGATTAAATACTTTTTTCATTTCTCTCCCCCAGTGAGTGAGGGAGCGCACAACATGCATCACACTCTGTCTTTATTTCTTACGGTCAGATTCTTCTACCATCCCCTCTCCTAAAAGGCTCTTTTAACTCCCTGGAACATTTTAACCCATCTTCTCCACCGCTGCTCCAGGTTTGGGGTGCTTTTGTAAGCACAGAAGTGTGTTAAGTATTTCCAGGGAATATAAGAGTCTAACATGTCCTTTCTTTACTCTTCTGAGGTGTCCCTTTGCATTTTTCATGCATGACAATGGTGGCTCATGGTCATTTTAGGATCAGGAAAGGCAAACAACGAGATGATCCCATGTCATTCTTTAGGTTTTCAGGGATTAAAAAGGGAAAATGTGGAACTATTAAACAATATGTCTAACAAGGATAGAATACTTGATAGAAACTGGGTGCAACTAGCTAAAAGAAACAAAATGTACCAAAGATGTGGTAAGAGCGGATCTACAAATACAATAAAGGGAAAAGTTAACATCAATGTATCTAAGAGTAGGCAAAAATTTTCAAAATCCTGAAGAGTGGCATTATTAAAGAAAAAGCCCTTTTACGGGAACTAGCAATTACTGGTGTGCCCTCCATAAATGACTTTGTAAATAACCGCTCCTGCATCCGCTGTCATTCTCTGTGTCATTGTTTTGCTGGCTTCCCAACAAATGTTTTAATGGTACTTATTGCCAAGGGCACCCTCTCACCGCCGTGACTCAAGGTCCTCAATAACTACTTCTCTGTTGTGAAACCTAATGTGAAGGCCAAACCCTGCCAGCCAACGGCATATTAAGTTCTAATAAATTGCTTAATTTATATATTCAATACAAATGACAAATTATGTTACATCCTTTACTTCCATGTCTCTAATTATCCTGTCTTTCAAAACACTTTAAGAAGTCTTGCATCACATGGTCAGTCTTAAAAGCCACAGATTTATGGCTATGGGCTGATTTCATCATTTATTTCCTTCTTTCTTACCTGTTTCAGCTCACATAGCTTTTTGCCTAGATTTATTATTTTACAATTATACAGAAGTCCTAAGCTGTATGTAAATCTATTGCTAAACACATAAAATGAGATAAATACAAAGCGTTACATGAGGGGGGGAAAAAACAATCTGGTCTATAAAATAAAAATGGCCTCTTAGTAACTGTTAATACTCAGGATAAAATAATCAAATTTAAAAAGAATGCAATGAAAATATTCCCTCAGTGCCAAGTAGTAGTCAAAAAGGAAAGGACTGGGCCTGGAGATACAGGCAAAAAAGCATTAGCGATGCTCTTGCAACCTTCAGGGAAGGGAAGAAGGTACAAGTTCAGGAATGGTACAATTTGATAACATCTTTTTTTTACGTTCTATATAATTTACATTAATTATGAACTAAAAAAAAACCAGGTGTGGCAAATGAGGTTTTCATAACATTTAGAAAGGAGTAATAGTTTGGGGGTTTATTTTTAGAAGTCAAATTCACCATCACATATCTGGCACATTTGACAAGCCCAGACGTGTGTGGTACGTAAGAAAAACTCTCTTTAACCTCCTTGTCTTTATGATACACACATTAACGTCACAGGTTAGTGGGCTGAGGAGGAAAGCAGGTAAGAGCATAGGTGTACGTGAGAGGGACTTTACTAGCCCATGTATAGGTTTGCTCCTCAAACACAGGTCCACTCTTCCTCATTTTTGCCTGCACTCCCACTTCAGCCTTCACTGAATTTATGCGGTTCTGGCATGGATTCCCAGTACGGTTTTAGGTCACACTGGCAGAGAACGAAAATTCACCATAAGGAACAGCTGCTTCAAGAGACACAGTCAAATGCGCAGCCCGAATTCTCCCTCATACAAGTCACACACATACATGGGCACCAAATGAACTGGAAACAGAGGTTAAGGTTTGTGTTTAAAACATGAGTCAGAGAGCTGGAGATAGTCTGCTGTTCCGCACTAGAGCCAAAAGAATAATTACAGACTAGAAAGGAGCTTAAGAACGCACTTGGATATTACAGGTCCGTGTGAGATAAGGAGCACAAAGCAGTCAGGATTAAATGTCAGTCTTAACGGTGATTTCCTCACGTCTCTGATTGCTCTGATAGGCAACGGGCTTTAGTAGCTCTCCTTAATGTTAAATTACAAGAGCTTAGGGAGCAGAGACAGCTACAAAGTAGAAAAAGCCCTAAACCCTGACAAACCTCATAAACGTTCTTCTAATTTTATGTATCTTAACTCTGACATAATTGTCCCATGGAAATCCTTCAGTATATTACTGCAGATTATCCGGCGACTGAAGGAACACATTAGGAAACATGCAAAAGCATTTAAAGACATTCCAGTTACACTGGCTTCTGAAATGCTCCAATATTAGCTTGCGTGGGATCTTGTCCATCCCAGTGGCTCTGTAATGTTCAAACTGTCATATTAATGCACATACACATTCAGAGTAAGCGCACAGTTTAGTGCTCAGCCATTTGTTGCTAATTCATTAAGCAGTAATGCTCATCCCAAAAATATTATTTTATTTGGTATCATGCTTCAAATAATCGATGAAAATTGGCCTTAAGTCTTAGTCCCCAAAACGATGTAAGTTACATTGCACAGCCTGTACAATTACTTACAATGTCTCAAGAAATCTTCACTGAAAACCATCCTTGTGCTTCACACCATTAGCTATAATTAATTCTCTCTAGATTTTTAGTCAAACTGTGTAAAAAGATCAAACTACTTCCTCAGGTAGAGCTGCAATTCTTAAAAAAATTCTCTTTTTTTGGCTAAGTAACCAAATTTATCAATTTCAGCTGGAGATGATGCATATTTTCACAGCATGAATAAATGAAATAAGTAACCTTTTCCATTAGGATTCTGCTCACGCTTTTTTATTTCCCCTATATGCTTTTCAATAAAATGTATCATTATATTTTATACATCTCATCAGACTCCACAGCCTTTCTTTACCCAGTTAAAGAAGTTGTTTTTTGAATGTTTCTTCTTAAGCATTCATTTCACCCTTCTCCCAGATCCCCTCACTGCAGTTACACTGGAAAACCTTGTTTAAAGGTGATCAAAGCATGTGGAAATTCTCCTTCCTACTCCCCATATGATACCTCGCATCAAAATCTCACTTGGGAATTTCTTCTTAAGTTCTTACCATCTTCATCCTTACTTTGGTAAAGCCTAGGCCCGCATAAGTCTTTTGGCATAAATGATAAATTAAAAGCGACATAAGACACCACATTTCATTGCATTTAAACCATCTAGCCAATTTAAAAGATATATATAACTAATCCAACATTGGTCGGAACTGATGAACTGGATAGTGAGCATCCCTTAGCATCTTGAGAAAAGGTAAAACAAGGGCACAATGAGGATTGCTCTTCCTTAATCATACGTTTTTACCCTAAATAGAAAGGGTCACTGTGATCATCAGCATAATACGGTTAGTTCAGCCTCCCCTGCTCACAAAGTCCTTGAACACCACATTGAAATGGGCAATGCTGTTGGCAACTAACATCTGGAGCACCCTGGGTTTCCTCATACGCTCACTAAGCACCTAGGAACCGAAATACTCACCACGCTGCACTCAGTTTACTAAGCCAGCGTTACATACTAGCTACTTACTCCTGATCGGGGCTGGTTTTACAATCGATGTGTTTTTCACATTCTCAGTCCTCTGAACCTCTTCCCCCCCCCCCCTTTTTTTTTTAACCTGTGACATTTAGTCACCTGCCTTCTACTTCACACCAAACATTTTCTTTCTCAACTTAAATGTTTCTGAGTTAATTTCCAGGGTAAGCAACACTAAAGGAAAAAATGGAATTTGCTGAAATAATACAAGGGCTGCCTAGAAGTTGACTACAATTGAAGGGGAAAAAACATACAAACCTTTTATAAATATTTTTTTCTTGGTGCTTACATAACTAGTGAAGATCTAGTGCTACTACTATTTTTAAAGAAGCAGAAAAACGTAGTAGTTCCTGTACTCCTTCCTCTTTCAGCATGACAGGCAAAACAAAGATAAGTGAACAACAAGCGATCCGTATTCCCTGGCTGCACACTAAGGATGCGGCTCCCGTACTTACCGAGGATTCCTGGGTTCATGATACATTGATGGGGCAACTGAATTGTTTGGATTGTGTGATTTTTAGGAAGTAATCTGTCTCTATCGCAAACTCTCAAATTGGATGTGTACAGAAAACATTCGTTTCAACCACAGAGAAAGCCGAAGACTACTTTGGAATGCACACTGGAAGAGACTACATGAAAAAGGCCATTTTGCATGAATTCATCTGTTTGACTGCACAATCCCATATATCCAATATGAGAAACATGAACTAATTATTTAACATTTGCATATAAATTACATATTTGGGGGTTTTGTGGCATGGTTCCCTGTGTGATCTCAGGCCAGTTTCTGAACCTCTCTAAATCTCTGCTTCCTTGTTTGCAAAACAGATTAATATTAGCTATGCAGGATGGGGTGAGGCTTAATTAACTCAAGTTTGTAATGGGCTTTCTGATCTTCAGATACTATGTAAAAGAAGGACTAGAAAAATCCATTTAAGAAGCAAGAAGCATGTAAGCCCACGTCCACACAACAAACATTTGTTTCATCAAACCCATGCAGAAAATTTGTACTAACATTTCTTTGCCGTAGCAGCAAAAATTACGTTAGCAGAAAGCATAAAATACGTATATTAAAAATAACTGATTCACTTACTTCTTCCTAATTTCTAGGTCCGAAACTGGAACACATCTCAGGCCAGCTCCCAATACCATGAGGGATGATGTTAGTAACACAGTCACCCTCAGACCTAAGATGAAAAAACAACAGTATTTTACAAGTTAAGTCAGCAATGTTGCAAAAAAATGCATTCCCTAAATATATTTATACGCAGTCTCACAGAAGTAATTCATATCTCTTTCAAGTCATAAACACTTTGGTGCTGATATGAATTACAGATACATTATGAAATCCTGTGTTATTTTCTATACTTACACTCCAGAATTACAAAGGCTCACTCTTGGCATACTATCGCCCAGGATTGTATCCAAAATCTTACAGACATTCTTGGAAGTGAAAAGTGATAATAAAAGTATCATCAAGATGTACTGTGTTTCCTTTAGAATTAGAAGCATCAGGGAATCCGCTCCAATGTGTGATCTGAAATCTAGGTAGATCCAAAGAACAATGTAGACTTGTACATTCTTTTCCAACCACTTAATGAGTGCAGACACAGCACTGTTATTGTTTTCTTTCCTAACGCAGAGATGCATTTCATCCTGAAGAAATAACTATTTATTCAGGGGGAAAAAAGTTCAAGTATTTTTTTTGCAGTCCTTGCAATTAGGCCAGGTTTTCGCTGCGCTCAGCTCAAATTGTCAGAGGACGTAAATATAGTACATTAGAAAAAAGCTACAATTGACTGATTCCTCGAATATGTTTTTTCCTCATACTGTGATTCTCAACTGAGAAGCACTTAGATTAGAAACAACTTTATCTTAGTGGTGCAATTCCTTTTGCCCGCGGTTTGCTTGCTGCTGCTAAGGTGTTTCCATCAGCAGCAAACAGAAAGAGAACAGTGACACCTGAGGGGCT
Source organism: Larus michahellis (assembly GCF_964199755.1). Lineage (NCBI taxonomy): Eukaryota > Metazoa > Chordata > Aves > Charadriiformes > Laridae > Larus > Larus michahellis. The sequence goes on along the minus strand of NC_133902.1, from coordinate 47,830,746 downwards.
TAATCTCCAGAATCTTGTAAAACACCAAAATCATAAATATGCACAATTAAAAACCGCTGATACAGTCTATATCTGTGAAGTCGTAAAACTTGGAAACAATTTCACAGCAACAAACAGAGAATAAAGGGCTTCCATGTTCTTAGCAGAACATAATAAAAACAATTAAATGCCGACAAACGTGCAGTATCTCTAACTTCAGGTAAAACTAGTAACTACCCAAAACACAGACTGAAAAAGAACAAGTCCCTATGATAACTCACCTAACAAACAAATTATTTTGATTGTTTCTATAACCAACAATTTTCAGAGAAGCGCTCCCTCTATGTTAATGACTCCTGTAATCAGCACAATTCAACCAGCACTTTGCACTACACATTTTGTCTCCATGTGAATTTTATGGGGGGGTTTTAGATCACGTATTTTACCAAAACATAATTTCAGTGGTTGAGACATCACTTTGCTCTCATTGCCACAGCTCTTAGTGAACTTCATTCATGGGTGTGCAACTCCTTGTGCTGGACACTGCACAGACCGAATCAAAGACGGCTCCTCTCTCCATCAACCTGGCCCAAGTCAACCCAAACAAAAAGTTGCCAATGCTAAAGGTTTTATGAAATGGACGCGTGACTTCCTTTGGTATGGCTCAGTCATTAAGGAAAGGAATGCAACCGGCAGTCCTGCAACTCCAAAGGACACCTCACAACCCTGATGCCCCGGAGAAGTATCATCAGCTGAGAATATTTGTTTCCTTGAAGGATTTCCAATGCCTGTCCAGACTTACTTGCTTGACTCTGTGCTCAACCAGCACTTGTTACTGTGAAACTAGTTTTTCAAGTATGAGTGTTCAGAGAGTCCTAACTAAATGCCCGGATAATAGGGCTGTTCAAATCCTGTTTTTCTTCATGTTTGCCAGGCCACCCCATGAGCCTTCATGCCATGCTTAACCCCATATTACCAAACTACAGACGTTGTGGGGGTAATCATTTGTATCAGGATTATGTATGTGATGCTTTTGCCTTTTCTCCTGTGAAATGAATCTCTGTGAGCATTGCTTTTGTGCATAATGAGAACTTGCGCGCAATGAGAATTGTAATTTTATTGATGGAAAAAATCAAAACACAAGTCTTTTAATTGAAAAATTTACGGTGTTCCATTTGGAAATGCTGCTGCAATGATTCAGCAAAGGTCTAGTGATGTACATATCACCTTCATATTTTCCATGTAAACCATGGTCTTTTTGAATTGCATGTCGCAAAACACGGCACATTGTGCCTTTTGGGAGACACAAGGACAGAGCCAGCCAGCATGGAAGGTCCCGCTCACGGACACAGAAGGTCCTGCCACAGGAGGCACAAGGCAGGTGCAAGCCCAGGGCACAGCAGTTAATGACTGTTAGACAGACATTTAAGTTTAAATCACTGCAGGACATAGGATCATAGAATTGTTAGGGTTGGAAGGGACATTAAAGATCACCCAGTTCCAAGCCCCCTGCCGTGGGCAGGGACATCTCCCACTAGACCAGGTTGCTCAGAGCCCCATCCAGCCTGGCCTTAAAAAATTCCAGGGATGGGGCATCTACCACCTCCCTGGGCAACCTGTTCCAGTGTCTCACCACCCTCATGGTGAAGAGCTTCTTCCTAACGTCCAGTCTGAATCGACCCATCTCTAGTTTTAATCCATTCCCTCTAGTCCTACCATTACCCAACATCCTAAAAAGTCCCTCACCAGCTTTCTTGTAGGCCCCCTTAAGATACTGGTAGGCCACTATAAGGTCTCCTTGGAGCCTTCTTTTCTCCAGACTGAACAACCCCAACTCTCTCAGTCTGTCCTCATAGGAGAGCTGCTCCAGCCCTCTGATCATCCTCGTGGCCCTTCTCTGGACACGCTCCAGCACGTCCGTATCTTTCTTGTAGTAGGGGCTCCAGAACTGGATGCAGTACTCCAGGTGGGGTCTAACGAGAGCAGAGTAGAGGGGGAGAATCACCTCCCTTGACCTGCTGGCCATGCTTCTCCTGATGCAGCCCAGCATGTTCCAAATCAAAAACTATTTAATTTTTAATTAAAAAAACACACCAAACCAAAAAAAAAAAAAAGACAACCCAAAACAAAAAACACAAACCAATAAAAAGTTTAAATTTAATCTGCAGAAAGGTTTCCTAAGAAAAACAACATGCAATTCAGTGAAAACTGAACTGGATGCCGAAGTGTTCCCCCAGTCCTAAGTTTTGGCTTATCTTTAACGTCAGCCTTAGACGTCAGGTAATTTTATTTTAAAATTATCAGTTAAAGCCTCACACAATCATGTATGTTTGATCTCTCCAAACATTCCTTGAAGTCCCCATTTTGAATACTATATACTGTAATGTTTTGATCGCACAGATTATTCTTTGGCCTTCTCCCCCCCTGCCTTAACATGTAAACACACCCTTAAAAATACTTCCGGTTAAAGCTGCATGTTGAAAATTATGACATCAAAATAAACAGGTAAAAGACTCACAGACAAGCAGCATGTTAGGTATTTTCATTGCTAATTACATGATATGTTTCTACCCTCTATGCACCTTCCCCTTTAATTTTGCTTTACATTTTAACTCTCTGAATCCATCCTCTTTTTCATCTTTGTTAGAAATTGGCCTTTAATATATTTTTATAGTTCTTTCAGTATTTTTGCTTTGAACGTTGCAGTGGTCCTTAATCTGAATTGGGCATCTTGTATCACTCTAAAAAGTGCACACCAGAGTGTTTCAGATCGCAGCATGCATCATGGGGACAACAAACCAAAGTAACCAACCAAGTCTGAAAAAAAGCCTGTGAGCCCTCCAAGAAATTATATCTCTATCTCAAAAGATGTAAGTAATTCACACAAACAAGGTTTCGAGTAGGTGTAAAATTAAGTTCATTAATTTTACCCTATAAACGCAACCAGTAACCGGGGTGTGTGTGTGTGTTACAAATTAAAATCCATCATCCAGTTCCCAATCCCCTTCTACCAAAGGGTTCTGACACATGGACGGAAAGGGAAGAAGCTTCCTAAAAGGGATTTTCTGCCAATGGAGGAAGTTTTCCGCTCTTCGCAGCCTTTCTTGTTGCCATTGCAAAACCTCTTGGAGGAGGTTTTGGGCCCCGCAGGTTGCACTGGCCGCTGAGCAAAGCGTGGCCATGGTCAGAATGGCCAAACGTCATTGGCAGTAACAGAAAAGTCCAAGCTAGCAGCAGAAATTGAGTCAGTAATAAAAAGACACATTAATTATCATTTATGAGTGAAACAGTCGATATTGTTCAACTGTTTAACCCTCCTGCGGCTAACAAGACACTCTGCTTTACAACTTCAGCAGCCCACGCTGCATTTGCTGGTTTTTATTTCTCTTTAAAACAACTACCCCCAAACTCCTGCTGCTATTACAGATTTAACACAAACTCCCAACCCACAATCCTCTTAACTCCCCTGCAAAACACAGACTTTCAGTCCTGCCAAGACCATGTTGTACTAGCAAACCTTGATGTTTACCTGTGCCCATGGCAGGGGGTTGGAACTAGATGATCTTTAAGATCCTTTCCAACCCAAACCATTCGATGATATGCTGACTGGTGGGACGTTTCTAGCTAGCCCACAAGCTTTCTTTCTGGGAAAGCAGCTGCTGCAGCAACACACATGGCAGGATGAACCCAGGCCCCGCCATCACCCGCAGCCCAACACAGAAAATGGGCAAAACCCAACACACCACGACGTGGTCTCGCACCGGAGCCGGAGGCAGCAGCCACCAGTGGCACCCAGCTGCTCTTCAGCTCCCTCACAACAATGTCAGGCGACGGCATCCAATACGTGGGTGTTGCTAACCCCCCCAACTCTGCCAGCACGCCTTACTTTCAAGATACTTTTTAAAGTACATGAAAAGAAAATTCTTCCCCCCGCCCTCCACACACTGCATTACTGACTTGTAACCCAGTTAAGTGATTTAGTATGCCCAGTTTAATAAGAAACTTAGTAAAGGATGCTGTACAGCTACAATGAACTCCTCATTCCAACTATTTACACATTATCAGTTTGTTATTCAGAAAGAGAACATGATCAACAACCGCTTAATGCTTTTGTAAGCTTTTGAGAAGTATGACCGTTCCTTCTCTCGCCTGTAAGTCACCCATTACAATAAAACATCATAAAACATGTAACTGAGAGACCATAAAAAACAAACCCTTACACAAAACACACTTCAAGGCAAAATTGCCTGCACACTCAGAAGTGGAAGTTTCTACTTCTGCTGTCTAGTGGCAGCGAACGCCCTGTGCATCCCCTGGCTCAGGCCGGCGTTCGGCCGCATCCCGGCTCCCCAGCCACTGCCACAGACACCTCTACTTCAGAGCATCACACAAATGGCAGACACTGTTTGGGTTTTCCCCAGCCTCCTGATGAAGGAGGAATTTTCCTAGGGGCAAAATTCCAGTTGGACATGCAGAACAGTCACTTTTCACCTTTCTGCTAAGATGAATGGACGTTTGGCCAGGGGAGAGGCTGCCGGATTCAGCCCCTGCCTGGCACGGCAGCAGTGGGTTTCCCTCGCACAGCTCACGCATCCGGCGCTCGGATGCATTAGCATTTGAGGGTTTTCCTTCCCTCAGCTGCAGATACTAAAATCAGTCCTCACAAATACAGGATACGACAAGGCTCTAATTAGAAGCAAGTGACATCAGCCTGCTGCACATTTTCACAGTTTTTAAAGACCAGGCTGGAAGCAAGAACGGTCCCTTCTGACACTGAACTGAGAGCATTTTAATTTGCTTAATGACTCTACTACTATTTTGACTAAAGCATATCTAGCTAAATAAAAAGTTTTAAAAATGCTCCCTTGATGCAGACACATCAGGAAGTGAAAAACTCAATTTCAACAGCCATTCCAACAATTCACTGTTAAATTGAGCTTTTCCTTTCAATTTAAAGTAAATTCACTTGTCAAACAAATTCTTGCTTTGCCTGCCTTTCCTGACAAAATGAAGTGCAGGATCTTGCATTTTTTCTTCTATGAAGTTAATGTGTAACAAACAGCCTTTACCTTCGGTTTCAGCAAGGAAAGCACTGACCTCCAAGTCTTTTACAGTTTTTCTTTAGTTCTAGAATTGTTTTTGTCTTGTCTGAATACCCTCCTTACTGTTTAATCATCCTTTTTAAAATGGATTTTTCTTTGCTGGATACCAATTGTGCATTTTATAGCAAAGGTCTGTTTCTCTTCCTCCTTAATGTGTGCCTTTACACTTAGCCATAATAAAACAAAAGCTTGTTTAAACATCTCACTTTATCAGGGAATCCTGAAAGCTCTCCACAGAGTCCCTACTTCATCATTATCTACTGCTCCAGAAATCTTTGTATTTTAAATGTAATTCAAGCAAAATTATACTAATAGCTGTGCCATTTACTCTCACAAGATCAGTTATCCTTGTCATGATTAAAATGCCAAAAAAAAAAATTGCTACCTTTCTACTACACACAATGAATAAAACTTCTGTTGTGCCTGCACTTTGCTGAATTGACTGCTGTCATTAAGGACGATACACAGCAATCCTCTTTCAGAAGAAACATCCTCGCATCAAGCAATACAATTCTCAAAAGAAAAGATCCTTTTCACTGATGTAAAAAGACTTCATAGCTAAGATGTGCTCCCAATCTTTCTGCTAACACATGGAACAAACTCGAAAAATCAGTGTATCGGGCCTGCCTTGGATTCCACAAAAGCACTTGATTGCAGAGGAGCATAAATTGTGTTTGGAAACTCAATGGAAAATAAATACATTATCAAGAATAGCATCAACTACACTCGGAACCAACAAAGACCGCATGCAAGAGAGAACAACTACCATCTCATATGTGGCTAATCAAAAATTACTCCTAGTTTGATGGCCAAGACGTCATGGGGTGCCATTAAGCACAACATACATGATGCTGATGCTTCTATTATCTTCCCGTCTTTCATAAGCATTTTAAAATGTATTTTAATCCCGTATTTTTAAAACAAACTGAAGCCAATTGCTTCCATCTGTTCCCCTGGCTCTATGTGGCACTACCAAAGTAGCATCCAAATTTCACCTAAAAAGGTTTACGACTTACTTTTTTTTTTTTCCCCTGATTGAAAATAAAGCAAACTCCCCGTGACCTCATTTAAGCATTCTGCAAGACAGGTCACAGCATCCTTCTGGTATCAAATAGTAAGAATCAAGCTCTAATAGTAAGAGCCAAGCTCTATCATACAGGAGTTGTTTGAAATAAATTAGACCCCAAACTACATTTGTGTTGTCCCCCCTCACCCCCAGTCTTGTCTAGGATACAAAAAGTAGACCTTTTCCTGTACGGATCCTTCCAGTGGAGGACTGCACAGCAAGAGCAGATTCCACTAGACAGTGTGCTCCAATTTCCATCTGACATCAACAGTAGGCAGATGGGGATCCCCAGACAAAATACGTACTAGAAATCTCTTGAATTCTAGATGTAGGAGGTACATTTCTCTCTATAATTTCTTACAGCTGTTGTAACAGAATCAGGCAGCAACAGTTGCCCAGTTAACATCCAGGCTATCAGGAGTTAGAAATTTCATATAAATTAATTTATTGCAAAAATTAAATTCAAGGAAACAATCTTCGTAGGTACAAACGCAGCACCTTCAACTGAAACAGTTCCTGCGGTTTGATATACACTTTCTAATCAAGGTCAGAAATTCAGAAGAGCCAATAACCCAGAGGCACCATCACCAGCGATGCAGGGGAACCCACAGGGAAGTCCCTGCCAAATGAGGAAGTGCAAGCAGTGCCAGGGACCAGATCTAACCCAAAGATAAAGTTATTTCTGCTGCTAGCACTTGTTGGGCCGACACAGCAAGACTGCGTGCAAAACTGAAAATATGGCAGCCAACACACTCATCCCCACTGGTCCTTTTTTCAGTTTAACTCTCAGATGAAAAACATCCTTTCTCTGCAAAAACATCATCATGTGAGTCTTTATAATAACAGCATCACTTGTGATTTATGAGGTTAGTTAAGAATCTTGTAAAAAAATCCCAATATAACAAAGAGACTCAAAGCAAAAAATTTAGCTAGCCAAGTGTTTCTGAGAGAAGACAGTCACCTCAGGGGAAATGACCGAAGATGTGTAACAACTAAAACAGATATAGAAGCTGCTAGGACGTAATCGTGAGAAGCAAAGCTGCAATTGAGAATTATAATGACAATCACACAACCACCCCACAATTCCTGAGCTGCTGCGTCTTTCTGTACATGCATCCTGATTGTGAGTGAACCAAAATACTTAACGTATTCACACTCTGACTGCTCTGCTCACTTCTGGTTTGTATTGTAAATACTCTTCTTGCTTTACAGGTTTTTTGGTTGGGTTTTTTTGGTTTTGTTTTGTTTGTTTTTCCTTAACATTCATTAAAGCATATTAAAATCATTATTTTTCCATTTACTCTAGATACAAGAATTTGACTGCATCTGTTAGAAGGAAGAACAAGCTATCACAACCACATCAGGAGGATGCAGTGTGCTTTTGTCTCGTTTGCATCAATTAGGTCAAGAGAATACGATCAGTGGACCCGTCCTGTTTTAACATTATCGCAGCATATCAGGCAAGCACATAATCTCTAAAAAGATGTCAAGGAACGTACAGCTTAATTCTCCAACTCTATTCCTCTAAACTTAGTTGTTACAAATTTAATGACCCAGGTTCTTCCATGGTGTCTTACAGAGTTAGCCCCACGAACATGGATATAATCACAGTTGGTGGCAGACTGCAGCTGGAAATACAAAGTATTTCAGAGTTTGTGCAGCAGTTCAGAAGTTTGGTATTGTAAATAACATAGTCTTGATTTTAAGAACTGAACAGGCTTAGTCTGAGCTTTTGGATATATGAAAAGGTAGTTTACAAGTATTGAAGTTTCCTTTCCATATGTGAGCTAAGGATTTTGAAGCACCCTAACAGTTTAACATCAACAATGGAAAAACAAATGGCAAAAGATGCCGATTAAAAATCTGCACTGCAAACTCCTACCAGTGTTGTAAATTCTATTTATCAGTCCAGAGACTGACATTTTGCCTGAACAGATAAACAAAGCACTGAGTTGAATGGTATTTGCCTGCAGATCAAAATGCTGATTTTTAGAATCAGTTTTACACTCTTTACTAAAATATCTCCTATTCTTTAATACCATGTTTTTTAACTTCAAAGGAGATCAATTATTTTAGCTGTTTATTGATATTACATTTTACTGCAGAGAGCATCCATTTTATCTGCAACTAATCCAAGTGTGATGAACCTCTATTAATCCTTGCAGAGCGCCTGCGAGAGAAGAGAGCACTGCCCTGGGGCAGTGGGACCTGCATCTCTCGACATGCCTTATGAAATTGGGCAAGCCATTTATCTTCTGCTTCACTTTTCTCTTTCTTTTCCCCCCTCTGCCTTGTTTATTCAGGCCATAGCCACAAGGAAACAGCAGCCAGTCTCACCATTAGTATTAAAAAGGCTAGTAAATCAGGTCTTCTCCTCACCTGGGGTTCAGTGCAGTGCTGGGATACAATAAAAAAAATAAAAATGAAAAAGAGCCATTTGAGTGCTTACTAAATCTGTGAAATTAATATACAAATATTTGTAAGAGTTGTTCTTTCTTCCTTCAACTCAGGTACCTGCTTTCTACTCTCAACTCCAATATTTACTGAAACAGGAAGATATCAGTGAATAATTAAGTCCATCTTTGCCATTTGATAAACTGAAAAACTATGTACCAGGACATGCATGTGCTAGTATATACATACAAAGATACAGAGCAACTGACAAAAACAGCTAATAATGCAGTCAGGGACTAAACCTCTTCATTAATTTGGAAGCTAAATTATGGATGCTTATTAAAAAGTTGAGAGACAACGAGTACAAGGCAACAAGCCTTCACTCTAGTTCTCGCTGTTGTATTCCTGGACGAACACCGACAGCCCAAACCAGGGGGAGGGAAGCTTTTTCTTCCCACTCATTTCAAGGACTCCCGATTGCACAGCAGGCTTAATTACCACACAACTAACTACAGATCCTTACCTGTGGTGACAGAGAGGAAAAACAATCTCTCTTGTACACATCTATCAGGGAAGATGTTCTGTCATTACCTTAGTGGTACGTGCCCGCACCGCCCAACGGTGCATGAAATTCTTCATTTTAAGAAATACAGAGGCATTTTGCTTTGCCACAACAGAGCATCAAGAATCAGCCATGCAGCAAGAATTGGCAACCGCCCTAAATACTGCCTAGTGCATCTGCTAAGCGGGACGCTAAGTGCAAAGTTTCTCCTTTTTAATATCCCTGCTGTGAGTTGAGGTAAAAGAGAGCCTTAACAGTCCCACTGACGTAATATCCATGTGGGTCTTGTGACTTGGAGGAAAGGTCACTGGACTGAGCTTTCAGTTTTCCTCTCTGTGAACCGTTTCAATGCTACTTTAACATTAAAACGCATCAGGCACTATTGAGGGTACATAGCTGACCCTAAAAGACACCCTTTGCAGCACTGTAACGGGTCCTAAACCCACTACATTTTTTAAGGCTCCTGATCAACTCTTTAGGTTCACGTGATTAATCAATTAAAATATAACAACTCCACCTTTCTCAAATATTCAAAAGGAATGCATTCATCAAAAACAACCAAATAAACCAGAAAGTTTCTAAATGCAGTTGTATGTGATGTCTTGTATTCCAGAAAAACACCGTCAAACTTTGCAAAAAGCGGAAGACCTCTCACTTTCAAAACACATCATTCCCTCAGGCTGAGTCACACGCATCTCCAGCTTTAAAAAGAGGAAAAAAATCTAAAAATCCTCTCTCCTACGAATCTGCATGAGAAAGCTTAATTTGTAGCTTTTGAGGAAGTTGGAGCACTGATCACAAGCTTCTGCAGCATAATTATAGTTACAGCACGGCTACAGAGCCACAATAGCACAGGCACGTGAGAAGCATTAAAAAGCAGAATTATGGCAGGAAGTGATGGAATAGCTCTGAATGTCACCACTGAGAGAAAACCAGAGCAAGCCACAATTTCCCTTGCCCCAGGATTATAACTAACAAAATTCTTAAAGAAACTTGTACTGGCAAGGTTTTTGGTCTGCTCAGCTGAGGCTAAACTGAGTTGCCACTGGGAGAACTCAAACAACGTAACAGGACGAGGGGTAATGGGCACAAGCTGGAACATAGGAAGTTCCAACCAAATATGACAAAAAAACTTCTTTACGGTGAGGGTGACAGAGCACTGGAACAGGCTGCCCAGGGAGGTTGTGGAGTCCCCTTCTCTGGAGGTTTTCAAGACCTGCCTGGATGCAGTCCTGAGTGATGTGCTCTGGGCAATCCTGCTTTAGCAGGGGAGTTGGACTAGATGATCTCTAGAGGTCCCTTCCAACTTTGAAAAATTCCACGAAATTCTCCAAGAAAATTTGCAAAATATTCTAACAGAGAATTACTGGAGCATTATGTTTCTTCAATTTACTTCTGCTTATCTCAGCACTGATTTTGGTTTTTTGGGTGGTTTTAAACCAAATATTTTTGTTTGCAATGTCAAACTATAAATTTTCACAACAGAGACCACTATTTCAGGACCTGCATTATGAACTATCTACTTCTGCTCGGGAAAGGCAAGCAAATACCCATTTTACATGGCTCCTTTCCCATAAGCAGGGCATTTCACACCAGCAAAAAAAAAAAAAAAAAAAAAAAAAAAAAAAAAAAAAAAAAAAAAGAAAAAGGTAGAAAGCGGCAATGCAGAAAATATCCAAACTTTATTAACAAGTAATGAACCTCATTTCTGCATTCACTTCAGGTTTGTTTTTCACTCCTAAAACATAACATGAAACTAACACCTAAACCCAACATCGGCCAAAAATAATGAATAAAATTTGTTTTGTTTGTGCAATGGTAATACTGTGATTGGAATTTAGAAATCAGTAAAGCTGGGTTAGTTCAGCATTATCAAATGAAAATGTTCTTTCTTTGTTTGTACTTACTTTCTTCTGCTAGGAAAAATAAACAATATCATATTAATTCTTTAAAGGAAACAGACTCAGTTTTCTTTAAAACAAGATTCTGCTTTTACAGGTTGAAGCCTACTCTTTTTTCTCTTTAAAGGAATTATAAACTAATAGCTAGAAATTATAAATACAGTATAAACACACAGCTAGCAAAACGAATGCATTACAACTTTCCAAAGTACTTTACTACTTCAATAATAAAAATCTACGAGAGAGCCCAAGGGACTTTGATAACAGTGGAATTATTGTTGCCATTTCTGTTATAGAAGTTAGCATCAGCTACCTTTATGTAGCACGGCTGCCACACTGTCAAAAACTTCTAGAAGAAAGGCGATAGGCAAAATTTAAATATTTTTAAAATGCAGCAAGGCAGTGGAAAACATAATGGTATTCTAGTGTTTTCTGTCCTGTTCTACCAGGGCTTCCAGAAGGGGTGAGGCCACAGTGGCCATATCCACCCCAGCATCCCGCTGGTGCCTCCATCAGGAGGCCAGACATCCATCATCACCAAACACACGCAAGAAGGAACAGCTGCCCCCTCTACGTTGGCAGCGTCCGGGGAGCCCTGCAGGGAGCAGGCGGCCGTGGCCCGGGGTGTCTCGGGGCTGGGGAGGGTGAAGGACAAACCAAATACCCACTCTGGCCGATGAGAGGCACTGCCAGGCGCTGTTCAGAGGCAGAAGACTGGGACGTTGCTGGAGATAAGAAAAGGCAAGAAGGTCAATTGCATTCAAAGAGACTTCCCAGCTCCTGGTTTTAAAAGTGCATCTCAAGCCAGTTGACAAAAGCTGTGTTTTGCTGATCCATGGCTGTGGTGCTGCGCAGGCAGCCCAGGAGGGATGCAGGCACCCACCACCCACATCATTCACTGCTAGCTACCTAAGTCCTGTTTACTATCGCCTCTTGTTCGCTGGAGAAGACTCTCAGTGTCCTTTTCCCTGTGCCTCCTACTCGTCTCGTTCCTCCACCTCTCCCAACCCCACCACTCCCTGCCCTCCAGCTCTAGATCTTGCTTCTGCAACTGAGCCTCAATGCTTCACCCACTACCTTGTCCCATTGTCTCCCCTTCTCTCCATCTCTTCCCACCTATCCAAGGGCTTTTCTCTCATCTGCTCTCACTCCTTTGAGCACTCAGCTTCTTGCATCCAACCTCTTCTACTTCTCAACAAGCAGGACGAGTGGAGGACAGAGGGAAATTGGAGGACAACATGGGCACAGCAGGAAGGAGACACACAGGTGTGGCAGGAGATAGAGAAGAGGAAACAGTCAGATTAGGAAGAATTTGGGTCAAGAGAGGGTTATGAGGAGTAGTGAAAATACATGATCATACAACAGGGGAGACATGGTACATAGCTGCCCTAGATTTACACTCTCCGTAGTCAACTTCTAAAAGCTTATGTTGACAAAATATCTTCCGAGCTGGAGCTGCGTCCTGACCCAGTTCCAGGACACTTAAGTGCTTTAATACTGCTAGTGTTAACAGCTGCATAATAAGAGTATGGGATTGTATTTTACACCGGTAAATGATTTCCCCATCCGTCAATTTGTCAACATCAAGGTACAGCAAGTTACACACCCCACGCTCAATGCACCAAAGCCTCAAGATAACGTTATCTTCACACAGACATTGCTATTCTCACATGAGTTACACAATCATGTTAGGATTTTACTTTCCATCATGACAAAGTTGTTTTAAATCCAGCGTGCGGTTTCCTGATATTGTTCAGTATGTGGCATTTCAAACAGCTGTCCCAGCACCACCACCCCAGCAGCAAAGAAGTGTGCTAAGAGTGCAAAGAGCATGAGAGTTGCAGAAAGGACAGTAATATAAAGATAAACATCTGTGGAAACACAGTACAAAGCAGAGACTGGGGGTGACACCATCTAACAGAAAGAGCTCCAGAAGAGGACATCTGTCTACAGCCATGACTGATGCTTTCAACCCGACCTGGCCCATCAGGAGGTATGGGAAGTGCTGCTAACAATCAAGCTAGTATTGCTATGATGAATCATAGCCACATCAAGTTAATACAACTCATCAGATCCTAATTAAACCACTCTATGTTGCTAATCACTCTGTGTATCTCAAGTGGTCTTTTGCAGCATGCCTGACTCCATTGAGGGTGGGCCAATCAATTCTCTAATGAGTCCTCACTTTGCAAGCACTTGCGCAAATGCTCTGTGGACTTTCATGCAGCCACAGTATATAAAATTAAACAACAACAGCTAAATTTGGTCCAGTCTTCCGTTATCTTTTCTTCTGATGGTGCAGAAAAGTGTCTGTGCAAACACACACCCCGGCAACTCATCAAAATAAGTTTTGTAAAATCAAGCTGATCAAATATCTGCTCTAGTGGGATTTACCTATATTCAGCTCTCTAATTGCTTCTTTCATCTTTCCACATGAAAAACAACGCTTCATCTCATCTCCCAAGATTTGTTAGCTTAGGAAAATTAATCCCTTTCACAGAATTTGATAGGTGTGGATCTGTATCACTTATAAGACAATGAAATATGCATCGTTCATAGCATGCAGTAGAAGATGTCCACAAGATGGGAGAGAACAGACTGAGGTAAAACTGATACTTTCCTTCAAACTTCTTTTGCATTTGCCTGCAGTGCATCAATCACCTGCCTTCTCACCAGATATATAGAGTTTTTACTTCATATGAGTCAAAGCATTCTCTCCTCCCCCCCCCTTTTTTTTTTTTAAATTGAAGCTCTAAGTTCACATTTAGCTTTCATTAAATCCGAGCGAGCCTTCTGCTGCTCTTGTTGGAGTTAACAAGACCTTTGCCATTAACGTAAATGCTACTGAGTAGAATCAGTTGTATATGATGAGATTACTCCCTGTAATCCCAGCATATTTCAGTCGAGCGCCAGAAACATCACACTTTCCTTTCTCACTGGCTCCTTGCCATTCTACCCACGTTTTCATACCTGTAAATTTTCCCATGGATATTTCTTTCCTGTAGGCTGTACTAACCTACCAAAAAAAAAAAAAAAAGAAAAAGCATAAACCTTTTCTATTGTTGAAGCGTGTAAATCCTTTTAGCTTGATCTCACCAAATTAATATAACTTATTAAAGTCTTACAGCCTTATGCCAAGTCTTATCCTAGGCATCTTTAGCTGAGGCTCAAGCTTGAACTTGACCCATGAATTATCGAATTGGTCATTTTGAAATATTGGCTACATATCTTGCAGTCATTCATCTAAGATAAGAAAAGTCTTATTCTGAGATCATGACAAAGAGAAGCTGAAAATGTGTTTCTTTGCCACAAGATAAAAACTCTCAGACTTTAAAAGCTCACGATTTGTCTACTTTTTTCCTTCTGTTAACCAAAACCCCATGTGTTTATGATCACTTGGGACACAACAGAATTATGAATACTTCCATTAAAAACTCAGCATGTTCTTGTGAGTGCCACCATGAAAAGTACTTCACACTGTCCATCTATGCCAACTGTGACACCTATCAGCAACTAGACCTACTGTAATTTTTCTAAATTATTAGTAATGTGCTCCAATTTACCTGAGAGCCTGAATGACAGACAAGGACCCTGAGATGCCAAGCGCAATGGAAACGCCTAAGAGAAAGTCTTCCCCCTCTGTTGGCTTCACTTGACCATTCATGTTTCTACTGACTTTAGGAAAAACAACACTTTTCCCTCTTTGCTCTCCGTACCCACCTTCACATCTCTCAAAATAAAATGAAAGGCCTTTCACAAACACTTCCTAGATGAAAATCTAGGGGGAGAACAAGTTCACTTGAAGTCTTCTCCCTTCTGTCCAAGTGACCCTAGATGCGAGTTAGAGGAGTCCAAAGCTCCCCGAAAGCAAAATCAGTGCTTCCATGCGTGCAGCACACTGACAATCTGGGAACTTCAAACACAAAAGCTGCTCTGCAGAAGTCTCTTTATCCATCATGTGTAGTTTATTTTGTACAGAGAACAGTTATTAAGACATTTTATATTAGTAAGGCCTGATTTAGTACTCATACTCAATATTCATGACTATTTTGTCAGACTGTATTAAAGGATTTAACCTCAAAATTCCCACGTGGAAGAGAGAAGAACTATCAAATGTCTTCGAGAGGGAAACTGAGAAGCATGGTTTAGGAGACAGCAATGAAATCAAGAGTTTGCTATTCAGGAAAGGAATAACTATTCATACAAGTAAAAACATTCATGGTTTCAATAGACAAGCCAATCTCCATTAAAACCCAAAATCTGATTATTGAAGTTTTCTCTCTACTTCACAATTTAATCACTAGGATAACAATGCTATGTAAATTTAATTTCAGCAAAATAAAGTTACTAAGAATGTCTATGCAACCCATGTAACTATATACCATTTTATAAAAAAGGACCAAGAAATAGATTACATTTCACTTTTACAAGTAATATGTCACATTTCTTCAAACTCAGTATAAATCTGTTCACTGTATTTCAAAAATTAATGAAAAATATCACCATTCTGTTCAATTTGTTTAATGTAAATTAGCATAAAGTATTTCATTCTTCATTGCCTCTTCCTGATTATATGGGAACATAATGAAAACTGACAGCATATATTGCTTCTAGGTCTCACCTTGTAACTACGAACTTAACTAATAAAAAAAAGAGGAACCAGATCCATAGAAGTATGTAAACTTCCGATTTTGAGTTAGATATATAAACATCCTAACAGTTCTGAATGCTTATATTTACCTTCCCAGGAAATGAAACACTCAAGGCACAAAACATCCATAAACACTCAAGCATCATGTGACAAATTGTAGCTAATTTTAATCATGTAAACAACAAGGGTCCATCCAACTGCACAATGAAGTAATTTCCCATTTAATTTCAGTCTTATTGAATCTCTAAAGGTAATTATCATTTAAAAAAAGGACTCTCTAATACTATTGCTAAAGAAAATACACCAGACAAGACACACGTAGCTCCATGGCACACTCAGTCTTTTGACCTTTCTTCACCAAGAAACCAACTAACCAAGAGAACACCTGTAATCCTGCTTATGGAAAAGGGTTTCAAACCTACTTCAAAATGGCACATATTCAAAAATGACACATGCAAACATCATTCCTGAATTTCAACACGCACCATCCCAGAACAGAGCTAGGAAAGGTTACGGATGCCACCGCTGTGCCGATGAGAGCACCCAGCCAAGGAGCGTGGAAAGCCCCCCTGGCTCCCAAGGAAAAGCGCACTGGCAGGAGTCTCCAGGCAGCCAGAGGAAGCAGGAAGGCAGGGACAGAAACAGGGCTTGCTCCCCAGAGAAGAACTGCCAGCTGTGACACGTGAGCCTTGCCTTACAGAGACACCAGGTAAATCCAGACTTCCTCCAATGCCTCAAAGACTCTTTAAAATACAGTGTTAACACTCTTCCGAAAAAATCGCCTATTCCTACGGAGTCTGTGCAGACCATCAAGTAAGATTTTTTCACAAATACAGCCTTGTTAAAGGCCATCACTACGCTCCTGATGAAAATTCACTCTCAACTTCTTAAAAACCCAGGAAATCACTATAGATCTACAGGAACGTGGGCTTAGCCAACCCAGACTGTTCATCATGCTGCTTCAGACATCAACACCCGTTCTCGCGCATCGGAGCCCTCGGGGGAAGGCATACAGTTGCCTGTAGCATCTCCCGCAGATGTTCCCCAGTGACACCATCTACACACCTTTCCCAGCCCACATATTCCCCCCATTCTCCAACCGCATTACCTGGGTCAACTGCAAACAGGCCTCCACAAAAATGCAGGAGACACACTCGGCAAGCCAGGACGGAAGAGGCCACAAAGGCCGAGAAACCCTTTGAGGTCAGAAAACAAGAACCTTGTAATTTCTCCATCCTGGATCCCTTCTATACGGAACTGAAGAACATTTGGAGCTTATTTAGTGTACTTCTTAACTGAAAATAAACACTGTGGTCCCCTCTTCTCAGAGGACCCTACACTTCTGAGAAGCTGTGATGGAACTGAATCACGCAGACCAATAAATGCTTCTTCCAGGTAGCATTATTAACATGTCTATTGCTTAATATTCAATCTTTCAACTTCTAATTAGTTAAAAGGTTAAAAAAAAAAAGTGACCAAACCCTTATAAGCAGTACTGAAATAAGAAACAAGTGCACAAGTAATACAACAGAAGTTTGGTATGGAAACAGATTTATGTTTCAAACTATACACTACAATGAAAAACTGAAAAAACAAAAAGACAAATACTTTTTGGACTTCATCTTAAGCACTGTAACACAAAATCAGACTTAACTGGCAGCAGGCAGCTACGTAACAATATCAGTTAGCTATACCTCTGACTGTGAAGCATAGGACTATCTAAAAGCAGAATCTCCCCTCAAATTCTGACATGCATCATCTACAGTGTCATACTTCTGATACATGCCAGGTTTTACATGTTGACACTTCACAATTACATTTTTTTTCCTGACAGTTCCTTTACTAGCTAACTCCAATGACAGATGACTCCAATGACAAGCCAGCAGAATAAATGGTGTCGTTTCTCTATATTTTTGATACAGAGAGTGAACTTGGTGCAACAAGCATTTGTACCCCAAGCAAGCGAAATACTGCCCTTGCAAAGTCACACCCAACCAACTTTACAGCTCCAAAGTAGCAGTCACACTCCTCCCGGAGCACACATACTCCAAAGAGCAGAAACCTCCCCACAACGTGCCATCGGTGGAAACGTGCCCCACGGGAGAGGTGGCCAGCAGTGGCTCTCGTCTCTGCTCCATGAGAGACCAAGCAGCAGGACTGCACCACCACTTCCAAAGCGAACAGCACCACGTTCTCTGTGGGAATCATCCAGGCTCAGAAAACAGCATGGAACGCAACAGGGCCCCCACAAAATCTGCTGCTGTGCAAAGAACATGCTCCAGAGCCCCTAGGTACTCCTTATGCATAGCGCCAAGGAGCTGAGATGCTCTGTTTAGGCTACTGACAGAAATTCTCTCGACAAGGAAAGCAACAAAGGAGGAGCAAAGTGATAGTTTGTATCAGTATCTCAAGTGATCATGGAAATCTAAAAAAAACCCCAAAACAACAAAAAAAGCACAAACAAAAAAACCCAAACACCTAAGCAATCAGTTAAGGTAATGAGGAAAACACTTGTATGCATATTCTCATTAAAACAAGCTATGTGCGAAACCAAAAAATCCAGCAACTATGTTACTAATCACATTAAAGAAACAACAAAACACTAATGTTTCTTCTTCCATGAGATACTTCAAAATTTTTCCAGGTTTTGGGGTTTGTTTTTTTTTGCATTGCTCAGAATCAAATTTGTAGAAAATGAAGAAATAAAAATGCAGACTCGGTTCTACAAGCACAGGTTCAAGCTTAGCTTTATTTCCTTCATACCACGAGCAGAGTCATTGTCTTCACTATACGAAACAAAATAACTTACTTTAATTTTAAGATAATTAAGAACACTATTATACACCAGTCTAGACAGACATTGTCGACTTAAGCCTACATTGCTTGAGAGGAGACTGGCTGTACAGCCACCATGGACTCATTTGGAAAGCGTATTTTCAGCCCAATAGGTTTTATTCCCCCAATGTCTCTTTGGTTTTAGGAAAAGCAATTCCAATTTCGAGACACAAGCCTTCTCAGCTACAACTTTTCTCCCTGCCTGCCTTCACTTTCCCCCCTTCCCTCCCCACAAATGAGCTATTAATTCCTAAATAAATGGAATGAGTAGCACTTAACTTCAGGAGCCACAAGGGTACGGTTGCTCCTATCTCCTGTTTAGAGGCCTGTTTAAACAGGAATTAAAACACTAAACACTTCTGTGGATTTAGGCCCAAAAAGCTCAAATCCACAAACAGAGGTCCTCGACCTCACCAGAGCGGTCCCCAGGGCGACTGCAGACGGACTGCACAGGCCCTGGAGAAGTACTCTGAAGATAAACACCATTTTCAGAAGTTTGCTACCGAGATGCAACGGCCTGAGTGCAAATTGGGAAACTCTCCCTCGTGCTCATCTGCTGAAACCCCGGAGCACAACTTCTGGTTTACACATGCCATCTTTGCGTCTCCCCAGCACCACTAAAAGCAAACCGCTGGCTCTGTGTACAGTCCGCTTTTAAAAATTAAGTATTTCTTTCAAGATGCGGGGGCTGCCGTGAACATGGGCTTTACTTGATCCAAACATCAACACGGGGGTTTGTTTTACAGCCGATTACCAGAAAACCTGACCATCTCCAGGTCAAAACACCCGCATGGCAATGCCAGAGGGATGCACATCTCCAGACCCACACCTCAGCTGCCACGTAAGATGCCATAATTCCTCTTAGCTCTTAAGAACAGCTTCAGCACCTTCCTCGTGAACGGCCTTTGATGTGTCTTTGAGTGGTGCACTGAAAATAGCACTCATGGTGCCTTTAAAGCATTAGTCATCCCTTTTTAAGACCGAGGTCACCAGCCCCGAGCACAACGGGCAGCCCGGGGCCGGCAGCACCCCCTCCCCCGGCCTGGGGGCCACCATGCCGCCCCTCACCGCGGCCTCGGTGGGACACGGCTACGGCCACAGCTACAGCGTCCCGCCTGGCCCGGGGGAAGCCGCAGGAGCGGGGCGGGGAGTCCCGACCCCCCGGCCCCGCCGCCCCCGGCCCCGCTCACCCTTCTTGTCCATGAGCCACATGAAGAAGAAGCAGGGCGCGAAGCCGATGGGCCCCCAGAAGACGAGCAGGGCGATGTCCCAGCCGCTGAAGCCGAAGGCCAGGCGGGCCGAGTTCTGGATGGGGCCCCAGCTGTTCCACACCAGGCCCTGCGCAAAGCCCAGCAGCGAGAAGAGCAGCAGCACCAGCCACCGCCGCCCGTAGACGCGGCCCGACAACGGCGCCAGACGCCGCACCGGCACCGCCGCCGGCACCACCGGGCCCCCCGCCGGCCCCCCCGGCACCGGCCGCCGCCGTTGCTGCTGCTGCTGCTGTGGCGGCGGCGGCAGGAGGGGCTGCCGCTCCTCCGCGCTGCTCCAGCCTAAGCCCATCTGCGGGGGCGCTGACGGCGGCCCGCCGGGGAGGGGGACGGGGGAAGGGACACCCACACTTCAACCCCCGAGCGCGGCGGCGCTGCCCCGGCCCGGCACAGCCGCATGCGCGGTCGGGGAGGGCCGGCGGCCGCCTCCTTCCTCTGCCGGCGAGGGGAGGAGGGAAGCGGCGCCGGGGAGGAGAAGCCGGGCCCGCTGCCCGCGGGGAGGGAGCCCTGCCGGCGGACAGACGCGGGCCCGCCACCTGCGGGGGCGGGAAGCCGCCGACGCGTCGGGGAGAAGGGGCTCGGGTCCCCGCGCAGCAGCCGCCGGGGGCGAGGGGCCGCTCGGGGGTCACGGGAGGGAATGGGGCGGGGGGAGCACCTGCCTCGGGGCCGCTGTCAGCCCGGGCTGCCACCGCGGCTCCGCCCCGCGCGGCAGGGCTCGGCGGGCCGGGCTGGATCCCGGGCCGGGCTCCCCCTTCCGTTAGCGAGGGCGGTGCCGAGGGGAGGCTGCCGGAGCCGCCTCGGAGGGAGAGCCGGAGGAGCATGGCCGGGGCGGAGAGCCGCCGTCCCCCCGCGCCGGGTAGGTGCCCCTCGCCCCGCCGCGCCCGCCCCGGCCTAGGCCCGCCGCGCTGCGGCCTAGCGCGGCCCAGCGGGCGGCGAGGCCCGACAGCGCGGCCTGTCTCCCTCCGGGCGGGAACGGGGCGGGGGGCGAAGCGGGGGCGTGAGCCGGGCCTCCATGCCTCTCCTTCGGCTGCTCCTCCGAAACGTCCCGGTCCGGCGCGGGCCCGTCTCCACCGCGGAGCCGGGCTGGCCCTTCAGCGGGTGTGGAGGGAAGCGCTGATAGAGGGAAGCACGGCGGCAGGGCTGCGCCGGGGGTCTGGCCTTTTAAAGGGAGAAGTAAATTGTTTTGTGCTGAGGTGGAGACAGACCAGCTCTGGTCTGAAATGGGGGCGGGGGGGAAGTAGGGTTCAGTTACAGCCTGCATTAAAATCCATTTAAAAATAATTCGAGTGAATATACCGTCATGTGGGCTACACTAAGCTCATTAGAAACTATTACCGTTTAAGTAGATTGAAGTATATATTCATTCCATTAGGTTACATATTTATCTGTACATCTACCATCTGCACTTGTCATAAATGTAATGGCTCGTATGCTGCATAATGCTGCATCTTCCCTGAAAAAAAATGAGGTATTTCAGTTTGGATCACTTAGGCGTTCTGTCACGAAGTCTGGAAGTTGGCTTGATAAACGCCCGCGTGCTTAACTGGGGAGACGTGAGCAGTGGGACCCAGGTGGGCTGGGTGCGGACTCAGTGTCAGTGTCACTGTTGGTGCTCTGGGCAGTGCACAACTGAGTTTCACACGTGGTGCCTGTCCCGCAGTTTTGCAGCCAAACCCACACACTCCCATGAAATCTTCCCAAAACAAACGGGCATTGCATTTTGTTTAGCCCACACAGCTCAGTTCGGTGGACTGAGGTTCAAATTAGAAGTTGTACTGAAGGTGCAAAAAGGAAGTGTATACCCACTGAAATCAGCAGAGCTATGATCAAAAAGAAAATGTGAATTTGTCTAGAAAAGTTCAGGAAATCCCCCCAAAAAAATAAAATTCATGCACAATTACAAAAAGGGGGAGACGGACATACAGATAGTAACAAACTAATATTTGAGCTTGCTGTGTACAACTGTAGTGGCCAAAATAAAATACAGTAGAAATATTGGACGAGATTCAGATTTGATCATGACCGATGCATATTCCAGAAGTGCTTTGGGGCTCCAAGGAAGATTAATTCCCTGTTTTACTAGGTCTTTTTCATAAATTACCAGCTCAGCATAGTTTAGCCTATGCCAAAATGTTCTTTCAATTTACAATGGCTATGTTACTACTATAATATAATTGATTTGGTGGCATTGTGCCAAAGACAAAGTGCTGTCATTTACAGAAGTAAACAAAGTGAAAAAATATTTCCCTCTTTGAATGTTTTTCAATTAACTGTAGTAATTGTGGGGGTTTCTTGGTTGTTCTAGTGGCAGGAAGCCCATCCAGAAATAAGGCAAGTGGGGCTTTGCAGTGTCCTTCAACTGCAAAACTTGCTCTTGCCTCTTAATACCTGCCTAGTAAAATGAAAACTTGAATATAAGCAGGATAACTCTTTGATAACTTACTCAAGCCACTTCACCTTACCATGGGCTTAAAGATATTTTGACTCTTGCGTGGGCCAGGAAGAAAGAGAAATTTCTGAGAAGCAGCAACAAAAGGAAGGAGTTGTCAACATAGGCTCAGAAAATCTAGGGTTATTTACTATGGACTTAATCATGATTTAAATAATTTATTTTAATTGCTTGATTTTAAATCGCTCCATCTTTTCATAGCTTCACAACCCATATGCGCATCTTTCAGTCATGGCCTGACCTTTTCTGTTCCAGCTATTTAATTAACACACTGTAATATTCTGTGTGAATTATTCTTGTTTGCAGGATATGGCACCATTTAAATTTGTTAATGTAAAGGAGCAGTGCATTGTTGATAAACTGTTGGAAACCAAATTAGCTTTATCTTGCAGCTAGCTGATTGCATTATTTCACTCATGGGCATAATACTTCCCTAAATATGCTAATTTCACTCTTTTCTCCGTGTGGTGACATTTTTACTGTTCTCATTACTGACATTTGTAATATTTGGGGTGGGGAAATCTTTTCTTGCTTTAACCTCATTATAATGTGGCTAAAGAGATTTGAATATTATCAGATGAAGTGCACATATATTCAGGCAAGTGGAAAGGTTATTTCATCTCCTGGCCCAGAACTTTCATGCCTGTAGCAGCACTTGCAAGAACTTAATGGTGCCTACATCCAAAATTGTGATACAGAAGCCCATCCAATTACTAATTGCCCAACCATGATAGCATATCCAATGGTAGGTGCCTTCATTTCAGACCTAAAAGCTCTCAAAGTGGTTGCTTCTCCGTATCCACGCCTTCCTGGCTGTGTCCGGCCTAAAACCTTCTGGAATTCATATTAGGAGGAGTTGGTGGCCTTGAGCTCTGATAGACTAGTGGTGATGGATAAAAATTACATGGCTGAAGATGTTATTGCTGCCAAATGCTCATCCCATCCCTGAGGCAGGCCTCGCTGATGCGCTTATGAGTTGGCACCTAGACTGTGCTGATTTAAGCGTGGCTTATTAAGATAAACCAAAGGCCTTGACAGGTTTGTTATAACCTTGAGGCATCTGGAGGGTCCATTTCACCTTAAACACACATAGCCTGTAATAGCTGAACCGAGCAGTCCAGGAGAGCGTCCCTCCCGTGGTGCAGCCCCCAGTTCCTAGCGCATTAGGAAGTGCCATTTGCTCTCTCCATTCATCAGGTTTTTGACAGATTTGCTCTCCATGTGACTTTCTTGGAAGAGACTGGACAATTTTCAGCATCCCCTTGTTTCTTATGCCTCTCTCCCAACCCCAACAACGCCTAACGTGTACTTTTACTTCCTTGTGTCAACTCATATCTCACAATCTGACAAGTAGCAATTGATTGCATACCCTGTGAAGGCTACAAGCATTTTGGCACAAAATGGGCAGGACCCAAAATTCATTCAAAGATTCAAAAGTGGCATTTAGCCAATTCTGAATATTCCTTCCAGCATCCAAAGAGAGACCTGTTTTCCAGGGATTTCCCTCAACTTCTAGACTTCAGCTGGAGTTGTGGCAGTGGGGTTTCAGAGCTGCCAGAAACAGTGCTAGTGTAGCAGGGAGCTGTAACGGTCCTCTTCTTTACACCCCCTGTCTTGAACAACACCTTTGAAGGTAGGGCTGTGAGGTGTGGGAAAATCCCGTTCTTCACTCGTCAAGTTTTGACATCCTTTTCCTTTTAGTTACTTACAAACAGGTTGTTCGGGATCTGCTCTGGTTTGGGCTTAATTTGGGCGCCTTCCAGTCTGTGTATTCTGTACCTTACAGCGTCTTTTCTCACCTTACTTTTTTATCAAGATAGATAGACTTCCAGCTCTAACATCATACAATGATTTCGTTGTGCTTCATGAAGAAAAAGGTTTTACAGTGCTTCCTTCTTCCTAGTGTCAACAACAAAAATACAGACACATCTTCAGCTGAACATTTTTATTCTTAAATTCAAATATCAATGTTATCCAGTGGGCACTTGTTTATGTCTTTTGATTGCAGGCTGTCTATAGCCACATTGCAAAGTGGTCATTGTAGTGGAGATGATTCTAAGGTTGGTGGTGAGCCAGACCCCATTGCAAGGTCCTTTAGGGAGATGTGGGGTAGCTCCTTTTTCTTGTGGAGTCTACCTTTGTGGTTGGCCAATGAAAGACATCTCACCAGATTCCCTGTAGACCACTCTGTAGGTTCTTCACTGTAGCTGTCAAAAGGAATATGCAGAAGACACACTTGACTTGAGCTTTGAGTCCATTTAAAGCATTTTGTACTCCATTTATGCTTGTTCTGCCATTCATCATTAACGATGAACATTTAGATGCTGATTTTATCTTCTTTGAGGGGAGATAGAAGCTGCATGATGTCTTTCATGCAGGCTCATTTTGATGGATACTTCCCTTCCTCACTTACACAGCTCAGGGTCTTAGGTATTCTTGGGGAGGTTATGTTGGAGCTCCAACCTCAGCAGACCATAGACCCTATGTTTTTTCTTTCATTTTATTCAGGGCTACCACGTGCAATTAACTGCAAACAACATCAATAGAGTATTTTGCATCCCAAAGTTGTGTTATGGAAATCCAGTTTCAAAGACTGATGGTTTCTTGTCTTGAAGACCTGAGAATGATGGAAATGAACCGAGTCACACAAGAATGTTAGGTTTGAGTTGGGAATACAGGGTGAAAATCTCCACCTGTCTCCTTGGGCTAGGACTGCCTCAGAGTAGATCTCATTGTCTCCGATGCCAGCGAGAAGAGCTAGTCATATTGCTCTTCTGCTGGTCTTTCCAATGTGTCTCTGGTGAATGTATTTCTCATTCCTGATCAGACTTTGTCATTGTTTTCCTATTGTCTTACATCAAAGCAGCAAGGAGTAACGTAATTATTGCTCTGATAAAATTAATGATGTAGGCATTAAGGAGTTTGTCACAGTTGGCCATCATACAATAGGTATGCCATGTGCTCACCACGTGAGTCTTCTGAAGACCTTGTCTGGGTAGGTGTTTGCGATCAGATCGATTTGAAGACACGATGATCACAAAATGTTTATTTGGAAATTTAACTCTCACATAATTCTGTATAGAAAGAAGAGGCTAAACGGATTATTTATGTGTCTCTGCTTTTCTGAACAGGGCCATATTATGATTTAAGAATAAATTATTCTATGCTTTGTGATCACAGACACAATGAGATTCTTAGGAATGTAGCGAGAGATTTTGATTTTTATTAGAGTATTTTATCAAGAGCGATGGTAAGGCAGTTTCAATGCCTTGGTATAAAAGTGCAACTTTAAGCTTTTGCAGTTTTATTTTTTTGCTAATGCTCAGGGGGTTATCTTAAATTTATAAATACTATGTGCTTTCGAAGACTGGATGTAGAAGACATTCTTGCTTCTAAAACTAACAGTGAATTAGTCGATGGTTGACATAGTGACATCAGTGTTTAAAAGGAATATGAAAATGTTGAAACTCCTCTACTGAAAGGACTTTTCCAGATATACGTTGACAACTACTGAGTTTTGGTACATTTTGCATATCGCAAGAAGCTTCCAAAATTCAGAGCAGCAGCACTGTCATGGTTTCTTCTAAAATTAAAGGTCACCTTCAGTCTTCAGAAAAGCAGATGCACCTGATGAGAGCAAAAGTTCATGCACATCTGAGTGGAGATTTGGGCCTGCAGAGTCCTTGATCTTCTCTGATATTTAACTCTTGGTGTTTACAGATAAACTTTGCAGGCAGTTGTTATTTGAAAAAGAAAAGAGAAAGAAAATCTCTGGAGGGAAGATAGCAAAGATATGTTGACACCACTAGCAGTGGCTTGTTGTGTTATAAAGTTGTGAAAGATAAGCTTCTGCATAACAAGGCTGTGCTTTTTTCAGTAAAACAGAGTTTCTTTTATATTTAATATTTATATTAAAAAACAGAGCTCACATTAATGAAATGTTAAGATTGAAAATTAAATTAGAAGAGCTTAGTCGTTCACACTTTGGTGAGCTGTATTAGGCTGAATTAGCTTACATTATGTACATATTACCTTAGCTCTACATTATGTCAAAGCAAGATTTTACATTCTTTATATGAACCCCAAGATTCAAAACATACACTGTTAACAGTTTTTCACAGACAAATTTTGTGTTGTTCCATGAGAACCTTTATAAAGAGAAATAGCAACTTGAAATAAAGGATAATCTAACTTCTGCTTGGTTTACCCATGCTGAAAGAGATGGAATGATGTAAACAGATGGAATAATTGCCATGCTTTTTGTTTAGTATTCCTATAATAATGGCAATTTCTGAATCTAATACCCTGAGTGTGCACATTGGTTATTGTGCACTTCAGAAACTGTTCTAGAGGTTCACATGGTGGTTCTCTCTGGTTTCTTTCAATTCAATAATTTATGTAATTCAAAAATACTTCTTTTATTCTTTTAAAGTATAATTTCATTCTGACAATTATGTCTGTAATTGACTCAGTCATTAATCATAATTTGTATCCTACGTAGTATAATAGTGAACAAAGTCATGTATACTTCCATCATAACCCCTTTGTGGATCAAATTCAAAAGGCTCAGTTGTATTATTGACTATTTATTACAATGGCTTATGGGAAAAAAATGTATTTTTAGAATACCGTTGACTATTATTGACTATTTACTACAATATCTTATGGGAAAATGGTGTATTTTAGAAGATGTAGATTCTTTTGTTGCTGTCATTTTGACGTTCTCACCAGTCAAGTTTGCAGGATAGGACAACAATAAAGTCATAAATGGTTACGGGTTTTGACAGTGAATTTTATACAGTGCATTCATCAGTTTAAGGAACAGAAATAGAAATAAACTTTACTTAAAACATGAACAAATTATTTTTTTCTTAGAAATATAGATGTTAGTTCCCTGATGTGGCAGTTCCCTTATTTTCGGTCATGATGTTATATTAAGTTTTGTATTAAATTTCCCATCTATTAGGAAATGTTGTGAGAAATGTGTATCAGTGCCAGTGGGGTACTGTGAAGGAACGGCTTTGCTACTAAATTTCTTCAGTGGGTGTAATTTACACCCCAACCAGGCAGAAAGGTGGAATTGTGGCAGCCTAACTTCAGGAAGCACAGTCTCTCCTGGTGGATATCCTGGTGGAAGGTTTTGGACAGAGACCATAGTCTTTTCCTTCAAAAGAAAATGAAATGCTGTTTATTTGACAAGTGCTGCAGTTGGATTATGTTTCACTTTGCTTTCCGCAGTTTTCATCAATAAATATACCAAATTCATTGGAAATACATTTAGTATGACTTCTGTCAGTTGTACATATCCTAATTTTCCTGGGTTGGGGGGGGGTGAGAGGGGAAGAGGGTATTTCAAATGGCAGAAGACGCAGGCAGGAGCTGTAAGGACAAGGAGGGAAAGGAAAGAATTTCTACTGGAGGAGAGCTGAGGAGCTGAGGTCATTCAACATTTGGTTAGTTATCTGGAAACCGACACGACTGCTTTCTAAAAGTGCACTGCAGGGCGGGAGGAGAAGAGACAACAGGCAGAAGCTGGCCAGGGGTTCAGGAAGAGCTCTCTAGGAAGAGCCCTGGGGGATTTAGGAAGGAATTTCATAAATGTATGCTTGAGATGACACGCTGCCATTTAGAGCAGGGGCTGGGAAGGCCCTCCCAGTGCTGTATTCTGGGCACAACCTCTTACCTCCAGCCCTAAGAAGTCTGGCAGCTATTTCCTTTTCCTTATCGGAAGGACAGTTTGAGGTTTGAGGGCATAACCCATGCTCTTATCTTACTTCATGTCTTGAGTCACTCACAGTTACTGTAAGTAAAACTGTACAGTGCTCAGCCCTGCCACAGCACGACTGGAAAGTGGGTACAAATACAAATTCCTGTTTTGGCCTCTTTGTTTTCTCTTGTTCCCCCTCCTCCGCAGCAGCAGACATGGAGGGTAAGGAAGGGAGTGTTGGCTTCAGGCTACCCGAGTAAGCTTCAGGTGCCAGTCTCACCAGTGCAGAGATGGGTTTGACCAGTCTATCCTGAGAGGCTCCATGCAACTGCTGATTATCCTTCAGTAGCCAAAATACCTATGCAAATCTAGGTTAGATGCCCCCCAGGTATGCTGCGTCTGCAGTATTGACATTCCCGGAGCCAAAAATAATAGTAACTGCAGTAACTGGTCAGGACATAATAGCTAGATGTTCCTGCGGTATTTCCTGAAAGCTACTCGTGTATATTTAGATGTATTCTGTTTGCCCAGAGTAGGCTGATTACCGTGTATGACGTTGTAATCACATGCAGATTATTTAAAGTTGTTTTTTAATTTACAGAGTTAATGTACTGTGAAATCATTAAGTCTGACCTCCAAACCAAGTCACTTCTCTTTGGTTTGGGGAATTTCCCCATCCTCCCCCATACCTTCTCTTTTCCTACTCCTGGTTGTTGGATTTTGGAGGTTGGTTGAACATTTGAGTGACCTGGCTGCTTTGTATTAATGTATTGAAAATGCCATTTTTTCCTTTTAAATTTTGTACATTTTTTAAAAGAAATAAGGATGATGAAGCATGACAGATTCGCAAGAAAAACAATTTGACAATGCTTATACCAAATACGTTGTCAAGATTTCCTTGTACTCCCTCTTTTAGAAAATAATTTTAATACCTCTCAATTAAATCTCATATTTAAGCAGCAGGGTGTTTTGGCAGAAGCCAACTACCACGCACTAATGAACTCTTCTAATTTGCTAAATTATTTTAAATGAATGACAGTACATTTAGCTTTTTAATGGCAGTACATTTAACTTCTGAACAACTTTGATCAAGTCCACTTTTTGTCAGACTGCCTGCTGTGCTAAACTCTTTATTCCCAAACCCCACTCAGTTATTTGGAAAAAACTGTTAATCGGAAACATTAGGTTATTTTCTCTCTTACAAGCACAAAAATCTACTGGAAAGTACTTAGCCAATTCATCGCTTTTATTTTACCTGCCCTCATTGCTGAAGTCTGGATAAATCTTCATATTTAACAACACTTCATGTAAAGACGACTGGAGAGCTTTGTTTTTTCAGTTGGAAGATCTTTATTTCGCAATGTGTTACCTTTCTAAAGAACACCTACGTTTTTCACCAATTATATAAGCTGTCACAGTTACAAAACTTGAGCTAAAACTTGGTTTGATTTTTCAGTTCCTGGTAGAATTCTATACATGCCTTGTGTAAAATCAAAACATGAGACAAATTATTCCTGCTTCCTTTTGTACTGTGAAGCCACATCATTTGTTGAGCCTGATAGAAAGAACTAATTTAACAGTATTCCTTTTCTCTTTTGGATCAGAGTACAACTGAGAAAATGAAGACTCCAACAGAGCTTTTCTTTTCAAAGGAAATAGGCATTTCTCTTCCCTCCGGCTACCTGATCTCCCGTAGGAATTTGACATCTAATGCCCAGGATGTGCCACGGGCATTTTGTTTCTTTGCAACACATTTTATTCATGCACCTTTTACTTGTAGACATCCATGTCCAAATTGTATGCTGTCATATATGCTATACAACCTCAACTTTTGCCTAGGAATCAGTCACCATCAATTTCAGGTTAGGAAATACTGAGAAGCAAGAGCCCAGCTTATGAGGTCTCTGTGAATACAATAACTAAAGAAAAGATTAGTATTATTTTAAATAGCAATTTTTTTTTTCTGAATCTCTTTTTCAGAAGATGTCTTCAGATATCTCTTTTAATTATATTTTACCACTCCTGCAGTATAAATTTCCATCAGAGATCTCTGTTGGTCATGAGCAGAGTTCTCCAAATTATCATAATATCTATTTGATGTAGTATATGATATTTACCATTTATTGCGTGCCTTTTCTCTAACAGGCATTTAGATATGCATGACAAATATTATGGGGAAAGAATTATGTTTAGCTGACTGCTGTTCTCACCAAGGAATACATAAAACTGAATCAAGACACTTAAAGATCCTTTGCATAAAATTGCCAAGAATCCCCATTTGTCTTTGCAAAAAAAACCCCCTAATGTTGATTTATCTAATGCTTTAAATTTTCTAAAATGTTTCAAACTTCACTGCTGATTATATTGAATGTATTGTATGTGATTATTTTATCTGTATCAGGAAAAGATATACGCTCATTTAACAATGATTTCAATACTGTTTGAAGATAGGAATGATTAGCATCTTACTGAGACAGACTGTCGTCTTTCATTGTTTCTAAGTATTATAGGGAAATAGGTTTATAACTGAATAAAGCATGATGACATGAAAAAAACCCTTCAGCTAATGTTCAGTGGAGGAGAGGCTATTTAGTCTAATTGTGTTTTTTTGTTTGGCATTGATACAAACTCTCCCAGTAGCTTGAGCTCTGAGCTTCCCACTGTATATTCACTGTGGCTAAAACCACACTTTCATAAGCACAATACGCGTGTGGAAATCACATTAGAAAGCCACACAGCATCAACAGTTGGCCTGAGTGAATCTTCCTGTCTCTCCCGGTAAAATTTCTGCTCTTGTAGGACATCCCAACTGTTGACTGAGGTTACAGGATAAACGGAAGCTTTTGCAATAAAACTCAGCTTCTCAAAATCCTCCAGAAAACCCTCCAAAAAAGTGCCACCAATTTCTTGCATTTCTTTGGATTTTTATCCTCTAAAATAGTTAAATGCACTGTCCTTAAAACAAAAACAACTGAGCAGTCAAAAAGACAACCATGCGGTGATAAACCTAGCTTAAGCAGGAATGACTTCATTTTTACGAGTTGGAAAACCTGAAAGGTACATAAGGCCAGCCAGCTCCTACATCATGAAAGCCACCTCTGTATGACATTATAATTGCACCGGTTAAAGACAGAAGTTTTATAATCCCTGCTGGGAGTGTTCAGGTCTGGACTGAGTCTCGCTTTTAGCCTTTGAACAACATCACTGCGAAAAAAGCATGCTGAGCTTTAACCTCTTACCCTGCCTACAGCCAGCTCCTGGTAGCTGGACCAGCACATGCTGTTGTATCTGCATATGGTCTTTTTGCCTTCTCTGGACTCGCTCCCTCTAGGTATATGAACCTGTTGCTCGGAAACCCCCAGGACCTCCTTCCGGGGGTAGTGAAGACCATATGGTAAGACATACGGTCCCTGTGAGGCCTCCTTATGTCCTGGTTGTGCAAGTTGCTGGAGCGCGAGACTGAAGGCCAAGTGTCGTAGACATCTCTGTGTCACAGCAACACCATCCTGTCAAGTGTTGCTCTGCGTATGAGAGGAAACATGGAAAACAAACCAAAACCCAAACTCCCTCCTGTCATCTGCCTTAAGAAAGGGAAGCCATTTAAAAATTTTACATTCCATGGAGATGAAATATTGGAAGTCTTTTGTTTTAAAGCTTCAAACTAGAGTTTTCCTGAGGAGTGGAAGGAGAGAGCAATTCAGTTTCCCTGGAAGCTGGCAGGAGAAGGGACCACCTTGACCATAGAAGACCCCAACCCTGATATGTTCCACTGAACCTGTGTGAAGACAGCAGTTTAATTTAGAAAACTAGACAGTACAGCTATGGTGGAGGATAAGAAGAGTGACTGCCAAAAGAAGAGGGACTCAAAAGAGTTTCCAAAGAGATTTGTCATATAGCATGCACAGGGCTCCTCTTATTCCTGCCATTCGTGTTTCAGCATTCATATATTTATTTTAAACTGTTATGTTTGAAACAATCCTGAAGAACCTTCCTTGATGGTCTTGTTCCCAGTGGGTCGTCTTCTGTGTTTCCCCCAGCTGCCACTGCTGGGCTGCCCTGTGTGGGAGATGCTGGCTCTCCACTACCTGTCCCACCACCCACAAAAGGGGAGGAGCGAGAGGCAAAATTAGCACCTAGCAGTAAAGGGAATTTTCTTGTCCTGTGCTTGTTTAACCCCTCATGCATGCCAGACTGTAATTTGACCCCTAAGTAGAGTGATTGAATTGGTTGGTTTGTTTTAAATGAGCTGCTAGGAGTCATGGGGAACCATACGTATTGATTCGGTATGTTAAATCTTAGACATTATACAGATACAAATTCTGGATGAGTTAACTTCAATAGCGGTTAAAATAATGAATGGATTTTTTTTGTGATCTGGAGTTGTAGTCCACTGCTTCAGTTCTATGGAGCTGTTACGTTATTTTTTTTTTTTTAAAATCAGGTTTTCCTTCTCAATATGTCCCTAAAGGAAAGTTGTTCTGAAAGTGCTGAGTTTATTCAAGGTTGCCAGCATTTCAGCTTGACAGTTTCAGTGGGGCGTATAAATCTCTAAACAGCAAAGGAGTAAATGGGAATCTTGCATTAGCTTAGTTTTTGGATTGGCGCAGTTTCCTTTTTCTAAAAGTTTGCAGATGAAAAGGAATTTTAAAAAGCTTTAAAAATACCTGCTGGTTTGGTTACACTGTTGTTTCTTGGTTAAAATCAAATGCGTAGGAACCTGCTTTCCCCTCTCTGACAATGCACTACACTTCTTGGAAAGAATCCCATGCAGAAAGACTGTTAGTCATAAAATTTATGTTCTCTAAACTCTGGACATTATTCATAAGGTTTTTTTCATTGTTAGCCTAATTCTAAACAGTTTGGCTGCAGTGCTTTATTGCCTAAGCTACAAGTGAAAATTCTAAGTACGTGCCTATTTTTTAACTTTTTTTTTTTTACATTTTGTGCAGTAATACACAGCTCTAAACTTTAATTTAGTGTAGGAATATTCTTTCAGTGTTTGCAGTAGAAATTTGACTTGAGAAAAATCTACAAATATAATAAAAAAAATCAACCATAAACAACGGAGGTGTTAGTTCTTAATGTTTCCTACGCAGTGGGAGATGATAGGTAACGCTTCGTGTATCATAAATCATCTCTCTACAGCTGTGTTTTTTATTTCTTACATAGGTGAAGATGTCAAACCATTTACTCCTGAGAAAGCCAAGGAACTTGTGATGTCTCTACAGCAACCTGCAGTCTTCTGTAACATGGCTGGTGACTGGCCAGCCCTACACTGGAACACGAAATACCTTTCTGTGGTGTTGGATGGGAAGACGATCCAGTTTAGGCTAGGTCTGAAGACCGTGGATTTAGGTGAGACTGAGGTGGACTGGTGTTACATGTCTCAACTCTCTATTCTAAGGTTCTGCAGTCCTCTGCCTCTCCATTATCACTGTTCACTCCCCAGTGTATTACTTTTCACCTCAGGCTTTGCTTTTAGGGCATTGGGTTTGGCCAACAGTGGAACTCTCCTTTCTCTTTCTTGTGTGTTTATTCATGGTAGGAAGTCTAGTGAGTAGCACTAACATAAGAGAATCAAGCATCTCCATTTTCTTTCCATGCTTTGTAGTACGTGTGGTTGGTCCTGGTCTTTTACATGATTCAGATGTTCATGTGAGCTGAGCTTCCATATTCACAAACCTGAGTGCATTAAAAAATTAGCCAATTAACTGGTCTATCTTGTTTTTTTTTCAAATCTGGATAAGGGTGGTAATTCTCACCTTCTTCTCAGAGGTTTTATAAGACTGGTTATTTTCAATACGTTAAAGTCCTATGATGGAAGATGTTATAGAAGTATAAAGCATTAAGAAAATCACTTGATACCAGTACAATAATTTCACCTCTAACCCTCCAGATTCACTCAGACGTCTAGGAACACACTATTGGAGAAAGTCAATTTTTGCACTTGATTTTAAATACTACGTTTTGGTCTGTAGCCCCACAATACTAGTCATAGTCTATCCATGGACAGAGTTTCATACCAGGGAGGAAAGACACAGGAAAGGTGCTCTGTGGCGGCAATCTGCTAGACACTTTAGAGGTTATGCATGGCTTTATTCGTGCTCTGTACATCCTTTGCCCTCCCAGCCACATACCAAAATACATTTTGCTGTGCACTTTCTCCTGTTTGCCTAAAGTATCTTGGCTACATTCCATCTTTTTTTTCCCTAGGCCAGACAAACCCAGTTTTTAAAGAATGTTCACTGTAAGTCATGGGTTTTTAGATCCCACCCAACTGTTCTCTCTGTACTCTTCTAACCTTCTTCAGTTGGAGCGCCTCTTTCTTGCAATGTAGGGTCTGCACAGAGACTCCAGATGAGGGTCTGCTAGTTCCTATGGAAGTGGTAGTATTACATCACATTATCTTACTTAACAACACTGCGAAATTTGCTTTCTTCACAGCATCATGACCGTATTATTTCATGTTAAATTTTTGCAAGAGAAGTGATGAAACAGAAGGAAGTGTTAGAGGGAAAATGCTTGGCATTTTAGGATTTCAGAGCATTTTGCCAGCATGGATTAATGATTCCTATGCCTGGGAAAACAGATGTTATTTACTTTCTACAGATGGGATAACTGAGGTGTAGAATTAATACGTTGGTACACGTCTTCACAGCAATATCTCTATGGTTCGATGAGGTATCAGCCAGTTCTTGCACTACAAGTAAACAGCATCCTATTGCCAATAGGGAAGAAATTGCATAGATATGGCATTTTCCTTGATACCTTGTTACTATATCTCAGTTGTAATATGCATGGCTTACCAGGTAAAAGGATAGTTTTGTTCCTAGTCTCCTTAATTAGTAGGCACTTTTTGAAAGCCAAATGGGTATTCCAACTGGGAAAGCTTCTGATGGGATTGATGGAGTGTTATGTAGCTAAGTGATGGATTGATGCTACCAACTAAGTGGATAAGAGTCACCATTTAACAATAACTTGTAGTCACTAGGGATACAGAGTGGATTTAAATTGGAATTTGTATCTTGAAGTTTCATCTATCTGTATTTTGCTTTTTCCTAAAGGCATCAATCTCTAGGCAGCAATTGGTTTGTCTCCAGGAACTTCCATTATATGCTAATGTGAGCTAGAAATGTCTTCAAGAAGATGGGTAGAGCCTTCAGGGATTGTAACTGAATGAGACCTGTGATGCTATAAAAAATTTGCATTGTAAGGATATATTAGTGAAGCCATTAACCAAGCCATCTCAGAGTCTGAAATAATGTAATGCATTTCGTGTGCCACTGTCATTTGGAAGATGGTTGATCTCACTCTTTTGTGCTTAACGTTGTTTTTCAGTGAGGGCTTCTCTTTCTTATCATTGTTCACGCTGACTTTCCCAGATGAAACGGAGGCAGTGATGTGGTTAGAGAAAGCAACAGGAGAATACAACTAAAATTCTGTTGATCTCTCTGAATATCCCTCCCATGTTTACCATAGATTAATTGCCTTAAGACTAGTCAGGACCACTCCTGCCACTGAGTCAGAAACATGTACAAGAAAGAAACCGGTTTCCTGCTTGTAAGTATATTTTGGTGTCACTCTGAAAGAGCTGCTTTAGAGTTTCTGAGGTTATTTAAGCCACGAGAAGACCTCTTACTTTGACAGCTTTCTTTAGTTGCCACATCTGCAGCCTGGGTGAGGATTCCCAAACTGAAGATTCCTTAATATAAAAAAGTGAGAACTGCGAATGGGGCAACTTGGTGGGAATTGCTTGGATTTTATATTTGCTTTTCTTGCTAGTTTGGAACTTCCTGCGGCATATCGATATGGAAGGCACATTTGAAACATGGGAAACATGAGCGCTAGCAGTATTATTTGTATGTATTATTTGTGTGTATCATTTGTACCTAAGTTTGCGTGTTTGATAGTGTTCTGTCTGATTACACAAGTTAAACAGTATGTGTCCATACAAGGAAAAAAATACAGTCGGAGGATTAAGCAGTGACAGAGATAAGATACCTCCAGAGAGAGTACCAGCGTTCATTACAAGAGCAATGAAGATGCTATTAATCAGAAAATCCCTATCCATCTAGTTCCAGCTGCGCTAATGGGTTTATTTTTCTGAGGTGGGATAAAGGGTGGGGAGCAGCTACAGAAGTTGAGTTTCTGGCAGAGAAAATGTAGTGTTATAGCCCATCTCTCCAAAGGCTACCTGGAGCACACCAGCAATTACAAAGGAAGAAGAAAGCTTACACATAACTGCCTTCTGTACGCAGACATTCCTTATTTGACCATTTTCTCTGGTTGGGTAGTAAAACGAATAAAGAATGAGTTTACTATGAAGAAGCTGGAGAGAACAAGAGGTTGTCACGCTGATCGGTTATGAGGCACAAGATCTCTGGAGGAAATTTCACTTGGAGGTCCTGGATAGAGCTGATGCTGTCAGGTACGCAGTTGGATAGAAAAGGGCTGCAACATCTGCCCAAGAGGTTTTACCACTAAGGACGGGAAAAGAATTCAAGTCTCTGAGGTTTAATATAGAGAGGGACTGCAAAGGTGGCCATAGACGCAGTAGCTGAATAGGAGACTGAAAATATATTACAAATACCATAGGCTGACTAAATGTTGCATAAAGCTGAGATTTGAGGTAGTTATTGGAGTTGGATGTGGATGGTCAGTTTTTTGGTTTGTGAGTGTGCCTGTGCTTTTTTATAGCATTAAACGGTGATTCCTTGCTTGGATTATTCATTTAAATAATTTTATTTCCCCAGCAGCTGTGCAAAAGACATTTGGTTTTCTTTTAAGTTTAAAGAAATGGAGGAGGCATTTCACTTACATTCTTACTGAAGCTTTAGGGTATTTTGTAAGGATATTATTTTTTCTACATTTCCCTTAGCATACATTGCAAACACTGTCTTTCTGAGTAGAACAGAATTTGGCGTCTCTCAGGACCAGACGTTAACTGTTTCCTCCAAAAAGCACTTCTTCCCTCCCTCTGGTTTCAACTTCTGGCATTAGGTGGGATATCAAAAGACTGTCCTGCCTCCAGATACTGTGTCATCAGGCAGCACTGGTAGCTTGCTTTAGACTTATGTGGCTTAATCTACACGTTATCAGTTACAAAACACCTTCATCTCTTAGTCATTAAGCAAATCGGTTCATAATGTTCTTGCTTTCAGCTGCCCATTTCTAACACTTGCACCCCAGTTGCAGTCTACAAATGCATCTAAGCAATCTGTCTAGATTGCCCAAATACATTTTTATTACTATTTATTTTTCCATAAGCACCCACACCTTGGTACTGAACAAGTTATAAATTAAACCAAGAACCCTGCCCTGAGGAGACTGTATCCTAGAAGGTAGTTTTGCTTTTCATAGTTGGAATTTTTCAAATGAAGCTCAGAGTGAAATACACTGTGAGGTAGCAAGAGCATATTTCTTGCCTTTAAAACATTTGCTCCTGAGTTATCTTGGAAAATAGGCAGTGTCCTTAGCACTCTTTGTTCTCATCAAAATAATATTGAGCCACCTTCAGTAGGGCTTGAATCTTTTATCTAATTTTTCCATCAGACCATCTTTTAGTAAAATGATGTGCGTTGCATTAATGACTGGGTATCAGGAGGAAGCACTGGGCTGCAACATAGGCAGGGAATCAGATACAGGGGGTTTTGGTTGTTGCAGGTGATTTATATATCTTGTGTGCAGTTCTTAGGTAGGGAGCCCTCCTACTGCACAAACCCAGGTTACAGATTGCTGAATAGTGGGGCTTATCTGTCATTTTTAGTTAATGAATTTGATAGTGAGGGAAAGGAGAACCACTACCTAGGCTACTACAATGCAAAACGGCAAAACGATAGCGATAAAGGTTTGTAAAAGCTTTTTCTCCCGCCTAAAGGGAATAAGAACAAACGTATGAGACTCTATGGGAATTGCTGCGATAACAAAATGAGAGCAGTAAAGAGCGAAGAGCTGCTGCTGCACAACAGTGAAAGGATCCCATTTCTGAGCAGCCCTATGCAAGTTACACAAGGTTAAATTGCAGCTCTGTCATTGTCATTCATTCAGGCTGCAGTCATTTTTCCCAGTAGTAGTTATAGTAAAGTGAGGGATTTTTTTATTATCTTTTTTTTAACATTGGATAAGTCTCTTTGAAGACTGGCGCAATTAGCAGCTGTGGGAAATGAAGATCTCTGATTAACCAGAAGTAAAGTATGCTGTGGTGTGGGTTATCTTGTAGGCCTTCCAATTGACCTGACCTTGAGCTGAAAGGCTGCATCAGTCAGCCTGACCAGAGCATGGCGGGAGCAAAACACTGCTGGTAAATACTTTTAATGTCTGCCAAGGAACACTGCAATACACTTTTGTCATTCCCAAATGAAAAATAAGGACACACAGCACTTTAGATGGACCATTGGCACGCACGTAGCTCCATAATTTGCTTCTTACGCATTACTGTGCTGATTTGGTTATTGCTTTAGGTGGGAAAGGGACAGATGAACACGTCCATCTACATAAATCCATGGAGACAAAATAATGGGTACACAAGTACTGGTGTGCATGTTTGCAGCTCACGCTTAAGAAGGGAGATGAAGCAAAGGACAGGCTCTCAGTTGTTTTGGGAACTTGGGCACATTATTGAGTTACTGTGCTTAAGGGTGCCTTGCACATGAACAACAGTAACTATTGGTGCGCTTTTACCTCACAGCAAGTTCAAAGTAACAGCCATGCACTTAAATTTTAATGAAAAAGCAATAGTCTCAGACTTTAATTGTGAGCTGGGTGATTATTGACCAGAGTGAAACCACCTAGTCTCACTTCATGTCTCATCTCTCTCAGAGCTGAGAGAAACTACATATTATTTTTACTCTTTCTGTGCTCAGTATTCCTGTAATATTTCACTTTTCTTTTGTTGCTCTAGTTCCCCAGTTTGAAACCAAGTGTAGCTATGTGGAGGCTACACTTGCAGAGTTTTTGGCTTGGAGTTGTGGGCAGCCTCCTTGTCTCTCTGGACCATTCAGTCGTTACGAGTACTCCAAATATTGGGCTTATGCTGACTACAAATACATTGCCAGGATATTTGAAGACAAGCCAGAAATTTTCCAGGTAAATCATTAATGTTATCTCATTCTAGTTTAATCGTTGCAAATTATCTAATGTTGCTTCTGAAACCCCTGCTGCTATCCCCTCTCTGCTCCTTTGGCCATTTAGTTTAAAATTTTGAAGTAAAAGCTGTTGGCTCTCAGGCTGAGAACCAGTACCAAGGGGCAGCCGTCTAAAATTCCGGGTCTCCTTATGTGCTTAAAAACACCACCACGAGTGACGAAAACGACTACCAGATTGGCAGCACTCCCCTGCCCATTTAGCCCAGCATCATGCTGTGACTGGGCTGGCTCGGCGAGCACCGAGTGATGTGTGTGACCTCTGCAGCTGAGCACTTCGCCTGCACCTCTGCGGAGGGTATGGAAGTGAGGTGGGAATAGAGCATGGAGATGACAGGCAGCCAGCAAGCCTGGCATGTTGCAAACTCCAGGCCCTGCTGCTGTCCCACATCCACCTTGGGCCCGAATGATGCCCGAATTCACAGCTCCACTCAGGAGAGAGGATTTGATGGCATGGATTCACGCGTAGCAACAAGGCTGTAATATGGTTTCGCTCCGTGTTTTGCCTTGTGGCTCATTTTCTCAAGGAGCAATCCCTTCCCCTCATATATTTAGGTTAACTGCAAGGAGGAGAGATTCTGAGTCTGAGCGATTATTACACCTTGATTGCCTGTGAAGGCAGTAAAATACATGAAGTAACCTGTCCATGGAAGTACATAATCTATGGCAATTTCCAAATACAGGTATTAGGACACATAGATGGGGTATTTTCTTACACTTTCTTCATGTCTATCTGCTATTTCAATGTATTGGTTCATCTACGTTCTTGCTACTTCTCCTTCCAAATTGTAAGAGGGCAAAATTAAGGATGGGTGTACAAAAGGTGTATTTTTTCAAAAGATATAAAGAAAGAATAGTAAATGAAGCCTTATTCATTTCTAAACTTTCTATTGCAAAGATGGAATCATAATTCCCTGCAAACACTGTGTCACCGGGGTGACAGTGAATATGAACTGATAAGCCCCTTCAAATTAATTATTTCCTCAAAAAGCATTTCCCGTGCTCCTTATATGTATTTTATTCTTTTATACCAGTAAAATCAGTATTTTTCAATGCTCAGGCTTTTTTTCAGACTCTCTCCTTTGCCGTTGTTGGTGGGAAGGTAAGGTTTGGGCACAGAGACCATTTTACCTTCCTTTCTCCCCTCCCTTCCTTGGCACACTCAAACACAACCAGGATCACATAACTTGGGCTGCACGACTGATACCGGGTCGTGTTGTTTGAACACGACTATATCTACCATATACATCTAGATCTACCATATCTACGTGGACCTGCCTTGGTCTTCTTTCTTTCTGCCTCAACAGACAGCATTTTCCTGTGTTTTACGGCACAATAGCAGCTCAGAAGACCTGAACAGCCCACTGCTTCGTTTGGTCAATAGAAACACACTTGAAGGAAACAACTATCTTCCTGCCTCCTTCTTCCCCTTGCCCCCATTCAAGAACAAAATTGAGGCTCCAGGAATCGCATTTGTGTGCAGGTGTCACGCCACAATCTCGTCACCTGACCTATAACACGCAACAGATTGTACTGCAATTTTAGAATAGACACACGTAATGGTTATGCCGCAGATTTTTTTTTTTTTTTTTAAAGCAGAATCTGGGAAAGAAAAAAAATCGATGGTGTTATGCAAGCAAATATGGTGTATGTCATCTGCCAGTTTCACAGGCATGGGAGTGAAACGCATCCGTCAGTTCCAGACTCATATGGCTTTTGAAACACTGCTACACAATTTATACCAGCCGAAAGAGTTCTTTATAGAAATTATCTTCCATTCTTGTGTGAATTTGATGATAACCCCTTTTTTCTTTTTAGATTTTATTTAGATTTACGTAAGGTGACTTGAAGGGGAAAAGAAGGCCAACTGCACTGTTATTTATAGTGATTAATAGGGCCATTTAGAAGTTGTTTGAAATTTAGATTGCACTGTTTATCATTTACAGTTGTGTGGGCTAAGGTAATGATTCCATTATTGTAATCTATGGGCAGTATCTAGCATCTTACATTTTTTGTTCAGTTGATATTTCATTACAGAATTTGAGATATAAATCAGAAGCAAGATATATGCGTGAAGTTTAAATAGAAATGAGACCTTTTAAAGTGACATACGGGTACAGATTAACTTCATTATAAGAAGCAAATGAAATAAATATAATTCACAAGTAATGTGCCATCTGTTATGGTTGGAACACCTTTTACTGCATTTCGTCTTGCTGTGGCTTTTTATTGTAGAAAAGGAACCCACTGTGACAAGATTTCAGTAATCCTACCAGTTCCTTTTCAGTTCGTTGGTTAAAAACTATTTTACCCATAATCGCTTCAACTATTTACTACAGCTGCAGCGTTTTCAAAAAGTTCTTTTAAATCCAATATTGATTATGTGTGCTTTCTTTCCACTTAAATTGTAACAAAATACAAAAACTATTTAGGTGTGAGATTAAAGTGTAGAGATGGTGTTACGTTTAACTTTATCACTGAGATAGTTGTATTGGATTTTAAATTTTATGGCTGCTGAAATCTATAGGAGCAACTTTTTGATTTTTTGCTGCCTTTGACAAATGTTTATATTAAACTTCTGCATTTTTTTCAAATGGTATCTTTAAAATCAATAACGCTGCAATTCAAAATCTTTAGCAACACCTAATTTTTGGGAAGGCTATCGCTCATTCTGAGGGTTTCCTGATAGAGAGTCATGGTGAAGTCATCCTTATAATCGTGTCTAGCTGTAGTTTTCCTCATCTTACACCTGTCTGCAGGCAGCTAGCTTACATACTGAAATTAGGAGGCTAGACACCTATTTGCTCTTTATAGATAGTAGAAAGAGAGAGGTTTTTCCAAGGGGTGATTGAGAGTGCTTTGACAAGAGCAGGAGCCAAGCTTAAATGAGGTTCCTGAAGTTAGGTGATGCGAATGACCCAAAGTGCTTTACTGAAACGGAACAAATACCGTTATCTTCCTTTTCAAGATGGGTAAAATAAAGCTCAGAGATGAAGTGATTTGCCCAAGACCATCAGGAAGCCAGGAACTGAATCTCGGTTTCCTAAGGCTCAGTCCGGGGCTCCAGCCAAAAGGCACCAGTATCTCTGGCCAGTATACTTCAAACGCTTTCCAATAAACAAATGATCAGGCCCTGGCAGGTGGCAGGGTCAGCTATAGAAAGATGGGAAAGCTTTATCCAGGCTCTGCAGAGCCATCCTGCAAAACTCTTGAGCTATCTGAAAAATACGTCACTGTCCCTTGTTCCAGCTGTCGTCCCCAAGGGATTGCTGGCAGGAGAATCAATGGACTAGAAAGCTCCAGGATCACGTTCATAACAGATGCACGCCTGTTCTGCCCTTTCCTGCCGTGTAATTGAATTGTTTGAAGTTCACTGTCTCTGCAGTTGCAAAGGCAGGAGAATAATGTGTCCATTATAATAAGGTAATAAGGAATTTAGAAAAAACAGTATACCACGGAGGTGAAATCATACCAAAGGGGTGAATTCTGTATTTCCAGAATACACGGAGAGCCCTGAGACAGGAGCAAAGAGAGAGCAAACATGGTACATGGATTATCAAATTGGTTTGAAAAAGGGAATGGGGATTTTTCCTTCCTTCCAGTCTTCTTTTTTTTAAATGCCATATATACCAGAATTTTTCCAAAAGCAATCCTGTACTTGGGTGGATGGTTAAAACTGGAGAAAGGGGGGGAAAAAGAGCGTTTGAAGAGAAGGAAAAGAAGCCACATGTGGCCACGAGCGCTTGGGCAGTCCTTCTGTAAAGCAAACGGGTAACTTGAGTAATATGAAAGACTGGGATGAGAACTGGAGACAGAGATCTGGGAGGCTGTGTAGTTGAACAGAAAAAGAAGAAAGTCAGCAGAAGAAACATGCCTAGAGAGGAGAGTTTTGGAGGAAGGAGCACAGGCCACGCATGCAGGAACCCCACCAAGGAGTAGGAGCCACAGTGGATAAGGAGTGACTGAGCGGTGGAGGGAGAAGACAAGAGACTGGGGGAACTGAAGGCAGGATGTGAATCAGTTCAACAGCTTACCTGACTAATCTTTTCATTGCTGTAGGATATAAGGTGGTCTGACTTTGGTTTTCCTGGAAGAAGTGGGAAAGAGAGCACGCTGTGGATTGGTTCTGAAGGAGCAAACACCCCCTGCCACTTGGACTCCTACGGCTGCAACTTAGTGTTGCAAGTACAAGGAAGGTAACAAGTGCATATACATACGACAAATACAGGGGAAAGTTATCCTGTGCTATAAAGTTAGTTTTGGACTCTGCATATTGAGTCTAGGTCCAGATTATTTTAGTTTTCTGATCTTTCAATGACTGAAAAGCATCAGGAGTGTTGTATAGGAAACAACAGAACCTCAGGCAGGTTGGAGTCTGACTGGGTCATGGAGGTAACACAATTTTATTTTCTTCTGTTTGAGGAAGATTGTTTCTGATCTGTGTGTTATGTGGTCCTGTAATAAACGTTTTGATCTTCCTAGTAGTTATGAATTCAGGAATTTGCAATTAGGAACTAAAGAGTTAAAAATAAAAAGCCCAGAAACAAAACAGAAGTAAACTACTTTAGACTTTTACAATATTCGCTGTGCAGGAACCTCTAATAGCCTGCTAGAATTAATTTAAAAGAGGAACATCAGAATGGGAGCAGCCAGCTGTGAGCAAAGTTGAAAGGGACACTTGAGGGTCCAAACTAATTTTGGAGCATGTGGCTTTGTTGCTGTATCTTTCTGCCTGTTTGCACGCTGTCTTTTTTTGTTTTTTCCCCATTCTTTTTTTTCTCCTTTCCTTGTATATTGGCCTCAGGGGTTTTTTTGTTTTCTATTATTGCTAAAGTAATGCTAGAGTAACGAAACAAGTTGCGTGTATTTTTTAGGTTTGCTAGTATAGAGTGGTAGGAATAATTTGCCGGTGGGATTTTAGCGTGACTAATTACTCTGATGTTTTATACCACAGTAAAATCACGATGGTCTTGTGACTGGAAATCAGGCATGCTGGCTTCTATGCTGGGCAGTGCCGCAGGTTGACTGGCTTTAAGGCCTGAGGCAAATGAACTTGTCATCATCTTACCTGTAAGAAGGGTAACTCTGTCTAGCTCTCAGGCAGATTTTCATTCGTGTTTATAAACAGCTTTGAGATCCTTGGGTGAATGTGCAGCAGGACACTTAAAGCCCCCCCCAGCACTGCGCTTTGCTCCCGCCAGTCCCATAGACTTCACATGGCATCAGTAAGCATTATACATTGAAGTCCAGACACTTAAGTGTAGTTAGGAGCCAGAAATCTCATTGAAAACCATGAGACTTACATGCCTAAATATCTTCTAAGGATCCGCCTAAATATCTTCTAAGGATCCGCCTAAATATCTTCTAAGGATACACCTAAATACCGCCAGAGCCAATACCCGTCCTGCCCCTTTGATCTCTGCCTTCAGGTGTTGAGCTCGAGCCAGAGCTCCCGCATCACGTAGCAGTTTTGCCTGCCTTCCCAAGATACACCCTCCCCCTCTGGTAGAACAAAATCCTTGTTCCTCTTAGGGAAAGAAGACTTTGCATGGCCTGAAAAGACAAAGTTGTTTTCCTCCTCAGAGCAAAGCCTATAAATAGATTGCAAACTTCCACAAGCTTGTGAATCCTGTGCTGCTTCAGAGCAGAAAGATTCCCTTTTGAGACTCACAAACAAGACGGGCTTTGTAACAGAATATAAGCTTATGCTAAACTTAAATAGATTTGCCTTTGCAGGAAAGCCAGGGACGACTCCTTAGCCCTTTGTTGCTATCTTGAATTTCCTCCTTGCATCCCTCGGGCTTCTTAAT
Organism: Larus michahellis; assembly: GCF_964199755.1. Lineage (NCBI taxonomy): Eukaryota > Metazoa > Chordata > Aves > Charadriiformes > Laridae > Larus > Larus michahellis. The sequence continues at coordinate 47,785,881 of NC_133902.1, read as the reverse complement.
TTTTTGCTTTGTGATACTGTTCTGGCATGAGCTGCAGGATTAACCCCTGAGCCTCCTGAGCCTAGTTATTCTCTGCCCCTTCAGCGGGTCTAACTTGGAGGGCAAAATAAAGTTGCAATGGGGCTTGGGTTTCAGGAGAACTATTTTTTTGTGCTTGCGCCCAGCAGTAGCTTTGGTAATTACGAAGAAATGTCAGCGGCCTGTGGCACTTCCATCTGTGCCGATCTCTGCAGTTCTGGCTATCCTGCTATTCCTGTCTCGTCTTTTTTTGTGCCATTTGGCGTCTTTTCCCCCATTTTCAGACCTGTGACTTAGAACTGACAACCAGAAGCAGTAGGCAAAAAGCAAGAAGTGGGTACCAAGCAAAGGGACAAAAAGAAAAGGTCTTGCTAGAACCTGAAACAAAGAGGAGAGCTCCGCAAATTGTCCGGCTGTGCTGTAAAGTACTGCCTTCACTTTTCCATTGCTTAGTGCATGGGTCACTGTAGCACTGATTGTCTGGCACCTTTTAATGTAATAAATTCTCCCTTTGTGTATTCCTTTCGGGTTATTTCCACCGCCTAAAGTACCGTCGTATAAACCTCCTATTTCTAAATAACATATGTACCTGCTAAGATATTTCATTTATAGTACCCATAAAACTGGCACCACCAGTTCTGGCATGTTCTTTTTTCTGTCTTTGACTAGTCTATGTGAGTGAAATAGAGACATCAGCGCCTGAGGACGAGGTCCGTGTCTCGGTGCTGCACTGTGGTGCGTTGACCCACGTCTTCGGGCACATAGAGAGCAACCTGGAACACGGGTCCCCTCATGAGCAGAACGACGCCGTCCTGCTCCATCTGGGCATTTGGTCACACCAGGGAGTTCTTAAACCCAGGGGCCCACACAAGCCACATTTTCATCGTGTGGTACCAATAACACCAAAAAACGCAGGTGTTTCAGGATGCCTACAACTATGGATGTCTCTCGTTTTTATTTATGCCGTTGCCCTGTCTGTGGCGTAGGAGCATCTGTGTGGGTTTTACTAAGAATGAGGCGTTTGTGCCTAACAGCCAAATAAGTACTGTAGGTGATGATAGGAAACAGAAGATCACGCCCATACCCCTTTACCGTTACCATTGTAAACACACAATACCCTCCTTTTAAAACAAACATGAGAACAGCAGCTACTCATTCAGTGAATGAAAGTATGTTGTCTCTAACAAAACTGTTTCCCCTGGTTTATAGAGCAATTTTTAATGCTCTGAGCATCTGTAAATGCTGCGTGTTGCTCCGTAAAAGGGAGGAAGGAGAAACCAGATGGGAGAGCTTTTCTTTTTCTTTTTTTTCCGTTTTATTTTATCTGCCTTTTAAAAATAATTGGTGAGAAGCTGTAAATCTTTTCAGTTAAAAAATTAAAAAGTGGAATATTTTAAAAACACTTTTAGGAGACAGCCTGTAAGCACTGCCTGTGTTCTCACTGCGTAGGAGATTCACACAGCGAGGCAGATTTATGTTTTATTGAAAACCTTGCTACTGCCTTTAGTTCTTTGCTGTAACTGACATGCAACTGAATACATTTTTATCTTCTCTCTATTTTCAGGAAGAGATGGCACCTCTTCCCACCTGGTGACACCAGTTTCCTTTATCCCACCAGGATCCCTTATGAGGAATCCAGCGTATTCAGCAAAGTCAATGTTGCCAACCCTGATCTGAAACACTTTCCTGAGTTTAGGAACGCAACAGCCCATGTGGTTACGCTCAGCCCAGGACAGGTACCCTTCGCATATGAGCTTTATATTAGTTTAAAGATTCTAGTAAATTATTTAACTGGCTAATTAAGGGCTAGGCAGTCTTATTGACTGTGGTACTTCAGTCCCCTTACAGTCTACACTTAGGCTTCAAATATTTCTCCCAGCACGGGAACTTTCTTTGCTCACAGTTATTTTACCAGCCTTTTTTTGTACAAAAACTGCAAACATTTTGGAGAGTTAGTTCAATCGGCTGCCCGGTTCCATCACAGTTCTTGCAATCGCCTCCAATTTGTCTGCTTTCAAACTTTCTTGAACGGTACTCCAACCTGTCTACTCTGAAACCGGTATGTTCCATAAAATGTATTTGATTAATGAGCATGTAGAGCCAGCAAAGGAACTCGTATTTTTATAGTGAATAACCTTCACCAGGGAACATTGGCCCAACTTGTTGCTTTAATAGCAGAGTACTGTAATGATGATACTTGCATTTAGAGCGCGCACCATCCAGAGGTTTCACGGTGCTTTACAAGGACGTGAGGATATTATTAACCCTCTTTTACTGAGAAAGTTCAGTTACGAGTGCCGGCCTTACACTCACACAGGCAGTCAGCAGCAGTATGAGAGTAGGGCTCAGGACTCTTAATTCCTAGCGTCCCGCCGTAAATAGCGTCCTTCTTTATTTAATCAACATGGTCTGTATTTGGAGTCTGAGTTACCCTTTTTCATTTGTTCAGCAGTGCATGTCCTCGTAAAGCACTCCTGCGCATCTCGAACTGTCAGGCCTTTCCAAAGGAATTTTGCAACGTTCGTTGCTCCGACTGCTTAAGACAGTGTAGCTGCCGCTGCTAGAGCCTTTTCACCATTGCCCTGCCTGATGCTGTCACCTCTTTCGACCTGCCAGCTCAGCAACTCGTGCGAGGGTTCCCTGGTCCCTGGCTGGCAAACCCAGCTGCCTTCAACAATTTAAAAAATGGATTTTTGCTAATCCAGGTAGTTTTGAGGAGGCAGAGTAAGGAGCGCTCTTGTGAACTAGTGAGATGGCAGACTGGAGCAGGACAGTGGTTTCCAACAAGAGGATGACCTCTATCAACTGGGAAGAGTATGCTCTTCTCCTGGTACGGTTGCAAATGGGGAATACCTGTGATCAGCATTCATTGTTTGCAGTACATTAGCTCCTAGCCGTACTCCTAAAGCAAATGATTCGTTTCACGCTCTGCACTTTGTAAGGTGCAGTGTTCAATAATTTAAAGCACAAAGAACAAATTTTACTATTGATAAAAACGACACATTCATCCAGCATTTCATTATCCATGATCCCCAACACTATTTCAATTTATAATCTCCTTTGGAATGATCAAGTATGGTAGTGAACCTTTAATATGATCTTAATTTTAATTAGGCTTAAAGCAATTACAAATTAATCTTGCTAGGAATAAAGGTCTTGAGCCAGCTCTAATGCAAGTTGTCTGCATTGCCACGAAGGAGACGCTGTTTGGATTTCTGGGGAGGAGGTAATGTGGAGACAACGATGGAGCAGTGAGGTGTTGCCTTCATCCATTTTATCAGCCCCTTTCGGGTGGTGCTTTCCATGGACTCATCCGAAGCTTATGGGGCAGGTGGCTGGGGACTGCTGCCCTGTGAGGGAGAGGAAAGGAATGACCTAGAAGAACTCCTTTGTTAACATGGGAGAAGATCCCTAAATAATAACAATCCGAATACGTGCTTAGCAGTGTTTTTTGTGTAGAATTAATGCAATTACCGCAGAATTTGCAGCCAGCTTGGGTTTTTTTGTGATAATACATAGCTTCTCCACTCCTTCCCAGGGGGCATGCAGAACATTTTGGATTAGATATTGGAACAATAAAGGGTTGAAAAATAAAGACAAAGGTGTTCTTAGGTATTCAGGAGAGCAACTGCATGTAGGGTGAGTGCAGCTTTGAATATCAAAAACTAATGTCTAATGCCACCTTCTGGTCGCTGTTTGCTACAGGTCATTTTTCTACACCCGTTTAAGGCTTTAAAGCAGAATTCCTTCTTATAACATTGTACCAGTGCACAATGTGTGCTTCGATTGCATCCTTTGTGCCCTTTCACTGTATTGTCCAGAGGTGAGTCTCTGTTATGAATTCAGGCAGTTGGCTGAGATTTTATGTTTTATAAGGTTTCATCCTGGACTTGACCAGTGGCTGTGGGCTGGATTTCCACAGGGGGCTTAATACAACTTCTAGTTATACATTAGTGATCTGTTCTTGATACAAATTATGATAAAATTTAGATATCTAACTTATTTAAATAGGCAGCTGAGTAGTTTTAGTGTTTGCAGCTGTACATTGCTATATGCATGAAGTTACAAGCTCAAGTTTTGTCACACAAATGTAGGGGATCCTTATAAATATTTGGAGCGGGTCACCTATGTAATGGTTGCGAGGGTGAGTGGTAAGTATGGAGCAGGGTTTGTGCTCACTGAACTAGTGAGTTTTCACCCAAAGCATTAGTGTTTTGTTTTAGTTGTTCCTAAATTCTCCAATGTTTCTGGTAACACCTTGATTGTTTTCACAAATACTGCTTAAAAGAGCGCCAATGGGGCAAAACATATCTGTTCTGCTATCTTCCATCCCACACTTTGGGCCAAGTGTTAAGAGAGCTAGGGTAAGATCTGCTGCCCTCAGTGGGAAGAACCTGGCACCTCCACAAGACGATTCATCCTCCCTGTCTTACACAATTAGAGTCCTGCAGGAACATTCTTCCCATCTTGTCCTTCAGCACAGGCTATAAAAGGAGCCTACGCATACAGATGCTTAACTTTTTTGATGATTAAAAATAGGAGAGATGAATCCCACCTGAAAAGGCTACAAAAAACCCTGAGATGCTATAGAAATACAAAATCATTGATCATTCTTTCCTCATTCTGCCCCACTTCTCACCAGCTTCTTGCTTCCTTCCTGCTCGTTATTGTAATTGTTCTTAATCCGTCTTCCTCATAATCCATATCCATAGAACTAAACAATGGTAAAAAGACTGGAAAGCACATTTCGGCTTGTCTGAAGGCAGACACATGAGGCTCCACACATCTGCTCTCCTAACGGAGAGCAAGCCCCTTGTATGCTGGGCTCCCATGAGCAATGCCATCCTCTCTCACATTGCCCCAGACAGACAGCAGCGGTAGTGGACACCAGGGCCCATGCTGTCACAGGCAGCACGCAGCGGCTCCTGCTTCCTGACCCTGTGTCCCAGGAGCAGCCGGGAGCCAGAGGAGCCGCAGTGCATCTCCAGACACCAGAGATGCGAGGAAGGGCCTCACTGAGCTAGTCTCAGAGGCACATCGAGTCTGAGAAGGATGGTCCCTTCCAGGCTTGACAAACATTGTCACAGTATGGGAAGAATGATTTAAAAATTATCAACATGATTGCTTACTGTCTCTCACCATGGTCTGCTGCTCTCCTCCCCTGCTTTTCTTGCCTGCCTTATGAAAGTCTAAAGAAACACATCTCAAACTCAGTCTGTGTCCGCAAGTGCAGTTATCACTAAGTTCCTGTATATAACTGCAAGTTTTTCTCCTTCTGTTCTCCCGCTGCAGTGTCTAACACACCAGGGGATCCTGCTGGGCAGCCACAAGAGCGCAGGCAGACCTCTGACTTCGAACCCAACCCTGAGCAAGCAGGAACCTTCATGAAGTCAGGGAGGGATTTCCCTATGTGCCACCTTTACAGAACAGGGGTGAGAACTTCGGATTGGGCTTAGAGGGGAAGAGCAGAACAGACAGTCTCAATAACCAAGAAAAATATAACTGATACCAGAAAGTATAGTAAGTCAGGAAATGCAGTAATTCAAACTTTTTAAAAGGCAATTAAATGTTCCATCTCCAAGTATATAAAATACTTTTTAAAAGGGGTTACAGTGAAAAAAAATGCTCTTGTTGGAAAAGAGTTTAAGTCATTTTAATAATGGAGAATTCAGAGTTGTCTGTAGCATTATGCATAGTAGATGGTTGATAATTCTGTTTTTGGGAAGGGAGAACGAATTTCCTTATGGGAGACTACAGAGCTGTCACCCCCAGAGAAGGCAGACAGCCCAGACCAACCTCTAGTCACTGCAACTATTGTCTCCATCACAGAAAAGGCAGCAAAGTCCAGGAGCTGAATTTACACTAAAATCAGTGATGAAAACACCACTCAGTCCACAGCACACATGGAGAACCCCACGAGCGCCCAAAGAGTTGGGCAAACCAAAGGTGGAAGATGCTAGTTCCTAACTCTGCTTTTCCACCTCTTCCCCAAACTTCCCCCAGTCCCTGGCCTGGGTCGCTACAGACACGGCACGGCGACAGCCCCATTCCCTCCCCGTTCACAGTGCTTCTCCGCACGCCATGTCTGTGTTTCTGCTGTGAGTTTCCCTGGGGTCCGGGTTTCAGTGGGTGGGAAGATCCCAGCTCCGGAGGGAGGCAGGGCAAGAAGCACCTTCCCAGCAGCCGGGCGCCGCTGGGACGGGGCACAGCTGGGGTGGCAGCACGCTCACAGAGCCCTCACACGGTGATCCCGCAGAGTTCATGGTGCATTTACTTATTTTGTTTTATTTTTCATTGCCAGGCTTGCAAGCAGCTCTGGGATTTGCTTGGCTCTCCCCGCAGCCCCCCATCTTTTCCTTCCCATCACACTGGCATTCTTTGGTGCTTCTTTTTCTTGCGCGTTTACCCAGATATCTTTTTCTAATGAGCCGGAATTTCTTGCTATAATATTTCACTTCAGGGTATGCTCTCTTTTCGAAGCAATTCCACCTCTGCCCTACCTTTGCACTGTGTCGAGTTAATCATGTCCATTGAGAATTTAAACCTGTTCTGTTCTCTGCGCTGTACAAGTCTTCAGCATCGCTCCACTTGCTCTCCCAGCTGTTCTCTTGGTTTCCTCCCTCCCATTACAGGCCAGAATTTCATTTTATCTTTTCTGGGATTTCTGTCCTACTTTGCCTTCATCTGCTATATTTGCCTATCACTAGCCTAAATATTAAAATTATCTGATTGGTTGCTGTTTAGATCAGTATGTTGCCAGCCCACAAAGCCAGATATGTTCTGCATAAAGCAGGCTAACACAAAATTATCTCTTAGCTTGGAATAGTTCTGTCTTGCTTTTGCACTTTATGTTTTCCCTGTAAAACATTTTCTGCATTTGTGTGTGTGTGTGAGTGTGTGTTATTTCACTGTGGTTTACTTTCACATTTCCTATTGAAATGTAATTTCAAATGTAGCTAAATCTGTGTCCCATATTCATAAACATATGGAAGTCTGCTTTATTTTATTGTGGAGTTGATAGTCGGGGGTGTTGGTGGGTTTTTGTTTTGGTTTTGTTGCGGGTTTTTTTTGCTTCTAGTTTGCAAACCTAGATGAATACTAGTTTGTAAAGGTAGAAGTATACTTCTCTACTTCTCTCTTTGCTGGATTATTTTTTTAGTCTTCTGTTAGTTCTGCTGCTCCCTTGCCAGCTGTATTTTTTTTTGTTTTAATTACTTTTTTACCATTTCTTTGTCTTCATTAAAGTGTTAGTCCTTTTGCTTTTTGATAATTTCAATGTTCTTGCTGCCATAAATCCTCATTTTAACATGCATAAGCTTCCCCAAAAATGAAGAGGGAAAGCAAGTATCTTCATGGTACCTGTTTTGCCTGAGTCAGAGCTCTGTCGCTCCTCTAGAAATTGCGTCAGCAAACAGTGCCAGCTCCAGAAATACACAACTTTGCACTTATTTACCCTTAACCTGCTGGCAAGTGTAACCTGATGAGTCTCTCCAAAGACCAAGTTGTCCTCTTTGGGTTGAAAAGACTGGACTGGTTGGGGGGATTGTATTTTCCTCCTAGCTCTACCTCCTCTTTCCAAAGCAATTCCGTCTTTACTTTGCACACGAATCATGCTGAGCCAGCACTTGTATTCCTGATTTCCATCCTGGTTTTCCCAGGCAGCCCCTCTTACTGAAGCATTTATACACTTCTCTTAATTTGCCTCTCGCTTTTGTTCCCTTGCTGCCTACTCTCTCTGCACCATACCCCAATTCCCTAGTGCCTTCATCCACTTCTCCAGCGTGTTGCTTACTCTTGCTACCCAGGTCTCACAGTAAGGACCCATTTGTTGGAAACAGCTACTTATTCTAGAAGCTATGCCGCCTTCTGCTGTACACCAAAATTTTCCAGGCTTCATCTTGATACCCTGTCATTTGGATGGCACCCAGATTCTTTAACAGAGTGCAACGTCAGACCCCCTGTATAGCAGATGAGTGGGTTTTTGTATGAGTCTGCCGTCAGTGAAACACGAGCAAACACTTGCTAACAGATAAACCCATTGCAGCTAATGCAACTGCACTTTATTAATTTAAAGTGTAGGTTTCTATGATAAAAGCACCGCTCTGAAATTAGTTCTGTGTAGAAAACATGTTTTGGCTTCAGTTCGTGGAGGGTTTTGTACATGTTTAAATGTTAGGAACAACTAATTGGTGATATTTTTTTAAATAATGGCCCTCCACAGACTGACTTCCTTCTGTTTTGTGTGCTGTACTGGATTAAAGTACAATTTCCAAATGTTTTTGACCCTTAGAGAGCCAATGCTTTTTTTTGTTCTTTGATTTAAATTGAAACCTGTGGAGAACATTTTGTCCTGTGGCCCATAAATGACTCTGTTCTGGCTGCCGTGTAAGCAAATGTTTGCAGGACTAGGGCCTCAGTCATTGTTTCCTACACAGACATTTTCTCATTATCCGTGTTGTGATATAATGAAGCACAGGGCTATCTAGGTAGCAGAACATTCTTTTAAGTAATTTGTGTCTACCTCAAAAAAGAATTGTCTGCAATTCAGATACAGATCATTGCTTCACTTTCTCCATTCTGAAGTGTATATTTTTATCCGTCTCCGACCATTTTTATTCCCTGTCAAACCCCATCTTTTATGCTTTTCTTGATAGCTCTATGTTAATCTAATGTTCAGTAATCTGTAAAGCTTGTACTATATCATCAAAACAACATTAATGTCTTTGTACCATAAAAGCCATGGGTTAGAATCAATTTTGTGTCACAGCTATCATCCTGATATAGTTGCAAAGCCCTGATCTAAACTAGACTGTCATGATTTCTGGGACACCTTCCTTTAAAAGTCTATCTACTAAATGTGGCAAGTTTAATACTAGTGATTATTTACCAGAATTAAAGCTACATATCGTTAATCACCTCGATGAACGTTAGGATACCTGCTTTTGGGGGAAGCCAGCTGGCAGCCCTTCTAAAAGAACTGAGAAGTCTGCTCAGTTGGAGAGCCTACAAAAGAGTTCTTGCTCGGCTGAGACTTTCTCTAAAGCCCTGCTCTGCTGCTACACCAGCTGTACTCCCTTCGTACCGCCAGCCCTTGCTTACCTAGAACAGCTATGAGGTTACAATCCTGCTTCACACGAGGAGGAGCTTGGATGAAAGGTAGTTCTGGATCACGTCTTCTTCTTATATGATAATATTGATACAATGGGAGGAGACAGTGGGCATTTAAGTCTTGAGAAAAGGCTCTTTAGAAGAGTCATAGAAAGGTTCGGGTTGGAAGGGACCTTAAAGATTGTCTAGTTCCAACCCCCTGCCCTGGGCAGGGACACCTCCCCCTAGACCAGGTTGCTCAAAGCCCCAACCAGCCTGGCCTTGAACACTTCCAGGGATGGGGCAGCCACAGCTTCTCTGGGCAACCTGTTCCAGAACCTCACCACCCTCACAGTAAAGAATTTCTTCCTGATATCCAATCTAAATCTACCCTTTTTCAGTTTAAAACCGTTACCCCTCGTCCTATTGCTCTACTCCCTGATAGAGAGTCCCTCCCCGTCTTTCCTATAGGCCCCCTTTAGGTACTAGAAAGCTGCTACTAAGGTCTCCCCTGGTAAGATAAGACAGAGATAAGGATCACCACCCACCCCTATTCCTTGCCTCATTCTGCCTCTGCATCCCGCATCACCTTAATTAAAACACCTTACCTTTCTTCAAACCTCTGCCAGTACCCTAACGCAATGTCTCTGATTTCAGGTCCTGCTCGTTCCAAGGCACTGGTGGCACTATGTGGAATCCATTGATCCCATCACTGTCAGCATAAATTCTTGGATTGAACTGGTATTTTCCTTTTTATGTCATGGTGATGTAGCACTTCCATGTTTGCATGTATTACAAAGAGTAGGAAAGCTGACACAAATAATCCAGTCCCAGATTTGATGACCTCATGAGACACTTTCGAGTAGTTTCAATGGTGCTTAAATTTTTACAGCATCTTTTATCCTGAGGATCCCAGAAAACTTTGCAGACTTGCATGTTCTGCTAGCATCATTTGTCAGCCACCACTAAAACGCAGCTACGCTTTGCCAGTAGCACAACATTCAATTCAAGGTTTTTGCTAGGAAAAGTCGGGGGAGAAAAAGACCTGAGCAGAAAAATGATGCCACTCAATTCAGCTGTTTTTCTTACTTCGCTGCATTGAGCGGGAACCTTTGCAAGGATCAAGGGCTGAAGCATTTTGTCCCTTCCCTGTCAGGGTCAGCCCTGTTGGGTTGGGTGCTGCATTCAGAGGCTGGTGAGGGAAGAGCCCTTACGGGTACAGTTTTTCCTGAAGAACCTTCCAGGCTTCCAGATCTGAAACCCCAATTTAGCAGAAATCACATGCAAGTTTACCTCAGTCAGGTAAACAATTAAACACAAGCTGAACTTTTCACGTCCAGTTTCTCACGGACTATAGCTAGCTTTGTGTTGAATAGGGGACAACAAAACAGCATCTTCACCTCAAGCACATGCTTACACGCAAAGCTAAATTAGAATTTAAATCAGATTAATGTGATAGGAAGGGGGTGGCAGAGGATTTTTGAATTTTCATTTCTCTGTGATAGTTTTGATTTGCCTGGAGTTGGATTTTCTCAAGTACTTAATTAATTTTCTTTTCCCCAGGCTTTGATTTTTCTTGCTCATGTTAACCAGTATGTATGGGATGGTTCCAGGGATATCATCTCAAGGCTTCAGAAGGTTTTCTGATTCAAATTACTTTATCATTAATCCTAGCTTAATATAAAAAAGACCCTTTGAAATGGCCTGTGAAAGCTGCCTCACTAAAATACTTATTGCCTTTTTTTTTTTTTTTAAACCCTTTATTAGACTGGAAATCTGCAGGGGAATGAACACATGCACTCAACTGCTGTCGAAAGACTACATGATACATTTCTTACACCAACATCAAACCAAGCATTTGCAGAGTAGAGGAACTCACTTGGGTGTTTCCCTCATGGAGAAATTTTCCAGATGAGACTCTGTATTTAGAAAGGACAATGGGCCAACAGCCCATACCGAGTTCTTCTATAGCCCTAAGTGCAGTCAGGCTGCATCCAGTGCCAGAGAAAGCACCAGCGACATTGTAGAGCAACCATTTAAGCCTGCCTTAAATTTGAGCAGCCTTTGAGGCAACTCAGAGGAACTGGCTGTGTGTCCCCGTGCTTGGGAAGACCCTGATGTCAGCGCACACGCTTGTACACTAAGCTGTGCCTCACAGATTGTCCCCCTCTGGAGGAGCAGGTCAGGGCTGGATCACTTGTGCCGGGCTGGTATCTCCCAGGTGGCTGGGCGGTGCGTCAGCTACAGCATTTCTAGCTGTTCTTATGTGCCGAAGGAAAAAAAAAAAAAGTAGGAGACAAACTCTGCGGTCCTTCTGTTGATAAAGGTCTCACAGAAGTCACCAAGATCCTGTTTGGTGGCAGCAAGAGGAGATAGTTCTGTATGACACCATGAGCAGAGGAGTGTCTGATGGATCTTGCTGACGAGTGACATGCACACTCCCCCTCCCCAAATATCAAAAGCTGCCATAAACAAGTAGCTATTTCAACCCATGTGGAAGTTCCTTACAGAAATTATCCCTACAGCTGATGACGGCAGCACTGTCAGGTGTCGGGCAATCCATCTATAGAAATAAATTCTGACCTGGATGCCAAAAGACAATACTGAGCGTATTTCCATTACCAAACCAGGCAGTTCTTGCTTGCAGCTGCTTTCATATTGACAGATGTGGATCATGCCAACGTTTATAGTCCTAGTGAAACCATTAATTATATTGGCAAGACTTTAGAGTAGAAGTTTAATTTGTTTTCAGCTGGATGTGAGCTACTCAAAGTATTCCTTGCTTCCTAACATACTCCCAATGCAACCAGCACAACCCTGTTATTCAGCAGACCGGGATGAATACCGAGAGTGCAACACCTTAAATAATTTCTGCATGGACATACCAGACTCTGTGTTTTGGGGGCTTGTTCTGTGAGGCCATTGATAAGTCAAGCATCCAAAGGCACAAAATGCTAAGAGCACCCCCACCTGCTTCTATCCCAAATTCTGCTCAGAGTTCCAGGATGAATTACTGCCTTTAACACTCATGGTTTGCTTGACATGTTCCCCCAAACCTTAATTAGGCAGTTCAAGGGCTGTGGGTTGACAAGGTTACATCTTTCTTCCAAAGCTTGTATGTCTAAGCATCTCAATGAAAGCAAATTTACGTATCCACTCCTAGGCACTTGTAATTGAAATAACTATACCACCATCTTGTTTGGAGTCTTATTGTCTCCTCCCGCATACCCTTCCCTTCCACGTACAAGAAATTCAGTTAAGTAGGAAAGAAAGCTTTAAAAGATCCTAGAAGGTTTTGTTCTGTTAACCTAAACTAGCAAGTACCCAGCTGCACAAGGGGATGATGCAGAAAGGGAAGGCCCAAAGCAAAAGAACCAGTTACTAACTTAGTATTTAGTTTCGCAGGAGAGCTTCCAGAGGAAACATGTTTTTCCTTCTGCCGATGTTTAAAACCGCAGCAGTATGTCAGCTACTGTGACATAATAAAATATTTCCTGAGTTGCCTTACGACTCACTTTTGTGCCTCTGTAGCCCCCAGATAGTTGCTCCTTGCTGTAACATCCTGTGTGTTTTACTTAAATTAGACGTAATATGTAGATATATGAAATTTGCTATGTACTTTCATGGTCCTTCTAGTCCTAAAGAGCTATATAAATGCATACATTAATTAAGTGCTAACATTGCATTGTAATTTCAATCACCAGATTTAATTAACAAAGCACTAGTAAGGAAAAAAGATTATATCCACACACCAGAATCTATTTTTTTGCAAATCCTTATTCAGATGAGTAGTCACACCAAAGCCTGTGCTGCTCCTCACGTGGGGGCTGTACGTGTGTGTAGGAGCATCAGGAGTCTGACGCCTTTCACTGACTTCAAACGAAAGCCATCCATTTAGGTCTTCCATGTTTCGGCAGAGACCAAGCGCTGACCTATCTCCAAACACTTTCTGTTCCCTTGCGGCAGGATGCAGATCACGAAGCCCGTGTAGAGGAAGCAATAACCCGAATGCTGGTGTGTGCCGTAAAATCGGCAGAAAACCCCAGCGATGGAGATCTCTGGCTAAATCCCACAGAGGTAAGCCCTCTCTTGCTCCCATTACAGCAGCGATAACAGAGAATTACTGACATTTTGCTTAGCTCCCCCTGAGTCTTTCTGCTGCCTGAGAAAAAGAATTTTAAATTCCTTCCCTTCACGTAGCAAAAGTAATTCACGGAAGATGATCACGCAACACCGAGCTGAAAAAGCTCTTTTTAACCGAGTGTACCCTGGGTGTTTTCTTAGGTTGAGGCAACGTCCCATGAAATCAATCTTCAGTACCTGAACGAAGCAGTGTCTGCGTATTTCAGGTGTCAGAAGGCAGGTGTGCCTGGGCAGGCCCGTCCCAGCAGCGCGGCTGCGGAGCAGAGGACAAGCGCCTCACGCAAGAGGAAGAAAAGGGAAGTTGGCCACGAACCAGGGGACCACAGATCGCTAAACCAGGAATTGGGCTTTTCAACACTTCAAGCAGAAAAGTTGCAGGAAATACCTTTTGGGCCTCATCTTATTCAGGTTTTACCAGAGTCTCAAGAAACAAGCTTGATGGGTGCAGCTGCGGTCGAAAGTGACGGTAGTGATCTTCTCCGTGAAAATGAAGGAGGGCATTTTGGGAAATTACACTGCACCAGGAAGCAATTGGTAACGAGTAACGACTACGGAACGCCTGCGCATCAAACGGGTACAGACGGCAGTCCAAATGCCTCACAGACAGCCCTTTCTACCAACGATTTGCTGGACTGTTTGGTTAATCCGCGTGTCATCAGTCTAGTGGCTCGGCTGCTGCTGGAGAGAACAAGAGTTTAGTGCCAGGGCGCTTTATCATTTCTGAATAAAGAAATCAAATGGCAGCCTTGTTCTGCGTGTTTAGGCTCAGCAATAATTGAATGTTTCATTTCAAATAATTTTTCGGTACAGACGGATACAGTTAATGGTGAAGTGGCAGGTTGAAGTTGAGCTGAAAGAAGAATAACGGGTTAATGATGGCTGGGAAGAGAAAGGTGCGTTTAGTCAGAGAGCTCCTCGGTGTTACAAACAAAACAGAGGGCATACAGTTATAATCCCACCTCGTTGTGTGGATGGGATCCTTAAAATGTTCTACGGCTCTGAGCATGGGCTGGGGACAGCAGGCTCTGCATTGCAGGGGGTAACAGCACGGGCTGTGATTCCTCCTGGATTAAGTTTACTAGACCTAAACTGCCAGGGTGAGGGGGTGGGTGTCATTTTCTTGCAGGGGTTTCTTGGTTTGTTGTTTGGTTTTGTTTTTTTTTTCCCAATATATTTTATTTATTTTAAAGTGGAGCAGCCTAACTACTGACTGACAGCTTTGGTCTGAGCACCCTCACTGCCCCCGGAACCAGGCAAACCAGCTCTGGCCTCAGGGCATCCCTCTCAACAAGGGTGAATCCTGAAAGCAGACGTCACTAGGAATGGATGTGGCTTGGCTGAATCGAGGAGATACTGCAGGACTTCATGCTTTGCAGCTGGGGTCAGAAGTGGAAAGCAGACTTAGAGATAGATGTGTTTGATCTATGTCTACGTTTAAGTAATAGACTCGATTCATCCCCACAGGCACGGGGATTGCAGTTTGCACCTTCCCGAGAGGAAGGCTCGTCCCAGCAGAAAGATTGGTACTCAGGGTAAGAGGCATCCAGAGTCACTGAACCCCGCACTTGCTCACACACCTCCGCTGCCAAAGCTGGTCGTCAGCTGGAGGGCTGAAAAAGCACTTTTGTGCTGTCCTTCATCATTGGTGTTCCCAGGGCTGGGGAGATGCAGGGTGGCATCGCTACTGAAACAAGCGTGGCTTGACGAGGGACTCGGGAGGTGGTAACAGAGCAGAGGGGGGCTAAGGGTGGGAGGAGGTAGACTGACTTACTGTGGACTGCAGCCCTTGACCACATCACGTAAAATAGTAAATAAGTGATCGGTTGGATCACTTCAGAAATAAACCTCAAATAAACCTCAGCCAAGAGGTACTGCATGCACTACTGCATTTCCTTCTTTCCACAAAATAGCGTGAGTTTTGTCACAAAGCTCTAGGAGGGAGCGAGACAAAAGCCCTTAGCAAGAAAGCAGCCTTCAGCTGGCTCAGAAACACTCGACGGCAAGGCAGGAGACAAAAGGCCATCGGGAAGTTACTGTTGTTATTTGAAGCCAGATGAGCACAGTTCCCTATCTCTAAGGAACAAAACAAAGCAGTTGCCACTTTCTGGCCTCTGCCCTACTCTTTACCATAACAATCAAAATTTAATGACTTTGTAACTTTCGGTTGTAAGTGGTTGCTGTACAAGACCATCCTTTCTTCAAAGTATAGTAGTCCTTGGATTTGTTTTTGAAGGCTGGCTTGCCCTTTGATTAAAAGGTTATGGAACTGGGAAACATAGGGAAGAAGGTGAGTTAACACTGAAGCTGTGCACGGAAGCTTGAAAAAAACCTGGAAAGAAAGCTGCTGAGATCTGGGATGCTCTCACCTCCTCTGATTTCTGTCTGTGGTGGCAACAGAGAACGGCGTTTGTCCTAGCCATAGCTTCAGAGGGGTTCTTCTGGGACAACTCCTGTGAAGCCTTTGCTTTCAAAACTTATCTTTGCTCATGTCTACTAGCACCTACAAACCAGTTTCTGTCATCAACCTCTTTCCACATTCACAACCCTGCACCACCAGCCATTTCCTGATACTTCCTTTGCCTGATGCCAGTTCCTTGCTCAATACGTGAAACTAGCGCTATTTTCACAACTCTCACCTGCCAGCAATTCATAGTTGAAAAATCATGATGGCAAAGGTGCTTTCCCTCAGCTTTTATGCAGGTTGCGGGTTGGCAGGGCCCCGACGGACAATGGTAAGTGCTGTAGATATGCACCAACAGGTCAGAAATCCAGGAAACCTTGCCATTTAAAACACACGCACCCCAAGAAAAACCCACAACAGCCCCACAACCTAATACGCTTGGAAAAGAATTAAATTGAAAAGGCTCGAAGGTTCACCTTTAACAAGCACAGAAACTTTATCCTGGTGGGCCCTTCTGGCTGCAGTTACTTCAGCTACTGGAACGCGCTGGGAAGGAAAGATGAAGCAAAGCGGTACGGGTAGCGTGCTGGAGACCTTGGCTTTGAAAGTGACCATGAGTTAATAATAGGTGCCGCATCAGCTGTCTTTGACACAGAATTGCGCGGTTTCAAATGTCCTGCTCTACCTTCGTAATTGGGCTCAGACCCTGATGACACCTAAGTATCGTTTTCGGCAGCAACCTGCAGGCAAGGTGTGATTCTCGGCAGCATCCGAGAAAATCCACCTTTCTTGTTTTTTGTTAAAACGCCAAACTGTCTCAATGGGGTTGCACCACTGCGACAAGACCAGAATTTAATAAAACAGTCCCACTGACACAGGTCTTGTTTGTGCGTTGGCATCGCTGTGCCAAAAGGATTAAAAATTAGTTAGGAAACACCTTAATCACATCTGCTGCCTTTAGTGATTCACCGGGCTCCGAGGGAGCAGACCTGTAGGATATGGCAGCCCCGTCTGGATGCACGGGGACATCTCGGCCTGGGCTTTAGTGACAGCCCGCTCCCGTCGGGAGCTTGTCCCCTTTGCCAGGCTGACTGGAGGGGCTGGGACCAGGCAGGGACTGCTGCTGCTGGGAGGAGGGGTTGCAAATTCTTCGTTTTAATTCACTGAGCAAAAATAGTCTTGCGATAAAAAAGCTTTTATATCTAGAAGGGATACAAGGCAGTAAAGTGGAGGAGGTGGACGGCAACACCGCCTCCCAGTCCCCAAAATTAAACTTCGTTTAATCTTTCCTCCCAAGGCAGAGATCATTTGGACACGGCCCCCATGCTATTTTTCCTGAACGTTTCCTCCCTTTGTGTCCAGAAGGGCTGTCCTTGGAAAGGTTCGCTGAGGGTTTCACAGATCTTTCCCCGCCGCGGGCAGAGGCTCGGGTGCCCGTGTGGGAGGACCCACCTCGGGCTCAGCACAGGAGCAGCCGCTCTCACGGGGCTGAGCCGCGTGCGTTGAGAAGCGGCATCGCTCACCCCTCGAGCAAGTGCCCGCTGTCACAGCTGGTGCCTGCCCGGGTGCAGCCCCTGATTTAAGGGCCAGGCTGTGGCCAGAAGCCATTAGCCAAGGGGACAGGGAAGAGCGCGAGAGAGGCTGTTTAGGATGCCAGGCAAGAGCACCAGAAGGACTTTGTGTCTCAGAGGCGCGATATAAAACCTCAGTCACGCACTCGGCACACGGGGGGGTGAAGAGAGAGGAATGACCACAAATCCACAAAGTCACGTATGGCAAATGGCTCGCACGCCAAGAAGAGAAATTTATAGCTCTGACCCGTTTCGCAGGATACCGAACGCCGTGATTTCTGACACTGTTTCTAAATTCATGGCCACTGCGTGGAGAAGCTCAGACAAGTTTCTACATATTCATAGCATTAAAAATAAATGATTTCTGACCTCTCCAGTGACAGCCTGGCTTGACAAGGAGCAGAAACCCAGCACCCAGCCCCCTGCAACCACTAAGAGGAAACTTTCTTTCACCTCTAAGAAAATTTCCCACTCGCCGTCAGCAGTGGGCATGGCAACAGTTGAGAATGTGGCCTCCAGCCATCACCAGGGTGGTCACAGTGGCGACATGCTTGTCGTCTCTGCTTTAGCCGAGTGACAGTAAGAGGTTGCCACTGCGCAGCTCGGTGATGAAGGTAAAGCCGTGCTGCAGCCCAGGGGCCAGTCCAAGCCGCGGGCTGGGCCAGCGTGTTCATCTCCACACACACATCGGGGCCATTCCACTGGCCTGATGGAAGCCCTGGATCTTCCCTGTCTCAAAACCAGGTTTAGAGAGTGGTTCACAGGCCAGCCTGGTTCATCCCTCCTGGACTGTCCGACATCGCTACCCTCTGTCCCTGAGCACAGCCCTCACCTAGAGGGATTTACACCTTACCCAACGCAAGAAGTCCCACCTCTCGAGAGAGCAGGAAGGGAAAAACCCAAAATAGTTACATCTTACAGAGTTTTAGTCTTTCACCGAGAACCTCCCCGCTACATTTCACTGGGTACCATTTTATTTCACAGCAATATTTCCCCCTCCACGTTCGCATCTTTTGGAACTTCTGCTCTGACACTGTTTGCTTGATGCCACAGAGCAACTCAGTTGCAGAGCTGTGACATATGTTATGATGTAGCGGTAACCATAAACTGAAGTTTTAACTAACAAACGTGGCATATTGAAGAGGCAGAGAGAATCCTTCCACAGTGCTAATTGCCCTTTAAAATAGAGGCAGTGCTACATATTAGTCCCTCTGCCAACTAGTAAGCTCCTTGCTGTGTTTCTTGGCCACAGATTTGAACTGTTTAGGTGTACGGTGTGGGCAGGCTTCCTCTCTGGGAGAGTTTCCGACATTTCTGGTGTTACTACAACAGTGGCTGACGGGGAAAGACCTTTGCAAATGGGTGGCCTGGTTTTACCACTCAGTTCATCTGAACAGGTGAGAAAAGGAGCCTAGATCTTCCATACCGTGCTATTCTGTCCTCTGGGTGAAGAGGTCTGATCCCACAGCGAGATGGGGACAGATGCTGCCACATCGGCTGAACGTGGCACGATGGCAGCTCTGCCTAAAGAGCCACACATTTCAGACCTGTGTTTTCGGAGACGTCCCAAGTGGATGCTCCACTAGACATTAATTTCTCCATCCATTTAGTGGGGTTTGTCCACCTTAATGGGGTGACCGGGAGCTAGAAGCTCTGGTCACCTTGGGACAGTCAGCTTGGCAGGATGGCAGCACCCAGGGCTCTGGGGAGGACCGTGGGGACCAGGGATGGCAGGTTCTGTAGGTCAGGGATGGGGGAGGACTTTTGTGAAAGTCTTCCAGATGCCCTGGGAACACAAGCAGAAGCCCAGGAGCTCTCTCACCTCCCAGGTCAGGCAGGTAAAAGTGTCCCCCACAAGCCAGAAGCATTGCTTTGCAGCCAAATCTCATGTGCACTACAGCTGCCCTGGTCCTTGCGTTATTGCTTACCTGTTTGCAGGGGCAGTGTGATGGAAAAAGACATGGCTAGGTCCCTGCTCAGCACGTGGTACAGTTCCTCAGCAAAATCCAACTCTAGGTTTTGAGGGCGCAAAGTTTGCTCCTTCCAAAGCTCTCATGAGATTATCTCAGCAACGAGTTCGGATTCCTTGTGATGACCCATGAAAACCACTTCATGAAGGTCTGAAGCTGACACTCCAAGCACTGAAGAACTTTTAAACCCAATTTCCCAGCACCAGAGGTGGGGGCCTGCATCTTTCCAGGTCAGAAAGGTCGCTCACAAAAAGAGCTTTCATCTCCCTGGGGGTTATTTGACTCACGTGGAGCCCCATCACTGCCACAAGGAGGGTACCTCTGAGCTTCTATGGCAGCCAGAGGGTTAAATTTGTTCCTAAATTCATCTCTCACCCCCACCATGCCCCCTCCTCCTGCTCCCCACAGCCTGGGCCATGCCCATTCACTGCACCAGGCAGCAAAACTCACCCTTCCCATTCCTGTGCCCTGGTAGGACACCTGAATCCAGTCCAATTAGCAGCAGCCCTAACAAAGCTGGCTGAAAAACCACCATTAAAATGAAAAATGGTTGTTGTGTAAAAAGAAGGCAGAGCGAGCGGGGCCATAATACAACTTATTGCCATCCCCAGACGAACAGCCTCATAACTTACGAGGAGCTCGACGCCTCGCCTGAGTTTTAGCCTGTTTCTCCCCAGGGAGGTAATGCATTACCTCCGCCCTGCGCTCTGCATTCGCTCAGAGCTTTGGGGTTTTATCTGAAGAGATTAGGAACTCTGCCATGGTTAAAAGCGGAGCTTTCTGCTACGTGGCAATAGTTCATTGAAACGTGGTTTAATTCTTTGTTTGCTGCTACCTTGACTGAAAGCTAAGGAATTGCAAAGATTGATGCCACGCACTGCACATAGATCATCGCCACCTTAGCCACGACTGTCTCCTCCTGATCCCCCACCAGCCCCATCCTCCACCCAGGGACAGGCCCCTGGGGACAGACAACCCAGCCTGGGCAAGAGTACTCTTCTTCAGCTAGGGACACGATGGGGTGAAAGGCCTCCAAATCACCAACGTACTTGATTCTAAGTATGTGAACAGACCTGATTGAGACCCAGTGACATCCATGAGGAGGAGCCTTATAAGCAGATCAAGGCCAGAGAGCAGCAAGGCCAACCCCAGGGTACAACACGTGCCATTAGAATCATAGAATCATAGGGTTGGAAGGGACCTCTGGAGATCATCTAGTCCAACCCCCCTGCCAGAGCAGGGTCACCTAGAGCAGGTTACACAGGAACATGTCCAGGTGGGTTTTGAATGTCTCCAGAGACGGAGACTCCACCACCTCTCTGGGCAGCCTGTTCCAGTGCTCTGCCACCCTCAGAGTAAAGAAGTTCCTCCTCATGTTTAGGTGGAACTTCCTATGCTCAAGTTTGTGCCCATTGCCTCTTGTCCTGTCCCCGGGCACCACTGAGAAGAGCCTGGCCCCATCCTCCTGACACGCACCCTTTAAGTATTTATAAGTGTTGATAAGGTCACCCCTCAGCCGTCCTTTTTCCAGACTGAAGAGACCCAAATCCCTCAGTCTTTCTTCACAAGAGAGGTGTTCCAGTCCCCTAATCATCTTTGTAGCCCTCTGCTGCACCCTCTCCAGCAGTTCCCTGTCCTTCTTGAACCGGGGAGCCCAGAACTGGACACAGTACTCCAGGTGCGGCCTCACCAAGGCAGAGTAGAGGGGGAGGATGACCTCCCTCGACCTGCTGGCCACACTCTTCTTGATGCACTCCAGGATGCCATTGGCCTTCTTGGCCACAAGGGCACATTGCTGACTCATGGTCATCCTGTTGTCCACCAGGACTCCCAGGTCTCTTTCCACAGAGCTGCTCTCCAGCAGGTCAGCCCCCAACCTGTACTGGTGCATGGGGTTGTTCCTCCCCAGGTGCAGCACCCTACACTTGCCCTTGTTGAACTTCATAAGGTTTCTCTCTGCCCAGATCTCCAACCTGTCCAGGTTATTAGAAGCCTTCCCAGCCCTATAGCTGCCAGCCATGTTGTTGCCATTTTTAACTTCAAAATAATGTTTAAAATTCTATTAGAAGAAGCAGCAGAGCATGGACTAATAGTAAACAAGCCTGCCCTGGCTGGGGCAAGAGAGCAAGGAAGAGATGGCCAAGCAGGTCTTTCCCATCTCTTCCTCTTTGGAGAGTTAATTAGCGAGGCAAGGTAATGGTATTTGTGCATTTACTGCATGCACTGATTACAATAAATTTTGTCCTGCATGTTAAAGTCAAAAACATCTCGCATCTGCCAAAAAGCAATCAGGACCAATTAATGAAGATGTAATTTCCCCAGATGCTGCTATTAACATAATTCACAGTGTTCCTAGCAACATGAATATAATTAACCCAGTTAACCACAGCTCCCATCACCACCACACCGAGCTGCCCGTGCTGGCAGAGGAGCCTCCCCGAGCCCCATGCCCAGGTGGCATGTCCACAGGGCTCCGGGTCAGAGCTGGTCCCCGTTCCCCTCCTCTGGGGGTGGGTTTGGGAGTCACGGACGTGGCCCACAGCCCAGCAGCAGCAGAGGCTCTTCTCAGAGGCAGGACAACACAACAGCCCTCACCCCCCCACAGTTCCTACAAGTCAAAAGCATCTCTCCAACAGGAGGGGTGACACCACAGCAGACCCACCCCAGTCCTGGAAAAGGCACGCACACGGGTCAGTCAAATATATGGCAAAAATTAAGACAGTCCCTTAACTCAGAGCACCTTCCAGCTCTTCTTTCCAGATTCATGCCTTGTGTAACGACGTGGTAAACACACAGCTTCACCTTCACCACCACCCGAAGCACAACAACTTACTGTTGGGGAGCAGCAGGACAAGCCGGGAGCCGAGGGTGACCCTCGCCAATAGGGTGCAGTCCTACAGGGGTTGGTCCATCAACACCTCCACACAGCAAGCCACAAACCAGGTCCGCAGTCCCACCACAGTCCAGCAGCTGGGAGCAAAAGGAAACAGGGCCGGGGAGATGTAACCACATGAGTCCAAAGTCCCTTCTGAAAGCCAGGCTCGAGTCAGGACTGCTGGCCCAGGGCTGAACTGCAACGGGGCTCCAGAGCCCGTGGGTGGGTGGGTGTCCCAGGTGAAGCTGGTCAGGGCCATTAGGGCCTTCAGGTGCTTCTCCTGCAGTGATAACGGAGCAGTGAGCCACCATCAAGCCTTTGACATGCCGCAGCCCGTGCTTGCTGCAGGCTGGGGACAGGTGATGCTCACACTGCTGATGGGGAAGGGCAGCGGCGGTGGGGTTTCCTCCCTAGTCTGTCCTAATTCAGCTCCCCTCCTGCTTCTCAGGCACGAGGAAGAGGAGGAGATGAAGGTTCAGGTGTTCAGATCACAGTTCAGGGTTTTCCCAGTGCTTTGGTACGTGCTGAGAGGAGGCAAAAGTCTCATCCTGTGTCTACATCTCCATCTTGGTCTCACTCGATTGCTCTCCAAACCTGGGAGGCAGGAGCTGGAGCCACCCTTGGGAAGGGGAAAACCAAGCCTCGTGCAGCTCCCTGGACCGTGTTTTAGCAGAGAAATGGAATCCCTGCTGGCCTTTGGGGCGGGTGCAGGCAAGATGCTTTAGCTAGTCCTAATATCTTGCACACAATTATTTCAATTTTCCATGGTTTGAGAGGAGAACTGACATTTTTCAAGTGGTCAAAATTGGTCAGAAGCAGCAGTTTCACCCATGTCTGAAGATTTCTGGGCTGGGTTTGTTGTTGGGTTTTTTTTTGTTTGTTTGGGTTTTTTTCCCCTCCCCTCCATTTCAATGAAATTTCACATCAAAAAGCCCTGGGCAGGACTTCTAAAAACTTGCAAGGGCTTTTCTCTCCTGAGGGAAGAGCCCCTGGTTTCTCTCCTAACCTTTTTTCTGGTTAGAGAGGAAACAAGAAAGGGGATGTGAAAAATTAATGAATGCTTTTCTTTCCCCCCCACAAGTGGGGAAAGTTTTCAAATGAATTTAAACTATTCAGTTCTTTCTTTTGATAGCTTTGGTCAATAGGGAGTTGATTTCCCAGCCAGGTCTGGGAGCACCTTGAAGCTCCTAAAATTTGAAGAAACATTAAGCAACCCCCATTTCCTAGCTTGAGGCCGTCGGTGCTTTAAATAATTCATCTTGTTTCTTGCAGATTGATTTAACTCAAATCACCTGAAAATACCAGGCTTAAAAATATGGGTAATCTGCTGGCTAGGAAAAAGCAGGAGGTTTTAATGAAAGTACAGACCTCTCTAAAGCAGTGAGTAGTTTAACAATTACGTGATATAATAACATGTAAAAAGATGCTACGGACAAAGGTGAGATCATTCATGTTAATTAAAATGTCTGAATCGCAACGCTCCTGCCTTAATAGTGGAATTAAGCTGCGGCGTTGTAAAGCGATGATAGAACGGTCATTGCTTCTGTGTAATTAAGGAAGAAATAGAGAATTAACAAGTGCCTTTGCGGAGAGCTGGGGAAACGCTGCCAGCTCCTCAACGTCGCTGGGCGGGCGGTTTCTGGGGGGGCGGTTCCTGGGCACTGGTGGGAAGCAAAGTGCCAGGGAAGGGGGTGTCCGGGTGAGAGGCTGCCACCAGCGTGGGCGGCTGCTCCCGCCGGGGATCGCCCGAATCCTGCACTGAGAAAGGTCAGGATGCCCGCCAACCCTGAAAGCGCCCCCCCCCTTTGCTTTCCCCGCAGCCCTCCTGCCTTTTGCCCCTTCGCTGAGAGATGTGGCCGCCAACCCAGCCTGGCTATGAGCATTGGGGACGACTTGGTGACACATTTCAAGGTGTTTTCTGCGCAATGCGCTGCCCTTTCCCTGCGGGTGGTGGGTGCTGCCCTGAGCCCCGGCGAGCCTCGGCCACGCAGGCTGCCCGGGCTGCGCTGCCGCTCTGGGGCAGGGGGGGTATGAAATATTCATCAGGAAAAGCAAGTGAGAAAGTGAGCGATTGACTCCGTGGCCGGGCGATTAGGGCACGGGCGAAGGGGAGCTCAATTATTCATACCCGGCAGAGCGGCTTCGATCGCAGGGAGAGCAAAACCTCCCAGCACCTCGCTGCCAGCGGCTGGAAACTCCCCAAGGACAAGAGGAACCCCCACTTGCTGCTTCCCTGTCCTCATCCCACCGGCATCCGTACCCCTTTTGCAAGGGGTGCAATTTGGTCCCCAAACCCCAGAGAGGGGCCAAGACTCTGCATCCCCAAAAGGAGGGTCCCAGGGGGAGGGAGCCCGTGTGGTCCCCTCCATCCCTCCTCTGCAAGATGGAGATGTGGTGGGGAGTGTGTGGGGAGGGGGATTAAAATGTCTGAGGCATTGTAGAAAAGCCAGCAAGGAAATCTGGTCCCTCCTGGCGAGCAGAGGTAACGCCTCCCTCCCCGCTGGGCTGCAGACGGGTGGGATGCCCAAACTCCCCCCGCCTGCCCGGGGGTCTCCCAGTGTCACGGGGGGAGCACAGCTGCTCCCCAGTATTGTCCTGCATCTGTCGGGGTGTTGGGCTCTGCCACAGGGCACCCAAACCTGTGCCCCTGTGGTGGCAGAGGCTGAGGCTGCTGGAGGATGCTCTGCAGCGCCCGGGAGCACCAGCCCCACCGATGCACAGCACGTGCCAAGGTGGCTCTTTCAACAAAGTTTTCCTTTTTTTTTTTTTTTTTTTTTTTTTTTTTTGCAACACGGTAATTCTTTTATTCCATCAGCTACAGAAAATCGATGCATCTTTTCGGTTAAAAGTCCTGGCTTGAAGCTTTCAGTCCCTTAAATCATCTCCCCGTGATTTAAGGGGAGATGAAATCCCTCTCTGGTGCCAGCTCCTGTGACACCTTCCTAGGAGAAGAAAGGCGACCCGCTGGGATGGCATGAGGTGCGAGAGAGGCTGATTCCCCTTCCCCTGCCCCATCACCTTCCTGATCCCCCCCGGCCACCCCACAGAGCACCTTCTCCCCCAGGTCACGACGGCGGTTGTGCTGGGGTCAGCTCCTCCGTGGACGATGGTGGGTGCAAGAAGGTGGGTGGGTGCCCGCAGGAGTAGCCCTGTGCCACCGAAACCCCGCAGCATCATTTTCACTGGCCAACGGCACGAACTCGGTGGGGAAATCACTCAAGCGTGGCGAACATGGCGCGCCAGGAGGCCATTTCCAGCCCCGCTCCTGGGAGCGCAGCGGCACCTGCATACTAATCCAGCCAGATGTTATTAAAGCCTTGATCGAATTAAACATAGCGAGCTTTTAAGTTCTCCCTTTGGATTTAGCCGGAATAAATCCTTCTGAGAGAATCAGCTAATTGACGGGTTACTTTTTAAAAAAATTTTGGCAGCCTGCTGGGTTGGAGCATCGGCAAGAGGGAGCTGCTGCCCCTGCGCCTGGCCGGGACAGCCAGTGGGACGCTAACGGAGTCCGTGTGTTTCCCTAATGCTTTATGGACTTGGCTGAAACATCAGGAAGATATGGAGAGCCCCAGAAGTAATTTTTAAAAATTCGGTACTGAAGGCTTTTCCCTCCTTCCCACTTTCAGATTCATTTATTTAATTTCCCCCCTTGAAATAAAGACTAATGTTGCCGGAGCTGAAAGCACGGCTCTTTTGTCTCGCCTCGCAAGGAAAGAAAATAGCCTTGCTCCCCTTTTAATGCTAATGCATGAAAAATCTCCTGGCAAAATCTCCATTTATCAAGCCCGATTGAAGGGCAGACAGTGGAGGAGCTTATTGCCCTGCCGCCTTTTACCTTGTACCTCTGTTTGTGTTATCAAGCGGTGTGATTAAGAAGATTGCTTTTTCTTTTAGACGTCACAGGACAGAAAATTTACAGCAAGGGGATGCAAGAAAGGACATGGGTGCAGCTTTACGTGGAAAATAAAGCGTTTCCTAACAACTAAGAGAGAGATGTGAAGTTTGAGGCAGAAGGTGGTTTTCAGCGTCGATGTGCCACGTGTCCTGCATCACCAAGGGCTGGTGGGAAGCCGCTGGGGATGGAGGGCTCGAACTGGGTCTGCGGCGGCGCCAACAGGTCAGCCACCACCTCTGCCGCCTTTATCAACCAGTAATGCAATAATATTGATGACTTTCACTGACCCAAACACAATCTTTTAAACAATTATTTATACAATTAATAGAGAAGTCAAATAACGCAAATGAATGATAACGTTTTAAAATAATTATTTGCTACAAATGAACATAAATGGTTTCAATATATAATGCATTAACTCCAGCAGTGGGGAAATTCATCCTAATTAGAGGTATTCTCAGGCTGCGGCACGTTCGTCAGGGTGCTCAGCTCCAGGACCCTGCCTGAAACCGTTTTTTAGGTGTAAATCCCTATTTCCTTTACTCCCATATAAACTCCTCGGGGCTTTTACTTTCAAGTAACATACGTCCACAGTGAGGTTTTCCTTTTTGTCCCTTAACTGCTCCGCTTTGTCCCATTTTAATCCTGCGGGAGGTATGGTAGCGGGAGGACACAGCCCAGCCAGAAGAAGGCTCATCTGCTCCAAAGGCCTTGTTTCCTTGCAAGGAAAATTTGTAGTGGACAATGAGAGCATTGTAATGCTGGCTTCCCTCTGCCAGCAGCCAAATCCACCAGGAAGAGCAGGGGTGAGCCCAGGTGTCCGCAACGATCCCGATGACACCGGGCGGGAGCTGCTCCCCAACCCTCCCAGCCAAACCCCATCACTTGGCCAAACAGGGACCATGCCTCAAATTGATCATCAGGGCAGATATTTTGTGGGCATAATGCAGTTTCTTGCACTTAATTCAATCACTGCATAATTACATTACCTTCTCTGGCACCTATTTGTTTGTACCAAAGGCACACGCTTTCCCGTGTTTATTTTTATCCTTCCGGGCAGCTGATGTTGGACAATGCAATCAGTGGTGACAGAAAGTTTCCGTTTCGATTAATGAGAGAACAAAGTTCTGGGGGAAGGAGAGGCAGAAAAACAGGGATGGAGGAGGACACGTGGTAATTCAGGATGATTAGGGCTAATTGCCCTGTTTTACTGCCAGTTGCAGTTTCCCAGGCAAAACTGTTGGGCTGTGAAGCTCTGGAGATGTCGCTCAGGTGCTCGCAGTGATGGTGAGGTGGGCCACCTGGTGTAGGCTGCCCAGTCACCCATGGGACTCGCTGTTGTCCCGCTGCTGCTCATGGAGCCCTGCCGGCATGCGTGGGGCAAGGCAAGCAAAGGGTCAGGGACACTGTCCTGACAGATCCACCACGCAGCAGGACGTGAGAGATGGTGGAAGAAGCTTGGTTTGCTGTAGAAGCGCCATATGGAGACAGTTACTAGCAGTGGTCCTTGGCGCACTGCCATGACACCACGTGGGCAGACAAACAGCAAACCCAGCCATGTTTTTTGCCAGCGTGTTTCCCCATGGGGAAAACCAGAAAGTACCTGTCTGCCCGCAGCATCCTTCCTCCTCCTCTCCCTCCAACATGGCTTGCTCCCTGAAGCGCGGCGGTTTATGTCCCTCATCGAACACAGTGCTGGCTGTGCCCATTGTCCATGTAGCACCTCATCCCTTCATGGATGCGTTGGCTCTTAGTTCCAATGGCACCTCACGGAAAAGAAGTCCAGTTAAATATTCCCTTTAGCTGTGTCAGCGTTGTCACAGTATAACTATCTGCCTTTCCCTCTTGTGCCTGCCTCATGCCTGCTGACGGATGTGGTCATGTTGCTCCCTTCAAGTCCTCCTCTCCCACCTTCTCTGTTGGCCTCACCTCCATTACCCCACCTCGCTCAGTACCTCATTGGAGACCAAGGCAGTGAAATCTCATCTTGACAGGCCTCAGTAGGAGCAGAATTGCTCCCAGACTGTTTATATTTTTAATTAAGCAACAAGTCAAATCTACTCCTCCAGCTGACGGGGGTCACCGTCATCCTGGAGCTACACAAACCAGGAGCATCTGGATTGCTGGGCTGTCTTGAATGTCCGTTTTGCTAGTGGATGCGCATGAAGTCCCCACGCTCACATTAGCCTATTTTTCAGGGCATCTGATTTGCTTTTGGAAACTCCCAATCCCGAGGAAAGCAAAATGAGGAGAGACTTGGCTTCTTCCCCAAGAAAAGCACAGTTGATATATTAAATGTTCCCTGAGTGCCGTGAGTTTGCCTTGCCCTTGCATGGCTTAAATATTGCATGAGGCTCAGGGAAATGGGGAGAAAGGCTTTTATTATGACTAGTTTTGCCTGTTTCTTGTTAAGTTTTACCATCACCATGGCCTGTGGCCAGGTGTGATCCTGCTGGCTTGGGTTAATGTCCCTCCGGGCTGGCTGGGAGCCCTGGGGCACCTCCTTCTCCTCATCCCTTTCCAGCTACTGACACTGAAAAACACCTCGATGCTGGGGGCTGGGAAGGAGCTGCACGAGGGGAACCAGCCCAGCCCGTTGGCTGCTCTCCATCACCTGCACCGGCTGCAGCAGCCCCGGGAAATAAACCCACCAGATCAAAGCACACCGTGTGGCAGAAAACCCGATGAGCCCCTCCAGCAGAGCCCGAACTGGCACAGGAGGCATCGCTCGGGATATGGGATATTCATGCACAGCAAAACCTGTCACCAGGGGAGTGCTGGCCTCCACCGCGGCCCCATCAGGAGTGCTTTCAAAGGGTTTCCACCAGCCGGTTGCCCCACTGCTGTTTCCCCAGCACCAGGGGAACACGAAGGGGATCTATAAGGGCATTTATGGCCATCTGTGGCGGGGCTGCCCTGTGTGGAGATGGGTGAGACGTGGAGGCAGATGACGGTGATGGGAATAACATGGGAACACGCAGAGTTCCCACTCTCAGGCGTTTGTGTGCACTTGGATACCTGCAGGGAGATGCCTGCCCTACTGAAGGCGATGGTGGTATGGAAGGAGCACTTTCCGACAGAAATATATTCTTATTTATTTCTGGGACATAAAATTTTACCCATGCATCACGCCCCATGGCAGCTGCAGGAACAGACCCACCAAAGTCATCTTTGTGAAGAACAGAAGTTTGGAAATAACGGGAACCTTTTATCCACAGCAAAACGTTTGTCATAAAACTTCAGAAAACAAATTTCTTTTTCAATGGGTCCCGTAGGGCCTAAAAAATAAATATCTGAGGATTCATGTAGTAGTAAAAGTCGATAAAAATCTCTGAAGCAAATGGGCTATTGAGGAATTATGCGTGGAAATGAATGGATGGATTCTTCTGCAAATCTCTTCATAGAGGTGCCCTGACATAATGAAGACACAGTAGGTGCATTAGTAAAAATCCTCTTTTTAATAACTGCTATACCTTATGGTTTTCCTAAAGCGACGGTTTACCAGATGGAAAATCCACTTAAAGATTTTTATCTAGAAAGGAGGCTGTGGTCGTTCAGCAGGAAGGAGCCAGCTTCGTTCTCCATCCCCTCCCTGGAGTGGGGGACACCGTGCCTGTCTGCGATACTCCAGAGCAGTAAAAGCCTCCCTTTCCCCTGGCAAGAGGTGGTCAAAAGATGATCTGGGGGCCACAGCCAACTCGATGGTCACAAAATGCAAGGAGAAAAACACAATGTATGGAAATACGGTGGTTCCTGGCCGGGGCAACGCCAGACACATCCCCCACGGAGCGCCCAACAGCCAACAGCTTGTAACGGTGTTTACCGGCCCTCACAGGGAATTTTTCTCGCACCCCCTGAAGAACACGAGCCGAGTCAGTTTTACGTAAGTGCCGAGCTTTGCTGCGGAAACATTGCTCCCTGCTTTAATTATTATCCATTTTCATTTTTCCAAGGAAATGTTGGGCCTCTCTAAACACCCCGCTGCTGACTCCAGAGATCTGGGAAGGATTTTGGCTGAGCAAGCATTTCTCTTGCAAATCTAAATATTTATGCTACAGCTGTGTAAACAGCCAAAAACTCAAAGGGGGGTTATTTTTAATGTTCACGAATTGCAGTGAGGGATTAAGACGGACACGTCATGCAAACTCTGACGTCTTCTTTTGCCATTTATCGCACATTGTTGCTGATGGGCTCAGCCCCCCTGAGCCTCCTTTCTAAAGGTGTTTCACTCTAATTATTTATACGGCGAATCCAGATGGATAGGAATTAGATGATCGCTACTTTATGTTGCATCGCCTATCCGCACGCCAAATGTACATCTGCTTGAACGCAGCGGTTTAAAATTACACAATGTTAAAGAAAAAAAATAAAAATAAAAAGGCAGCCTGTTGTTAAAACATGATATTTGGGAGGGAGAAAAGCTATTCCTTAGTGCACATCCAAAGAATATGTCACCAATCTTAGCACGACCCTCCGCAGACTCTTCTCACGGAGAAACAATTATACAGTCTTTACTCAGCATTGAACAAGCAGGAGTTTTGTTTCGGAGAGCTGACCCTCGCCTCCTTGCTATCGGTTATGTTATCCGTAACTTGCTGCTGAGAAGCTGGGTGGGAGCATGTACGTGCCTGATAAGGTACCAAAGCAATTGCAAACCCCCTCCCTGATTTTGGCCGGGGTCTCCCTGCAAGGTAAATGAGGGTTTTAAATGCGTACGTGTGTAGCATCTCTGCGGAGTCCCTCCCGGCCTTGGCCGCCTGCCTGCAGACATCGCTGACGCTGTGAGGAAGAGGGAGGAGATGGGAATTGCCAGGGATGAGCAGCTTGAGATAAACACAGTTCAAAATAGATAATGCACATGAAAGAATTTTTTTCCTCAGGTTGCAGAGAGAAAAGCTGCAGCTTCCCCTTTGCCCCCAGGCACACACAAGGCACTTTGGGGATGGTTGCACCGGACAGGACAGCCCACAGCCTCCGGCTTGCCTTTGGACAGGTTTTAACTCTATTTGGGGCTTCATCTGAGCAGTGAAAATGGCTCGGTCCCCTCCTGGGGGACAAGTGGGGCATCCCCAAACCAGCCTTGGCCCCATCGCGGACCTTATGGGGGGATACCAGGGGAGGAAAAGGGAAGGACCACCAGGACCACGTCACAGACCCCCACACCACCGCTGTGCCTCCCGGGGACGGTGCTTGGCAATACCTGGCTTGAACAGCTCAACCGGGAAAGGGGGATGCAAACACCCAGCAATGGGTTTCCCCTAAATAGACACTTCACTCCTGAGCGGCGCCGCTGCTGCTGGCGCCTTGCCTGGGTGATAAATTGATTTCCTTAATTAGCAGCCCCATTGGTTGGTGGCATGTCTGGGAAGCGCGTGGCATGCAACACCTCCGTGGGGTCCCAGCACAAGAGCCAGCACCGACCCCCGGGATGCACCGGGAGCTTTGGCTGGGGAGGGACTCATCACAATGAAAGAGGGGGGCAGCTGCCCTGAAAAAACCTTCACTGGAAGAAAAGTAATGGAAAACCTCCCAGAAAAGCAGCTATTTCGGAAGAGTAGCATCCACCCATGTGGAAAAACATGAAGATCAAACCCCTGGGTGGGCAGGGGGCTCAGATGTGAGTCCTCAAAAGCAGTTTCTGCTCAGCTTTCAGTGTTTGGGGGCCTCAGTCACCTTGAACAGGGGCAGATCATCGGGGTACTCCAGCACGGGCTCAGCCCTACGCACGTGCTCAAGCCTTTTGACAAAAGTTGGTTAAAATGAGAGACATGCTCCCAGCACCACGCAGGAACGGAGCTCAAATTTCAAGCCAGGGAGGCCTTCCACCATCAGGGGTCTATCTGACATGGTTAATATTAGGCGAACAATTTCCAGCAGGGTAATGTTCCCGAAAAGACAGGATTTAAATTTTCAGGTGCAAAAGAAAAGCTGGAGACCAATTTCCTCCCAATTTCCTCCTGGTGCTGCTGGGGGAAGGAGGACTCAAACCAGCTCCTTTATGCTCTGCCACTTAATTAATTTTAAGCACTTTACAGTAAAACACAGTTTGGCCCAACTTCTACAAATGAGAAGACAGAGCAGTGAAAATGCTCGGCTCCCCCGGCTGCGTTGCGCACCCCGAACGTGCTGCAGCCAGACATGGGAGCTTTTCCACCTGAATATTAAGCAAGGAACGGAAGGTAATTCAAGCCTCCTGAAATTAAGGGTCTAAATCCATTTACATTTACAAACTCTGTAATTAAATAATAAACCAAAATATTACGCCTTGCGCTCTAAATGTGAATTCATTTTCTAAAGGGCCTGTATCTAAAATTACATTACAGCCCC
This sequence comes from Larus michahellis, assembly GCF_964199755.1. Taxonomy (NCBI): domain Eukaryota; kingdom Metazoa; phylum Chordata; class Aves; order Charadriiformes; family Laridae; genus Larus; species Larus michahellis. The sequence goes on along the minus strand of NC_133902.1, from coordinate 47,753,591 downwards.
CTATTTGTTTAGCCTGCTGCAGTCCCTGCTTGCAGGAAAGGAAAAATTGCATGGAGAGGAAGGAACGAAATCCCCAAGTCCCAGAGCCACGGCGGGTCCTTCTGCTTTAGCCTGGGCAGGCTCGGCCAGGCTTTTCCTCCCAGAGCTGCCGAGGCGCCTGCGGCAGCACGAGCATCTTCCTTCCCCGTGGGCAGACGAGCCGGTACCCAACCTCATCCCATGCCCGACCTGCTCCTGCCAAAACCCTGTGCCAGAGTCCGTCCCTGCTGTGTGACCTGCCCCCAGGTGACTGCTCGGAGGAGCTTGCTCTGCCCCATCATACGAGCTCTCATGTGCCAAAATATGGCAAAGGCCCTGATGCTTGTCCCTCCTCCGTGCCCTGCGGGGCCGTGCTGGGGCTTGAGCCACCTCTGCCCTCCTGCCTTTGAGGACAGTGACAGCGGCACAGCCACCGATCTGCTCTTTTATTTGCAGTCTCGGCAAAGAAATAAAGGGAGGGAGACGGGGAATAAAAGCAGTAAGTAAAGCACAGCTGCTGTGCTTTACATTTCCCATGGCGACAAAAACAAATCGCAGCCTGCGTGCAGCCCGGCCACCTCTGGGAGAGAGAGGGGCTGGGGGAGGTTGTTCTGTTGTGGGTTTTTTTTCAACGGAGCATTTACTTTATTTCCTTTTGGTGTGTCCTCTCTCTGCTCAGCCTGAACCACAGCCCCGTGCCGGCACCACCAAGGGTCCCACCAGTGGTGTAGCGAGGGCTTGCGGCAGGGACAGCATGCAAACGACTTCGGGAACCTTCCCAGTTTGGAGCCTCTCTCGCCTATCACCTCAACGTCAGTTACTGCTTTATAAATATTTAAAGGCCTCGCATACACGTGCACAGCCTTCTGCAGCAAAAGTTTCCCCTCCACACAGCAGGGAGGGGACACCAGCTCATCCCAGTGACACGCTGGGGGTGGCAGGGGCTGTCACCCACCCTGTCCCCTCCTCACTGTCTCCAAGGGAAAGGCAATGTGCCAAGACCCTTATCTCCCCGTGTCAGGGTCACGTAAACTCATCCATCCCTCCTTCCTCTTTTTCTTTTCTTTTTTATCCCGCTAGGCTGCCGGAGCGTCCCCGGCAGCCGCCGCTGTTCAGAGCCTCTCCCTCAGTTCTCCGCTTGCTTTAAGCTCCGCGAGGCGGAGAGCCGAGCGCCTTTAAAACCACGTTACATCAATTATCACCACAGGGTTTTCATCCCGCACAAGGGGACAATAAGCAATGCAAATAGCACAAATACAGTGTTTGATATTTAATGATCCCATGCCGGATGGGCAAGATGTGCTCTTGAACAGGAGTCTCTTTCTCAAGCCGGTGCAATGCAGAAAGGACCCTGTCTTTCATGACTAATTGAGCCCTAATGATTTTCCTTTATCATCCGAAATGAAAACAAAGGATTTAAGGGGTGTTTCATTGCAGCACTGTGGGTCCTTCTGTTCATTTATTATTACGCATTTTAAAAGCTGTGCTTTGACTCGTCCTTCTGAACCCACTTCTCTCTGCTCTTGCTGCTGCTTTTGCAGCTCTGTCCCTTTGCCTCCGACAGCCTGAAAAGAGCCGCCGCGGCTCATGCAGTCTCTGCCAGGAGCAAAGGCACCTGAACCGTCCCCATCAGCCACACTGTCCTCCAAAAACTTATGGATTTGGGCATTTCAAACCAAGCGTGAATTCGCAGGTTGCACGGGCAGGCTCTGTGCCGGGAGGGAGGTGTGGGTACAGGGCTGGCCCCGAGGCACGGGGGGACGAGCTCGCCCCCAGCTTTCATGGGGACAATGGAAATGCCAGAAAGAACCAGGGCAGGGCAGATCTTGAAACAACGACGCTTCGCTCCCCACGGTTGGGGGACAGTGGTTTGGGATGAGCTGCTTGCTCTCCCTGGCTCCCCAGGAGCGAAGCCCACCACCTCCCTGCCTGGCATGCTCGTGTGCAGGCAGCAGGGTGCATATTTAACAGGGAGAAGAAAAGGAAGAACTGTTTTTTCCAGATAAACGGCCAGGATGCGTACCATGCGCCCATCCTGTGCTGAGCCCCACGTTCAGGCAGAGGCAGCCATGTAAAGGAAAGACGGCAGGATGGGAGTCGGACTGAAGGTAATCTTGCAGCCAAATTGTTCTGCAAATAGTAACGGCTTAAATCATTTTCCAGCTCTTTCTGGCCATTTGCTGTAATTAAGGCTGAGCTCTGAGGTGCCATCACAGCCCCACAACACATTTCCGAATTGCTGCTCTTCTGCAAAGCCACCTCCAGAGGTGTCCTTGAGATGTCAGCCCTAGGGTTAATTGCAATCGACAGGAAAATTGGCCTCCGGAAGGAGAAACGCAGACACCGGGTGAGTGGGAGCTGGTGGAAACAGAGTCAGGCTGCTGCTGGGGCCCCAGTGTCCCTCCACGTGGCATCCATGGATGCTGGCACGCACGAGAGCAGTAGCCCCACGTCTGGCCTAGACCCAGCTGGTTTCAACCCAGCAGCCCAACACAGCCCGGACACCGGTGTGGAAACCCCACGGGCAACTATGCCACCGAGCGCACGCAGCTCCGCCGTGCCCAGGGGAAATGCTAAGGATGGATTTGGTCCTTCCAGCTGCCACCGCTCCGACTCCGGCGTTGACATGGAGCTCAGCACCAGGGTGCTGGTGGGATCTCAACGGGGATGAAAGCAGCAGTGGACCCCAGCCGGAGGGTGCCGAAACATGAAGGCTGGGTGTTGTGAGGAGCATGGCCGCCCTCCACCTCCCTCGCCCCCGAGCATTGCATTGGCCATGGCACGGAGTCGCAGACTCCCATCATTTTTCTAAGTATTCCTCATCTCCTTCAATGCCATTAATCACACTATTTCAATTAACGGACCTGAACTGTTGAACAGACCCGTTATGCGCTAATATGTTATTAATTGGGTCAGGTTGGATGGCAGCAATATTGAGTGCCGTGCGGCTCTGAGCTTTCATTGTCTGGTCCAGGCTCGTTTCATTTATCTAATCACCTCCCCAATGCCACAGGGGCCCCATTCGCTTTTTCCCTCTCCGCCCACCTTTGAGGTAATCTGATACATTTTCTGCATTGTCTGGTATCAACTACACACTGAAGAGAGTCATATCTAATTTACAGTACTCTACTTTCCCAAGAAAAATCAATGATTGTTTACATTACTATCCTACAATGCCTATTTTAAAGTAATTCATGGCCGGGCCAATGCTATTAATTTTATTAAGCCATTATTAGTGGGCAGATATTATTCTGCTCCATTGATCCTAAGTTGATGCAATTACCACTTACGAAGCTAGCACCGGATGTCTGAAAATTTCAATTCTGTTTGCAACCTGAAGCTGTATGTTAAAATCGTGCCAAGCCAGATGCGGGTGGTAGAAGTCAGAGAAAGCTGGCTCAAAACAAAGAAGGAACAGCCCGAATTTTATAACTTAAATCCTTTTAAAGAGGAGGTACTGATATCAGCCTGGACCCCAGCCACTCCCTAATGCCCCATGCCAAAGGGAGAGACATACCCTCTTCACGTTTCACGTGTCCTATAGTTCATAGAACACTCATCATCGTGGATTACCGGTTAACTGAAACATCCTCTGATACGAATGGGAAATTTTACAGATGAAACTAAGTTTAGCTCTATCTGGGCAGAAAATACACCGAAAGCCAGGACAGGCCCACGTCCAGCTGGGTGTGCATTTCACTCTGTTTGCAGAGGATGAATTTCACCCAGAGGCCTCAAATCTCTTTTTCCTCTTCTCTATGTAAAAAACTTAACAGCAGAGCAGTGTGGGAAAATTGAGTGAGACAAAATATGGCAAATCACCAGGGTCTCAAACATCTCCAGGAAAACCAACAGCATGGAGTGACCACCTGGTCATCAGGGATGTGAAAGATCCTGCAGGGCAGGAGGGTACAGGAATCCCCATCGGTGATGTCCACCCCGTTGAGAGGCCATGTGGGTGCCCATTGTGACCCACAGGGCACAAAAAGCTTATTTTAGCCAGCAGAAATTAAAAACTGTAGTTTACAATAAAAATAATCCTTAAGCAGCTTGGAAAAACACAAGCTCAACCACATCCTTTTGATCATGGGCAGAAATGTGCTTTGTGTGTAACTGCAAATGGATAAAAACCTGCCACTCAAGGAACAGGATAAGACAGAGAAAAGAAAGACAGTTCCTGCCTAAGGATCTTGCTCTCTAAATAAAAGGTGATGGATGGATGGATGGATGGAGATAGTGGAGAAGAGTGAACCAAGGAGAAGACAGGAGCCATCCCAACAGGCTGCAGCACCAGCAACATCACCATTCTTAAGCTGATGAGAGACAAACGGTTTGAAGGAGAACCATGATGTCTGCTGAGAACCTTGGCAGTGCAAGCAGGAGGAAATCAAGCCCCTAGGAGGCCTGGCTAAATGGGACCAGTAGCCTTTGGAGTACGTACTACTGGAGAGGGACCTCTTTCCGCTAATGCTTTGGCCTGGAATTATTTCAGAGTAACAGATACATTTGTTTGGGACATACAGTTTCACCTGAGGCAAATTTGCTTAAATTGTACTTTTTCAAATGCATTTTAAAACACCATGAAGCAATATATAGAATCATAGAATCATTTAGGTTGGAAAAGACCCTTGGGATCATCTAGTCTAATCATCAACCCCACTCTACAGAGTTCTCCCTTACACCATATCCCTTAACACCACATCTAAACGACTCTTAAACACATTCAGGAATGGTGACTCCAGCACCTCCCTGGGCAGCCTATTCCAGGGTCTGACCACTCTTTCTGTGAAGAATTTTCCTAATGTCCAGCCTAAACCTACCCTGCTGCAGCTTGAACCCATTCCCTCTTGTTCTATCGCTAATTGCCTGTGAGAAGAGACCAGCTCCAACCTCTCTACAATGTCCTTTCAAGTAGTTGTAGAGAGTGATGAGGTCTCCCCTCAGCCTCCTCTTCCTCAGACTAAACAGTCCCAACTCCTTCAATCACTCCTCATAAAATTTATTCTCCAGGCCCTTCACCAGCTTCACTGCCCTCCTCTGCACTCGATCCAGCACCTCGATATCTCTCTCCTATTGAGGTGCCCAGAACTGGACACAATACTCAAGGGGTGGCCTCACCAGTGCTGAGTACAGGGGGACAATCACCTCCCTCCTTCTGCTGGTCACACTATTTCTAATACAAGCCAGGATGCCATTGGCCCTCTTGGCCACCTGGGCACACTGCTGGCTCATGTTCAGCCGCTTGTCAATTAGAAGCCCTAGGTCCTTTTCTGCCAGGCAGCTCTCCAGCCACATTTCCCCAAGCCTGTAGCGATGCATGGGGTTGTTATAGCCCAAGTGCAGGACCCAGCACTTGGCCTTGTTGAAGCACATTCCGTTAGCGTTGGCCCATCGGTCCAATCTATCCAAGTCTCTCTGTAAAGCCTCCCTATCCTCATGTAGATCAACACTCCCGCTTAGCTTTGTGTCATCTGCAAACTTGCTGATGATACACTCTATGTCCTTATCAAGGTCATCAATAAAGATGTTAAACAGAAATGGTCCCAACACTGAGCCCTGAGGGACACCATTTGTGACCGGCTGCCAGCTGGATTTAACTCCATTGACCACCACTCTTTGGGACCGCCCACCCAGACAGTGCTTGATCCAGCAGATCGTATGCTCATCCAGGCCATGAGCTGCCAGTTTTTCCATGAGAATTCTATGGGGGACAGTGTCAAATGCTTTTCAAAAGTCTAGGTAGACAATGTCCACAGCCTTTCCCTCATCCAATAATCAGGTCATCTTGTCATAGAAGGAGATCAGGTTCGTCAGGCAGGACCTGCCTTTCATAAACCCATGCTGACTAGGCCTGATCCCCTGCTTGTCCATTATATGACTTGTAATGGCACTCAAGATGATCTGCTCCATGACCTTCCCTGCTATTGAGGTCAGACTGACAGGCCTATAGTTTCCTGGATCCTCCTTTCTGCCTTTTTTGTAGACGGGTGCTACATTTGCTACCCTCCAGTCCATCGGGACCTCCACAGTTAACCATGACTTCAGGTAGATAATGGAAAGTGGCTTGGCGAGCACGTCTGCCAACTCTTTCAGCACTCTTGGATGTAACCCATCCGGGCCCATAGACTTGTGTGCATCCAAGCGGTGTAGCAGGTCACTGATCACTTCCTCTTTAATTGTGATGACCTCGTTCAGCTTCCCCTCCCTGTCTCCTAGCTCACGAGGCTGGGTGCCCAGGGAACAGCTCGTTCCACTGCTAAAGACTGAGGCAAAGTAGGCATTGAGCACCTCAGCCTTTTCCTCATCCTTTGTGACTATGTTTCCCTCTGCATCCAATAAGGGAGGGAGATTTTCCCTAATCCTCCTTTTGTTGTTAATGAATTTATAGAAACATTTTTCATTATCCTTAACAGCTGTAGCTAAATTGAGCTCTAGCTGTGCTTTGGCTCTCCTGATTTTCTCCTGCATAGCTTTGCTATATCCTTACAGTCTTCATGAGAGACCTGCCCCCTCTTTCAAAGGTTATAGACTCTCCTTTTGCTCTTGAGGTCCAGCCAAAGGTCCCTATTTAGCCAGGCCACTCTCCTTCCCCGCCTACTTGTTTTTCGGCACAGGGGGACATCCTCCTCCTGTGCCTTTAAGACTTCTCTCTTGAAGTATGTCCAGCCTTCCTGTGCTCCTATATCCTTCAGGGCAGCTTCCCAAGGGAATTTGTCCAGCAGTCTTCTGAACAGGTCAAAGTTTGCCCTCCGGAAGTCTAAGGTGGCAGTTTTACTAACCCCTCTCCTTGTTTCTCCAAGAATCAGAAGTTTGATCATCTCATAATCACTGTGCCCCAGACAGCCACCAACCTTTACTTCCCCAGCAAGTTCTTTCCTGTTCAGAAGAAGCAGGTCCAGGAGGGCACCTTCCCTCATCGGCTCACTTACCAGCTGTGTGAGGAAGTTATCTTCCACACATTCCAGGAACCTCCTGGATTGTTCCCTCTCTGCTGTGTTGTATTCCCAGCAGATATCCGGGAGGTTAAAGTGCCCCACAAGAACAACGGCAAGTGACCGCAAGATTTATCCCAGCTGCTTATAGAAAGCTCCATCCGCCTCACTGCTTTGGTTGGGAGGTCTATAGCAGACTCCCACAGCGATATCAGCTTTATCGGCCCTTAACCTAATCCAAACACTCTCCACCCCATCATCAGTATACTTGATTTCGGAGCTCTCATAGCATTCTTTAACATACAGGGCCACTCCACCACCTCTCCTTTCCTGTCTGCCCCTCCTGAGGAGCTTGTAGCCATCGATTGTGGCACTCCAGTCGTGTGAGGCATCCCACCACGTTTCTGAGATAGCCACTATGTCGTAGTTTTCCTGGTGCATCATGGCTTCAAGCTCCCCGTTTGTTGTGCGTACTGCATGCATTGGTATAGATGCACTTCAGATGTGCTAACGATTCCAACACCTTTTTGTGAGTGTGGGCCCCATTTCCTACCAGACCCCTCTCAGGTGCTTCCATGATTTCTAAATGTCTGTCCCTCCTTCAGTAAAAATTAGAACCCTCCTTCAGTAAAAATTAGGCCAGCTAAGATTTTTAAATCATTTGGATGAGAATACTTGCAGTAGCTCATAGCAGCATCAGGCAGCTAATGTAAATCACCTGGATTTGGAGAGCAAGGCCAACTTACATCGGCTAGGACTCCAGCCCCAGAGTCCCCCTAGAATAATACGAGAAGGTATCATAAAACCACTGGTTCCTGGCGGCCAGTTAATGCTCTGGAGAGGGCGATTGATTTATGGGACTTACTGCACTCAGCTAAAATGGTTGTTCAACATTATAAACCACCAGCCTTGTCTCCCATGCAAAACAAATAAACGAAGAAACAAATTATGTGCTTCTCTCCACACCTGAGAGATGTTCTGGAAGCTGGGAAGCTCCGCAGGGTGGCTGCATGGTGCTGCGGGAGGGTCTGTGCCAGGGGCTCGGTAAGCTGCCCTGCAGCCGGGATGCGGGAGCAGAGGCCATGCCATTCAGGTGGGATGCTCCTTACTGTCCACCTCCTGGTGCCGGCTCCCAGTAGGCTCAGCCACTGCGATTCACTGCGGGGGTCAGTGGTGGGAGCATCCCTGAGTCCGCCTGGCCCCCCCGAACAGGGTACGGCGGGGCACACACCTCCTCAGTGGGGTGCTTGGGGGATGGTGGAGAGGTTCTTACTGTGGTCATGAACAAAGCTGTTCGCAAGGTGGTTCAGATTCATGAGCATTTTTGCTATTGAAAGGGTGTCTTTTAGCATTTCTCTTCCCTTGTACTTTTTAAACCATTTAAAGTATCCCTAGGTGGTTTTTTTAACCCTTTTGCAGAGGGGAGGACTGAGATTAAAGCTTCCTCTCCCTGTGGGAAAGGGAGCAGCAGCAGGAGCAGCATGACGTGTTTGCTGTAAAGGTTTTGGGAGCCCAGAGCACGGACCGAGCCTGCAAACAGCTCTCTCCAGGCAGACCAGAGGCACATTAGCCCAGCGCCTGCTGCCAGTGCTCAACACCCTTCACCGGGGGGTATATTATAAGTGAGATCCCTCCCCTGCCTCTCCATCCAGACAGGTCAGAATCCCTTGTTGGAAACTGCGATAGGGTTTGGCTCATCAGCGTATCGGGATCTGTTTTATCTGCCCGCACAAGCCTGCATGCAGGAATAGATCAGATTAACATGGCTGATGAAAAACATCCTCCTCTTTATCCCCTCTGACAGCAGAAACCTTTTATCAACAGTCTGAAGACAAAGTTTTCTCAGCCGTAAGTTTTCTGCCTTGGGGGTTCGTTTTTTCTTCCAGTAGAAGTTTTCTATTTTTTCTTCAAGAAAAATCAAAACATTTTGATGGAAGATTTTTTAGCCATCCTTATGCATTAGACATGGTGGCAGACAGACTGGCACATCAACATCTGCTCCTTCTCACTGGATTAAATTTAATATCTGGTGTATGAGCGCTAACCCTCCCTCAGAGATCCGCTGGGGTCAGCTCAATGAGACATACCTGGCTTGGAGAGAAGAAAATAGCTCCTTTTCTGAGGGCTTCCAAATGCTTTTCCAGAGTGACCCTCTCATCATTTTATCCCCTCTTACAAAGCTAACTTCATAATGCCCTCCAATGAGGCTTCAGGGAGGAGAGTGTTATAAATTGTGGCTCAGTGAATCTGCCACTCACTGCTGCTAATATACTGCATTTATCCTCGCCGCCGCAGAGGCTGTGGCAGTGAGAGGAGGAGAGAAGGAGAAAAGTAATTACTTCCCGCTCAGCTTGTCACCAAATCCCTTCATCAGCCCTCTCACGTCTTTCTTGGCTGCGTTAGCAACTTGCCACACTCCAACCGTGCCGGGGGGATTCAGCGGCACTGGTGTTAACGGGGCATGAGGATGGGGAAGGGGCTGGGTACCGCAAGCACCAGGAGCCCCCTCGGTGCCCAGCTTGCCCCGGGCTGTCCCGCTTGTGTGCACCAAGTCCCATCAGCCCAAACAGCTGCTGCTTGAATGCCATTAGAATCCCCTAATCAAGACAAGGGTTTATTTCAGTCGGGAATTCCTATCCCAAAAGCGTCCCCTGTGTGGAATAAGGGAGAAGAGAAGGTGTCTTCTCCAGCTGTTTTTTTCTTTTAAATATCCTTCAAAGGCCACAGATGTGAGAGTCCAATGTTAAAGTCCCTCCTGGAGAGGACTCAAACTCCATATCCTCATTCCGCAATACGGATCAGCCAGACAGCGAGTTAAAAGCAAAGATATTGAGTCATGAAATGAACCCAAAATGAGGGCAATTTGCTGGCTGGTGCTGAGATTCCCAGGAGCAGCAGCATCTTCCTGAGACCTGAAATTAGGTAGGATATCGGAAGACCTTACCTGGGGCATGTATTAAATTGAAGACAAATATTTTGACCAGCACCTGATGGGCCATTTTACTGCTTTTCTTCAACTCATAGAATCATAGAATTGTTAAGTCCTGCAAGGTCGAATAAAAGATCAACAGCAAGGGCCATTTTCCTCTGGGGAGCTGGTGGACATGGAGACCACTGACGATGCCATGAAGGTATCCCACTTAACCAGCCTGGCACCGCCATCGCTGGGGTGTCACGCACTGAAACCAATGTGCCATGTGATGAATTTGATGCACTTCACACTGAAATTGATGCATCACCTTTGGAATCAAATTTATCACCTCTTCTGTCACACTCCATATACTGAATCAGAGTCACCACCTACTGAATTAAAAACTTCACATGCAGTTCACATCACATCATAAATCAGGCCAAAATGGAATTAAATGCATTGTATGCTAAGAACTCATTCATCACCCCATAAATTAAACATGGGACAAGCCTCTTAGGCTGGATGTGCCCAGCTATAGCCTGCAGACTCCACTGGGGAAAACATGACACACTGAAGTCACTGAGGGCTTGCCCATTAATTTCTGTTAATCTTTTCAGTGCCAGGATCTACCGTGTACCAAGTCCAGCTCTGTCCTGGACCAATCTGAAACTTGGAAATGGCAATTTCTGCTGTTAGCGAGTCTCCTGTTGAACCATCCACAATCCCCGCTTGGAGGTTTAGGCAGGAGCCTGGAGGAGAGAAGCAAATCGGGCCCCAGCCCCACTCCTGCATGGGAGAACAAGAGTCTGAGAGGGCTTTGTACCTCTTGCTGGCAGCTAGCACAGAGTGTCGCACACACACAGCCCCTCATGTCTTCAAAGGACCATGCGCCACGAAGGGCCAAACTCAAAGTCCCAACATCCTTGTTGCTGGAGGGGAGCATTTTTCTCCGAAGCCCTCAGCTTAGCACGGGGCTGGGCTTGGCGGTGGGGGCTGCTGGGCACCCGACACCCCTTTTGCAGTCTTTGGACTTCAAGGCAAGAGGAGGGAAAAAAAACTCCAGGCTCAGGGATTCATGTGGTGCCAGAGCATCCGAGACAGTTCACTCCTCGGCAGCAGGCGTTGTTAGTCCTGCGTGACAGATGGGAAACAGCAGCACAGAGCAATAGGTACCGGCTGCTCGAGGCCAAAGTTAAAGACTGGGGCAAAGATAAGACTTCAGAAATTCTTATCTGAAACCAGGATACTCTTTTCTCCTCTTTGTTATCTACATTAATTTTGGCTTTTCTGACAGCACCTCCCCACGTGCTCTCGCAGCACAGGAGCTCCCTGCCCTGTCCCTGTTCCCCAGGGAAAGGTGGGATGAACTTCCAGCTCGTCTGAAGCACGGTGCAGTCAGATACATCCTTGGATCCAATCCACAGTCTTTCCTTTTATTTTCCTATTCATCTGGTCCTCTCAAAATCTGCTCAGGAGCAATTAGAGCCTGTCAGCTACAGGCTGATGCAACTTCTATTTAATTAGCCCAGCAGCCAATAAAGATCTCATTCATCAATTTCTCATGGAAGGTGTGGTTGGGGCGGGGGGGAGATTTGTCATTTCTTCCCTACATCCAGATGGCTCCGGAGTATCTATCAGTGATCCGATCACACGCATGGACTCATGTGCACATCTGAGGAGACTGACCAGCTGGGAGACATCTGTCTGGAAAGTAGTTATGGGAGAAAACAGTGCAAGACTGTCCCAGATGCTCTGTTAGCAAGACTTGTTGGTGGCTCGGTCTCCAGACCATGGCCAACCTGGGCAGTGACTGACCCTGGTGGGATGAGCAACTTTGGAGGGCTTTTCCTCTTCTGACCCATTTTGCTGCCCTTGCCAGCAACAGGAAAGGGCAGAGATGTGTAAGGAGGGACAGACACCAGCAGGATGAATTGGGGGAGGCCTGAAGAAGTATGGAGTTTGCCCCGTACCTGCTGCCTTTGCCCTGGGAGGGGGATGAGAGCCCCTCTCACTGTGCTGCTATGCTGAGAATAAACACATTAGAGATGGCAAAGCAGGAGAGGAGAAATTAGTACCCAGACTGATGGATCCCAGCAAAGTTTTGGGGTGTTCAACCTGCCAGAGAAAGTATTTGGGGTGACACCCTCTTTGCCTAAAAGCTTCTCCTTAAATTGACTGTCAGGGTATCAAATACTTTCCTAATCTTCTCCTGACAGACCATCTAAGTAGGACACATTTGGGCTGGGCTTTTCCCAGAGACAGGTCAGGGTGTCCAGGAGGATAGGGGAACATAAATCCGTACCCGTGAGGTCACTGTGCTGGCCTCGCATCACAAAAAGTGGGTTTCACCAGCTCAGACCTGCAGGAGTGGGTCCCTGCAGGAATCGCTTGCCAACACTGTTTGCATCTTCACCATCACGACTCATTGAACTAAAAAAAAACAAATCAGTTACCCCGGGACAGTTCATAGATTACAAACATGAGTGATGATATCTTCATAATTAATGATTATGAGAAAGCAGCTTAATAGTTTGGTTCCTTGTGGCTGGTTTGATTTGTTGTATACATGGCAGTTGGTGTAAAGCAAAGCATGTAATTGGAGCCAGTTTACCCTTGGTGTGTCCAGCTGGTAGCTGCACTTCACCAGCTTTCATGTAAGGCTGTTTCTTCTCAAAGCCTTAACCCCCAACAGCAGAAAAGGGCTGCAGATATAACCACATCGATAGCCATATTCCCAAACTGGGAAATGCTTGGGGATTGAATGATGGGCAGTTTCTTGCTGCTGCCCCTGCACATCTGCAAGTTGCCGTGGTCAGCAAATCTCCCCTGGAATTTGCAGAGAAAATGCCCGTGCTCAGCACAGGGCCCTGAGCCACCCAGCTCCTCCGTAGTTATTAACAGCAACATCATAGATGGCATATTACCGTGATTGATGCTGCATCAATCAACTGGAAAAGTGTTAAGTAAGTCTTAAAAAGAAGTGAGATGAAGACTTAAATACCGGGCTAAAACGTCCGTATAATGGGGATTATTCCAGGATTGAAAACACATGTGCAGACATGCTGAAATACGCAGCTGTGCCCCTCGCCCTGCTGCTCCATGCTGGCCACCGCTGGTTCCAAGGGAAGTGAGTAATGAGTGCTTACATTGCAAATGGGGATGGGCAATTAGCAGAGGGCACATAGAAACTGCAATCAGTGTGAGTCTGTGGTTCTACTGCTTATCAAATAAAAAATAATGAAGAAACACTCTTTCTACTAACACATTCTTTCAATCCAAGCTGTGGTGTTTGGCTGCTTTTATTCTGTTCCATCAAGTTTTGTTTGATTTGGCTTATTTTTACTTAAGACCGATGTGATATGATACACTCGGAGTTGCCAACTTAAGTATATTTTTGCTGGTGTGATGTTTGGTATTTCAGAACTCCTGGGGGCTCCTCTATTAAGGAAAGTCACAGATTTTCTTGCATTAAAACAAAAAATTCGCGGCCAGGTCAGTTGTGGAGAAACTCATGTGCGGCATCCAGCTTCCCAAACCCAAAAAGCAAGCAAACAAAAAAAACTCCACAAAAACCAAACAAAGAAAAAACCCAAACAAACCTCAAATGTGTTATCTTTTAATCATCTGTGATTTTCAAACACTATTTCCTTGGGGAACCCAATGCACAGATTTTCTGCTAACAAAAGGTGATTTTACTGGAGAACAAATTCACTCCTCATCTCCAAAGCCTGGCTCGCACACTGGTGAATTCCTGTATTGTGTATGCAAAGCCCACAGTCAGAAACCGCAGGGCGGAAATGGCCCGGTGCCCAGCACGTGCTCTGAAGGGGGTGCTTCATGCTTTGAGTCTCTATTCTGGTTGTGTTTTCCCCGAGAAGACCCCCCTGGGGGATGCATCAGGTTTTCCCATGGGGTGAAGCGCCCTCCTTGCTCACCTGCAGCCATCTATACCAGCAACAACCTTCCCAGGCAGACGCTGGCGCTTCAGCCCTTTCCACACCCTTTACCCTGAGCTCAGACCTGGAGCAGGTGAAGGGGATGCTGCTGCAGAGTCAGGGATGTGTTTTACCAGTCCCAGGACCTGGACTGAATGTTTTCCAGTGCTGCCTCCAGTGCTTTACCGAGGACCAAATCCAGCATGTCCTTCTGGATCTCCCTTTTCTACGGAGGCTCAAGGTGGTGTCCTTGCTCCTATGCTTGTTCTCAGACAGGACATATCTCTTAAAGCACTTACAAACTGAACAGACCCATCAAGCTCAGGACTGGGAGAGAAAAACAGCTTGTTTTGCCAGCCCTTCATGTTAAGCTTCTATATTTAAAATGACTACATAAACTAAGAAATTAATAACAGGCCTAAGCACGTTACCAGGCAAATCCGATTCTTACTTAGGAGAATTGGAGGGAATAAAGCTAAAAAATTTGCTTCAAGGATGAGATTTAATTCAAAGTGCCAGTGCTAGTTCTACTGCACTTGTAGGTTTAGAGAATAAACCTGCTAGCAAAGAATTGTCTTAAACAAGATCATCATTAATCCTGAATTCAGCTGTCAAAAAGACTGAGATTGCAAACTAAGAGGGGAACAAGGGAAACCTGGTAATTTGTTTGTTAAATATTTGCAAACTGTCATATGAATAATGGATAATAAGAAAATTTTGGCCATCCAGAGCTGATGCATAACACAGAGCTTTGCTGTATTGCACCTAAACTATTATCAATAGCACATTTATTATTATAATAGATGAAAAACAAGCTTCCTGGCTGAAAAACAAGATCAATTTGAGCTCAAGCTATTTGGATGTATTCTAAATATTGTAATTAAAATGCAGCATGAATGTTCCTTAAAAAAAAAAGAAAAAAGAGAGAGAAGAATAGCCCTACTACAATTAGATATGCCATCTAGCTCTGACTCAGTAACCTGAGAGAAAAAAAAAAAAACAGGCAAAATTGTGTTTGTGTCCAGTCAGACACTCCTCATCTTCAGGGCTTGGTGCAGAGCCCAAGCTAACAGAGCTTTTCCTACTGGGTCAGGATCCAGCCCCAGGCTGGAGGATTTGATGCAGAGAGTCAGCCTAGATTGCACTGAGCTCCCTGTGCAGGTCAGGATTTGATTAGAGTCCAGCAATGAAACTCATCTGAGCTCTATCTTGCTGCAAATTCCTGACCCAGTAGGAAAAGCTCTGTTAGCTTAGGCTCTGCACCAAGCCCTGAAGATGCAAATTTTTCACCCATAAAACCCAAGCAACTCCAGAAAGAGATAAAGAAGCCACCTGTGGGAAAGGCTCCACTCCTGGAGCAAGGGCCTTGGGAACAGAAATGATCGGAGTGACGTTCCCCTGCAGTGTTATCACACACATCAAAACCTGCAGGAGACAAACGTGACTCTCACCTCCCCCAGCAATTAGAGGCTCGCAGACACTTCCCAGGGGATGCCTGACACCCCGCAGAATTGAGCTTTTCTTTTGTTCTGATAAAGAAGCGAGTGACTAGTGAGTTACAGCAATCTCCTGGTAGCTCCCTACATAATTGCATTCTCTTATGTCTTTTAATCATAAGCCCCGTGAGGCTCGTAATACCTCATGTGCAATCCAAATTGGCCCATCAGCTCAGTTTATCAAAGGGACCTAATTTAATCCCAGTCTTTGATGGAGACAGAAGCGGTCAAAGTCTGCCCTAATGATTTGCTAAGTTTACTTAGCTTGCAGATCTGTGGCATGAAGGGCACTCGGACTCCAAGCACAGCATTGATAATGGGAAGCCATGACAAGGAAGACAAAATTGGCAAGAGCTTGACAGTCTGAATCAAGAGAAACCACAGCAGAAGCCTGGAACAACGGTGGAGACTGAAGAGGCAAAATAAATGGTTGTCACCACAAGTAACAAGTCAAATAAATTGTTGGAGACAACGGCTCCCTCGGAGTGAGTACCACTACTGTGAGAGACCCACCAAGGAGAGGGCCAGAGCAGATGAATCCAAGCCAGGAAATGCAGAGCCAGGAGCAAAGCACTGGGGATGGCAGAGCTGCTCTGACCTGGCAGCATCCCCTCCCAGCCCGAGCAGGATGCAGTAGGCATGGCAGCACACCTTTCAACGGAGAAGTGCCTGCTCTTCCACTACAAGCTGAAAAGAAGCTCAAAACTTCCAGGGCTGAGCAGGTTCAGTCTAGGTGCATCTTTTAAAACCACCAGGATGACTTCCCTGCTCCAATTCAGCCCAGTAGGTTAGTGGACGCCAGGAGGTGTAAAACAGTGACACCAGCTAAGAAATGCTGAGCAGATGGAAGCAAAAACCCAAAGGAAGGAGCACAAATTCCTGGCTTCAAGGGATCTTGAACAATGAAAAGCATTAGGACTAAAGGCACCGAAGATAAGAGTTTTACAGAAAAGCTAAAAGTCCAACCTTGTTCAGAAAAGTGAGGGTTGACAGGAGAAGACTGGAGCAGTTTTTCACTCCACAGCTGTGAGTGATGGATGCAAACACAGTAAAAAACTGCAAAAAAAAGAACTTTACTGGACAAAACCAGCTGGTTCTGAAGCACTCAATGGTTTTTAATAGTTTCCAGCTCAAAGAGAAGAGGGAACTTGGAGCCTGAATTACGGAAGCTTGAGAAGTGCTGCGGACTGTAAGTAATGAAGCACAAGCCCTTTGGTTTTAACCAGCATGTACAAAAGGATGGTGCAAAGAAGAGCCAAAGAAGTCCTCCAGTAGGGATGTAAAGGACTATACCGGCATCATTAGCTCAGAGAGATTCTTCATGATACTATCAAAATTTCAGTAGAAGATAGATGTACCATCTGCCTGCAAACAGGCAAGGCCATTTATTTGTTTTATACAGAGAGTGCAGGTGCTCAGGACAACCTTTGGGGGGAAAAAGGGAAAGAAAAACAGTGACAGCTCCAAAAGTAAAGCTACAGACAGCAGACAGCAAAGGGTGAAATGCAAACATTACCCAGACTGGCTAATCCCCACAAAATGACTGTCTTGTTAAAAATATATCAAATCCTTGGTCTCATGAGGGATGTGGTCTTTGGAGGAGTGGGGGACCTGAATTTGAGGAGAGCTTCCAGGAAGGTGCTGGTGGGTGGGCAGAGTGGGAGAGCCTCGACCTTCCCTTACTCCAAGGCAGTGATGAGATGGGGAGACTGCACAGCTCCCTTGGCCAGCCCTGAAATAACAGGGCAGCTAACGACACTGGCTATGAATGAGAAAGGAAGGGGGAAAAGCAAATTAAACACACTCTATGGAAAGCGGGAACTTTCTTCTCTTTGCTTTGCAGATTTTGAGCTGTATAAAGTGTCAGGAAGCAAAGCCGGTGTTGACAGACCATGAATGGCACACAGACGGGCTGGCCAGTGCTGGGACCTGGGAGCTGCAGCCTCCTGAGAGGCATCCAAGCATCCACTGGCCTCTGCTGAGCTGAGGGCGCAGTGGGAGCCGGGCTGCATGGCCCCGCATGTGGGGAGCTGCCGTGATTGACAGCAGCTCGCCTTTTTGAAAGGCAGCAGCTCCTGGCGCCTGCTGAATTCATGCTGGCCTGTTTCACCTCTAACTCAGGCAGGAAAAATCCATATTGGCACAGCACCTTTAGAGAGGTTCCTGTCTTTGGTGAAGACAGCATGAAGGCCTATATGGGGAGTGTTTTGATGCATAGGTTACACATAGCAAGAGCCCAAACAAAGGCTCCAATTAGCTCCAAGTAGATTTGGGCAGTAAAAGCTCAAAGCAAGAGAATTCCCTTCCACTTGAAGAAACTTCCCTTGTGGGTGGGTGCATAACACATCAAGGTCTGGGAGGTGCCATTTCCCTGAGACCTGGTCACTGGGGCTAGGCAAGTAGACGAAGAAGGAGCAGAAAGTGCCCTGCCACAGGCGAGCAGCACCAGCACAGGTCCCTGTGCCGGGGGGGGGCAGCTCTGCCCAGGCACGCAGCCTGCTGCTCCTCACCCGGTAGATTCAGAAGACGGAACCTGGCAGCACCACAGTAATAACACAGGTCTCCCAGAAAAACATGGACACCATCTTTCAAAACACCTCGGTCAAGCCCAGAAAGGCCACAAAGCCAGCCCCCACTGACATCCACAATCCCCGTGCTGGTGACTGCTGGCAGAGGAGCTGGCCCCACTTCACTGGCTACCACGTCCACCCTGACGGGAGATCTGTGGCTACTGATGCAGCCCACTGACCACACACTAGTGCTGCGATGAACACAACCTGAGTGGCTTTCTGCCATTTCTCTCCAAGAGAAAGACTCACAAACGGACTGAGGGGTGCGGGTGAGGCTCCACGAGTGGGAGGCTGGAACGAGCAGCCTGACCACAAATAACATATAAACAAAGGCCAACTAAAGGAGGCTGGGGCCACCAAGGATCTCAGGCAGCACAAACAGACTCCTCATGGATGATAACAACACTGTGTCGGTCTAGGGGTCCCTGCAGCTTGACATGGCACAACACAAAGGCCGACTGCGGGCAGCGAACTGGGCATGGGATAGATCAGAGGGACACACAGAGATGCTGGGTTACTCCAATCCTTCTGATTTGCCTACAGATGATGCATAGGGTCATATGAGGCTGTGACAAGGGTCCAGAGCCAAAGCAAGCCAGGGCAGGTGCCCTGTTACCAGCAGATATTTGGCTCTGCATGATTTCTGCCCAGACGTGTTGGTCTCATGGGTGAGAAGCTTTTCTGGCTGCAGGAAAGTGGGCAGCACCAAGACAACCCCTAAGATGAAACACTGTTGCTGGCAGCAGAGAGGCTGCATCAGAGGAGGAATAAACAAGATGCTGAGGACTTGCAAAGGCACCAGGGAGAAATCCGAGTGACTTCTGGGGAGGGAAGGTGAGCATGTGGGAATGAGGGGGATGACTGGTAGAGTTGTTTGGAGCCAACTTTGGAATCTGCAACAAGATGAAAACCAAGCTGCAGCTTGGGAAGGGTACATGTCTTCCACAAGTCAATTCAGCTTCTTTTCATTACACACATGGGTAGATTGAACAGGACAGGCCAAGCAGACTGAACAACAAATGCAATGACAAAAAAGAATCTAAAAAGTGATGTCTGCTTGATTTTTGTGTCTTCAGCTTGGCTGGCAGTTGCCACACTGCTGGATTCCAACTGCAGCTCTTCATTGCTCAGACTGAATTGCTACATTTTGGTTTAGCATATATCTGTAGCTACATATCTGTAAGCATATTAAAATTTTAGTTAAGCACTAAACAAGTGTTTTAGCAGTTTTTTTGAGTGTGTTTCTCTTTATCTTGTTGATTACAAGTCTCTCAGGTCCTTAGTTTTGGCCTAAATTTAGACCAATTCTGGCTGAGCTCTGCAGGATAACTGCAAAAACTATTCATTAAAGATGAAGAGATCAGAGTTGATCAGCTGACAGTGGGAGCCCGCAGTGGGCTGCTCCACATCCTGACAATCTTCTGATCTACAGATAGGAAAGGCAGGTTAATGTTGATCTGCTGGTAAAACATAGCATGGAAAGACCTTGAGAAGATGCAGCAGCTCCTTGATTCAAAGCTCACTGAGAAACAACTTGTTTCGTTCCTTGTTGACCACCTGAGATGGCAATGAGGGAGGGATTTTAAGCAAAGCAATTATTCTCCTTCATGCAATTTCTGTAATGCAGCATGTGCCCTTCTCAAGGCAAAATGTTTAATAGCATCCCCATTTTAGTCTTTCTGGGAAGCACTTTGCAAGAGATGAATGAGGGTCCCTGCTTTACAAAGCATGCGGGCAATTCCAACAAGCAAGCAACGCCACAGTTCATTCTTAGCCAGCTTCACTGGAGATGTTGGTTTTTTTCTACTAAAGTGCTGGGGAAATCCAAAGGTCTCGCAATATCTACTGGTACATGACAGGTTTATCGCACGCGTTAACATGAAATACTAGCTTAAATCCAGCTATCAACATGCAAAACCCTGACCAGATCTGTCAACATCTGGGACCAGAAACATCTCTTAAATGCTGTTTTAAAATTATATCACAATAACAAATGTAGTGATAATGAAATGCAGCGTCTGGTACCATCCAAAATTCAGCAGCTGTGGTATTTGCCATGGAGTGGAAATCCCAGGTTTAAGCTGGTGGTGCTAGAAAGCATTTCTTGTAGCTAGGCAAAGAAATTCAATACAGAGAGAAGAGGAGATTATTCCTCTGTGAGAGACTCTGGCTAAAATTGCCCATTAACCATCCCTAACTGGATGCTACTCCCTCCTGCGCTACTCCCATCCATAATACACCTGCAGCTGTTTTTTTCTGTCCCAAGGGGAAGCCAAGGTGGTGGCTGCCAAGGATGGTGGGGCCATTGCCAGGAATACAGCCACTTCCTCCTCCAGTCACTGCAGACCCACCGACGCAGGCCTGTATGTTGGTTTTTGCAATACTCTGGAACAATGAACCAGTTCTCAAGCCACAGGTAACTAATTCCCCCAGTGGCCCTCCACCACCAGTTAGGGGACCGCTTTTCTGAAAAGCCTGAAGTTGTCCACAATTTAACCATTTGAGCTTTCCACTTCTCCCATCTTCTTTTCTCTCCAATTAGTTCCATGTGAGGAATTTCAGCTGTTCATTGAGGAACTGGGAAGACCTTGACCAAGTAGCCCTTTCTATCCTCCCTGCCCATCAGTCTCCAGCCTCTTTGCACAGTGCCTCAGCCCAAAGCCAAGGCCAGTGAAAACTTTTCCTTTCACTCACTCGCATTTCACTTTCACAATAAAACTCGCATCCAGATCACTGCTCAGGAAACCCACGTCTTTCAACAAGCCCTGCCCCAGGCTACCTTGCCCAGCTCCATTTGGGTCTCTATAGAGAGGAACAAGCTCCTGTGCCTGGCTAGGCTCCTGCCTCCCAGCCAGCGCTGACAGCACACACCAGCTGCACCTGAGCCAGTCCCATGCAGCCCTCCCAGGCCTCATCTCCTGGAATCCTCCAAAACTCATCTTCTGGAATTGTGGGGCTGTGGGGAAAGGGAGAGGGAAGAAAAAAGAGATGCAAGCCTCTTGACCCGCACAGAGCAGCTTGCTACCACAAGGTGTTTGACTGGCTCAGAAAGATGAGGTAAATTTAAGGAACCCACAGCCAACAAGTTGTTTTGCTGAATTTGAAGTCTTATTTTTATGCTTATCTCATGCAAAGCTGGAAATAACACTGGCCACACTCACAACCTGCTAAGAGACAAAAATGTGTTGAATAACAGCCAGTCCAACTCAAGGGAAATTTGCTGCACAAAACCCCAAAACTTTATCAGAAAGCATCCTTTAGAAAAACAGATAAATACACATACTTCCACAGTGAAGCCAAACTCCTGCAATCTCCATGAAGGCTTGTGCAGCAACATAGCCACAGATCCCCACCAGCTCATTACTGATCCTCAGCTGGAGATGATAATTTCTGTAGGTCAGCCTCCAAAACAGCTGGTGTGAGCTTTCCCTAATCTGCTCCAGAGCAAACTCCACCAACAGCTGAGGCTCCCTTCAGCGACAGGCAAGGCTGGACAGGCAGCAGGTTGCTATTTCTCTATAGAGGTTCACATAGCTTTATATATACTACCACTATTTTGGCTTCCCTCTCTAATCTTAAATCAAAGAATCAGGAAGAATAAAGCATATTGTTCTAAAACTGGGTGTTAAGAGCTGTGCATGTCCCCGTCTCTGAGCTGACCATATGGAAGACAAACCCAGAGACCTCAATGCTCCACAGATTTGGGTCCTAAATCTTTGATCCAGTCTTGAGTCCATTTGAAAGTGATGAAAGGGCTCCAAGGATGGAGCCGTGGTTCTAAAATTGGAGAAGTGCTATGCTGAATGCGCTATTTTGCCACCTTCTCCAGCTACAGCTGGGGCAGCTCTTCATTACCAGCCCCCAGCCTGCTCCTGGCTAGTTGTCAGCATGCCCAGTGGAAATCCCTCCAAACTGCTGGTGCATTTCAAATAAATGGGTCCAATTAGCAAAGCTTTATGACTGCAGCTGAAACAGTGGGAAGGATCATACCGGCAACCAAGCACGCAGATCAGAGGAGGACAAAGCTTCCAATGGGCGATGATGAGCAGGTGGGAAGAAGTGACTGTGTCAGCTGGAAGAGAAATGTGAACAGAGCCTTACACTCCCTCGGGCAAGCAATTCCCCAGAGGGGCTGCAGGAGCAGCCCCCAGCCTCATGTTAGCACTTTATTTATAGCATTGCCTTCCTGTTCATTGCCTTCTCAACTGTGAATTGCAATTTTTCTCCCTCCAGCATTATGGTGATGGTTTGGAGCATGGAGATGTTTGGAAAAGGGCAATTTGGCATCAGGAGTCTAAAAAGCAGATACAGATGACATCCTAAATGTATCTTTTATGAGTTTGGAACGATTCCTTTAAATTAAGCTCAGAGTGTGTGACAGCTTCTGGTAGTGCCGCCAGTAAGGAAATAAAACATAAAAATCAAGAGGTTCTTGAGCATATGTAGTCTTAAAGATCACGTCCTCTGGACAACTTGCTTTCCCTCATGCCACTTTGAGCTGTGATGTACCAAGTGCTTCCCAAGGAAAGTGCTCCAATAGTTTTCAATTGTCTCTTCACCACATATGCCCTCAAACCCCAACATACTTCCAAATTCGAGGCTTATAAAAAATTAAATGCTCCAATAATTCTAAATTGTGTCTGTTCAGTGTTACTGGAGCCTGTCCACTCCTTCAGTTTGGGGATTTTTGTTTCGTTTGCGGGGGGGAGGATTAAATGCTTTCTATTAGTGCTTCAAATTGGAAGCTGGTCAAACAGCATCATAGCAGAATGATTCAGCAGCCTCTGAGCTGATTCGCAATGTATCATAAACCAGGATTAGGAAAACAACAATAACGGGAGGAGAAAGAACCCACACAAAGAATCACGGCAGGAGAACAATACCAGAAAGGAGCAGAGGGAATAATCCTCACTTGGCTTCTGAGGAGCAGGTCGGATGACCTAATGGATGGCTTTCAATGCCCTTCATTCCCTGCTGCGTTGCAGGGTTCAGCCGCCTGGATCCAGCCACCACAGCTTAAATAATGGCTCTGCATTGACTGAATCACATTAAGCATTTCTGTGCGCACACCCGCAGCCCGTTGTCACTTATCTGAGACCACAGTCCCCCCCTGGCACAAGACCCAGATGCTATTTCACAGCAGGCAGGAGCTTATGCAGAACTAGCAGTGGAAGTTCACGACCATTTAGGACAGGAAGCGAAGGAAACAATTGGAGGCGGTGAGTCTTCCAGTTATAAACCAAAAAGCGGGGGTTTCTCAGCCTTACTCAAGAAGACACACACACACAAGGTGGCACATTAAAGTAGCAGAGATGTCAAGCTAAGCATATTCCTTATCACTGTCCTGAACAAGAATGAAATTAAACATGTATTTCATGATCTCCTGAATCAAAGCATCAGTGGTCACCTATGGCAAATGCCAAGATGGAAGAGCAGGGCATCATTTAAAATCTATTCTCTGTGAACCTGAAGAACTAATTGACAGCCTTGTTGTAAATTAGGCCATACCTGTTACAGCTGTGGCCTTGGAGCGACAGAGGAAGGCAGGGACTCTCTCGGGAGTTTTACTAGATCAGCAATGGTTGAATTACTTCTATGCAGAACATGAAATCACAGCTTCACGCAAGCGAAGAAAATCAATTATATCACAATTCGAATAAAATAGCTATATCCAAAGTTTGTTAGAGAGACACAAAAACAGGGAGGAAAATGGAAAATCTCCTATGCCACGATCTCCTCTTTGTAGACTGAAAAAATGATAAAGTGCATCCTTGTTTAACTCACTGCAGGATGCCTGGAATTTTATAGAAACTGCTGCAACATGTCTCCCAGTGGGGAATAACTGAAGCATGAGATAAGAAATCAGCCATATCCTAACCTGCAGTAGCAAGTGCTGTAAAAGGAAATGCCCAATAAAGGCTTAATATATAGGAAGATGGCAAATAAGTGCCTGGATTTCTGAAATAAGAAAGCCTAAGCCAATTCTCTAATCACATCTAATCAAAGAACACCATCAGTTGCCAAAAACTTCTAGGAAAAAATGGGTATCAGAGAGATGGTAGCATGCATATCTTCTTCAGTAGTGTTTTGGGAATATTTTAGCCTGCAGAATTTAATTCCCTGTTATTACTTCTGAGCCTAGAGGCGAAAGTCATAAATCAGGACCATTCATAACATGCAATAATGGTGTGAAATACTCATAAGGCGTGTTACATGATGAAATCCTTTGGGACTGTGTGTAACACTTCCAGTCTTTGATGACTGCATTAAAAATTCGTCTGTCAGTAACATTTATTCTTCCCAAATTCGGATACTGGGTTTTCATTCTTTTCTCCCAACATCTCCAAATATTGCTGTCATATGGCATTCCTTCCACGCTTCCTCCCTGCTGCCCTAAATATATGTTTAAAACAAAATCACAGGAAAGCATTCCATGGTTAAAAAGATGGGCAGGTTTTAAACTACACTGTATTTACTTATAACGGCTTTTAATACCAGAGGAGCTTTCCCAGGGAGTTTTGCCCTGATTTCAGGACCCCCATTGTTTTTATAGAGGGCTACTTGGTCCCATTTAGAGGGTGGCCACATTTGAGTAATACAGACTGCAATCCTATAAAACAAAAAACATTGTCCCCACTCTTTTACCCTCCCATCTAGTGAGTTAAAAAAAAATAAATCCCAACCCATGATGTGTTAGAGCTTTGTTTTCTGAGTAACGAGACTAATCATGTTTCCTCCGCTTGTGGTCTCTCTCTTCTCTTCCTTTTCTTCTAGGTCCTCTGGATCCACGCTGACATAGAAATATCCCATGATGGAGAAAATAATGCACACAGCAAAGAGGAGAACAGTGAACAAGACAAATTCAGCCCACTAGGAAAGAAAAAAGAACAGCAGGTCAGGAGACCCCAGACTCTCAGTCCAGAGGATTTCTCTGCACTTACAAGTGATTTTTAGAGAGCTGGGTGAAAAATACTTTTCAGCTTCCAAGATTGCTCACAAGATAGAAACTTTCTCATCCTGTTTTCTGGTAAACCCATTTACACATAATGTAATTATGAATATGTGGTATACCTTGAAACAAGCCAGTTAAAATGGACTGATTTCATTAAATCTTTTCTTAGAAATCTGTCCTGACTGGAACGTACCTGCCTGGGCCTTTTGCCCCCGAGATGCCTTTGGGAGAGGCAGTTTCATGTTAGCCAGAAACAAGCCCCAGTTCACACCTTAATGCCACCATCCCAGAAATCTGATAGCTTGAATTAAACAAGCCCTGCACCACAACCTCCCTATGCAAACCCAACATCTCAGCAGTGCTATGGGCAGCTGGCCCTGAAGGAGTCCCCAGCTAGACACCTGAAGAGGCTGCCTGCCCACTGGGCTAGCTGGATGAAGGCTAGCTGCTTTTGGTAAGCAACTGCAACGCGTGGCTGGCATCGTGTCTAAGCTCCAGGCCCAAATACAGCCTGCTTGCCTAGAGCTGAGATCCAGCAGTGTTATCGCAGTGCAGGTCACAGTATTATTTACTGCCACTGTGGGGCTTAGGGAAAGTCACTGATCCAGAGGGCATCACTGTTGAGGGCAAAGCAGAGCCCTGGTTGGGAGGTAGCTTGGTGCAGGCTGCCATAACTCCGTTGCTGGAACCTGGGGCTGTGCAGAGAAGCTGTGCCTTCAGGACATGGACACCCAGAAGCACCATCCAGTGCCTGTTTTAAAGCATTACCTCTGTTTTAAAAGCCAAAGCATACCTGTGCCATTGGCGCGGCCTGTGCAACAATGAGCACAAGGGTATTCCCAACAGCCACTGTGAGCAGCCAGCCTGCCTGCAGCACCGACTTCATGCTGGCTGGAGACTGAAAAGAGGAGAGGGGCCTGATCAGTGGGTATCATGCTGTGCCCTTCTGCCCTGGTTCACCCTTGTGATGTCCTGTCCGGTGTAGGTGTTCCCAGGCTCAGCCTAGGAGGAGATGGTGGAATTTCCTCTGTGTAGAATGGTTAATCTCAACAACTGCATACAAGGAGCTTTTGAAACATGTCCTCCAGGAGGACACAAGAAGAAGGAGGAGATGCTGATGTTGCAGAGCTGGATCCTGATCATCCTCAACCTGCATCATCTGAAACTGTAAGATCAGGAAGCCCAGGAAGACACACAACAAGCCTACAGCTTGGATTCTGGTGCCATGTGGCTGGACACCTTTGGAAAAGAGACTGAATCTTGATGTTAAGCTTCTTGCTGATGACAAATTTTCCATATCCCATGACAGATCATCCCACTGTATTAACTGCCCTCATTGATAAACATCTTCACTTTACTCCAAGGATAAATTTGAGCAGCTTCATCTTTTTGGTCTTGTAATGTCTCAGTCCTCTCTTCTCATAAACCTTCTCCCAGACAACACAGTCTACCACAGTCAAACCATTCCTTGCATACTCATTACCCCTTGCTCCCTTGTTACAGACTCAGGTAGGCTTAGACCCTTTCAATCTCTCAGCTTAAAGCAGGTTCCAAGCCCCTATGCCACCGTGTAGTCCTTGAGATTCCTTTGCCTTTTTATCACTGCAAAATACATACCACAAAATATTTCACTGGGAGAAAAACCTGATATTACAGTATTCAGAGCTTTGACATTAAAATACACTTCCATCCAGTTCTGTTCTATGTTCTCAGCTTTACTAGAAAAGGAGTTTCCTGAGCATAACTGAGAACAGGTATCTTCAGAGTATGAATTCATTAGCTTGAGAGGAGCCAGCAAATGGTGTTATAATCCCACTTTTAGCTGAAGCACAGATAACTTTGTCAGTAAGTGTCATGCCAAAGGACGTATTACAAGTCAATGGCAGATGCAGGAATAAATCCTGAAGTCTAATTGTAAGCCCCTTATCTTTAAGTCAAGTACCTGAGAATAGGAGAAGGCCAGACCTGTAATGGAGAACATCACCTCCCCAGCAGATATTAATAAGTATTGTGGTAACTGCCAAGCCATATGGACATTGTTGGCTTTGATGTCTTCTGACTTCCATGTCTTAACAGCACCTCCAGAAACCTAGCAGGAAAATAAAGGTACATTGATTAGCCGCTCAAAGATCATATCCTTCTTAGCCTGGACTCCAAGAGCAAATTTACCAAAATGAAGTTTTAAGTAAAGTTGGAAGCAAAGCTCTGCCCTGGAAGCAAAACTCTGTGTCTGACCCCTGCCATTTCCAAGCCTGTGGGGAACAGGCTGACTTTTCCTGCAGAGGGCAGAGGTGACAGGATGGAAGCATCCCAGCTCATTCATGTGCTACAAGAGTTGCATTAGTTATTACAAACAAAGAAGTTGCCTTCTGTAGTGGGACTGGGAAAAGCCTGTGTGGTGCTTCTGCAGAGCCTGTGACCAGCTGCTGTCCCCAAGGCCAGAACAGGACAAGAGGGTAAATGCTCATTGCTTCCATGTGGCCACTGCTCCCATTTCACTGGCACAGTACAACTCCCCTACGATAACAGTGACGCTCAAATAAATCCACTTCAGGAATACCAAGATTACCAGAGACTGCCCCATATCAGACGTATTCAGATAGTTATGGTAGTTGTATTCCTAATTCTTTTTGTTTGCTCTCCCAGGTGCAATTAACACTGCCTCTGGTGCACAGAGGCTCAGAGGCAGAGAGATTTGACTAGTAGCCAGGAAAGCACTAGGCTGAAATGACTTCAGGCAGAAAACCCTGTGTTTAAGAAGAGTAGTTGGGAAAATACAAGGGATGTTTACGAGATGTACTTAATCACCATGCAGGGAGGCAAATCAAGAGACTGTATTTTAGCAAGCTAAAAGGGGTGAGAGGAGAGCTGTGCATTGCTCTTTAGCCCATAAAGAAATGTCACAAGCACCATACTATAACTGCACACTGAGGAAGGATGAGTAGAAGGCAGCATCCCCATGATTTAAGTATCACAGTTCAGCCACATTAGCAGACTAATATATTGCATTCTTAGTTCTTCTATATAGCGCTCCTGGCAGAGGAGCAGGGCTCAGTACAAATCACTCCAATAATTAAAAATTAACTTGGCCTGGAGCAAACTAACTCTCTACAGAAGGAGGAACCCGCAGGGAAAGAGATGGAAAAAGAGGGTCAAAAAGATTAAAGGACTAGCACAGGGTCCAGAAGGGCTGAGGCACAGAAACATCCCTGAGCAGCCATGGCTACAGCAGGGACTTCTGTAGGTGGGTAAATGCTGGAATCCTTGACCTCAGTGACGCGGGACACATCTACCTCTACTGGCCCCGATTCAGTTGCATTACCAGAGGCTATGGGGCAATATTCTTAATGAAATATTCTTCATGCAACTTCTTGGTTTCTCATCTGGGGAAAGAGGCTTGCAGCTATGGAGGAAGGGTCTGGCCAGTGCCACTTCAAATGTATATGTGGTTTATGTATGCAAATCTCTGCACTCACAGATGGCAGCATCTGCCTGTTCCCTCCAGGACTGTATATCCCACTCCAGATACTGGAGTTAAAAAAAAACGCCAGGTGCTTTGCAGCTATATTTTTCCCCCTACGTATTTGGACTCTGCAGACATGAGCAGCTCCTATTAATTGCCCAACAGGGAGATGTTACTGCCAGGGAGTAGCTGACAACACTTTGCTCTGCTCATCACAACACAGTAGTCAAAGTCCCAGAGGGCAGCTTAGCAGTGTGTTCTGTCAGACCTGGTTTGTCTGTGTGCCTGTGCAGTGGAAAGGTTAAAATGGGAACCAAGCTGATCACGTTCATCTCCGTGGCTCCTGCCAGCTGGACCAGGGTTGGAGCAGCATGCCTAAGAGGCTGGCAGGCAGGGAAAGGAATCCACCCTCTCAGCAGCGCTCACGCCCCATCAGGGCTAGGTTGTTCAGAAAACCATGCCTTGACTTTACACTAGGCTCCAAATGAGCTGTACAGACAGTGAGAGGAGGAAAAGCAGATGTACAATCTCACCAACCTCCTCCCTCAACATGTCCCTCTTTCTCCCATGCACAATCCACAAGTCTTGGAAGATCAGCCTTTAGATCAGTAAGTTAAATGTGTGGATACAGCAGACTGCTTCTGCAGAGTTTTTTCAGGTGTGAGGTACCACCAGGTACAGTATTTTAAAGACCACATGCAGAGTCAGCTCTTGGCAGACTGTAATAGCTCTTTGCAGTGCACTGGGTCAATGTTAACTGAACAAGGATGGCATGAGACCAGCACAAACCACAGATCACATGATTTTCCATGGAGGATTTCCATCACGGAAAAGATCTTATTTGTTTAACCCATGAGATCTGACAAGGTCACAGTGGAAGGTGGAACAAGTACCTTTTACTGTCCCTTGTATAATGAACTGCCTTCAGATGGCTACTGCCCAGGTCTCACAGGGTAGAGAAAGCAAGTGACAGTCGCAAACATAAGAACAGTAGCACTGGCAGAGACTAGAACAGAAGGAGCTTGTTACTGCCACAGGGACACTTACGTTAGTTATCACAACGGTGTATGATGCGCCGAAGTCGAGCAGCCCTAGCTCCATGGTGAACTCTCCCGTTTCAGTTATGCATTTTCCATTATTGTACCTAGATACAATGATGAAGTACAGTATTTCCAAGTTAGTCCCACAGACAAAGAGCACACAGCAGCGTTATCAAACATGCCCCTACAATGGAGTAGGGAGGATGTATGATGTAAAGCTGCAGTCATGTTTATGTAAGGCGATTACTAGAGTACTTGCCATCTTTTCCTTCCAGAAACACTTAGGCACTGACCGGAGTTCACCTAATGACCTGGGCTGTTGCTAACGTTTTTAAATGGCTTCTGCTTCTTCCTAGCACTGCTTTTTTTCCCCCTCAGGTTTATTTTCCTTTCAAACTTTTCTCCACTGCTTCAGGAACTGTGGGCCAGACAAGTTAGCCAAGCTCAAGCAGCCTTCAGGAAATCAGAGCTATGCATCCACAAGCCACTTTGTTTCCTTTCAATAAAGCAAATTAGCCTTCATATTTGTTTTTCTGATTTTGGATGTGTGAGATGGCACAGAGGCTCAGCAGCATTGCCACAACGGCTGCTGCACCCTACTAAATTGCAGCAATAAATATTTTGGATGGAGCTGATGCAGAGAAAAGCCATGAAGCTTGTTTTGAAACATTGCAAATGCCAGAAATACCCTACAAGAGCCAACTCCAAAGCTGCCAAACCAAGGCCATATGGAGCCCCTGTCTAACAAGCCCAGCCTGCAAAGCCACGTAATGTTACTCGATGTTACCAGCCCACATACCAATGCTTTGTAGTGTGGAATATGAATTACCCTTTCCCTGAGAGCACACTAACACTAAGAGCTTGGGCCTGAGAGAATATCAAAATAGAGCAGGCATCAAATGGCAGGGGGGACTTTACCGTGTCCCACCTTACTCTGCTGACAGATGCACAGGAACGGCTTGCTTTTTCCCTCCAGGCCCCCACAGAATGTGGATAAAAACTCAGAGAAAGTTAGGTGCTGTATCAAGACTTCTTCAAAAGGCTTTTTGGGTTTCCAAAATTCCCCTGACCTGACTGTGAGAAAAGTCAGATTATGGTCTAAATTAGGATGTCATTATACTCGTGTCATGGGAATAAAGTTTCCAAACTTTGTCCCTACTGATTTTGTCTTACCAAAGCAATAACAGCCATGGGAAGGGAGCTATCTCAGACACTGTTTGGAGGCTGAATCTATTCAAGTGCGTATTGCACACGGAGATACTGATTTGCTGTCCTTTGGCTTGTACACTTTGCAAACTAAATGCATGGTGCTTCTGCACACACACGAGTGTCCCAGAGCACCTGCTCTGTGCAGAGTCAATAATTCTGTTTTTTACAAAAGCAGCAATGCACTACATCTGCACCCACAACCCAACGCCAAGGCAATAGCAACGAAGGTTTTGCTATTCATCCAAGAAAAGCCCCATTGTATCCAAGGAAAGGCCTCAGCAAGAACCTTCAGCACAGCAAGGGAAACTTACTTGTCCCTCTCTAGCAGTGAGTACTCAGAAGCACTGTAGTTCTTCTGAACAGCAATGAACCGTTTGCTGTCAATGGTGAGGTTAACATCTTGACTCAAACCATTAATGAATCTGCAAAGAAAGCATATTTCATTGGGTTGTCAGACAGGGCAGGAAAAGCATATTATCAGACACTTGAGGAGAATTGTGCTCTCTCTCCCAAAGCATTCTGTAACTCCATAAAGTTATGACAGACTCTCCTGCAAGCTAACAAAATACTTGCCCAATTCGTTGTCCAGTTTTTCAATATAAGATTAGTTTTCCCTGCTGTGTAATTTTGCCCTCTTACTCCTGCGAAAAGTGACCCTCACTTTTTGTGGGTTAGGACTTCAAGGCAATCTCTTTTCAGTGACTTTCAAAGATTGTTCTGTGGCTGTTGGAGATGACAGAGCCCCAGCCCACCCCAGGAAATTATGAAGTTGGGTTTCCTGATGAGTGTGTGCACCATGCTGCCATACTTTCCAAGGAGTTTCTACCAACAAGAAAAGAGTTTTCTAGCAAAAGTTTTTCTAGAGCTTTTCATCAAAACCAAAGCTTTCATGGGAATGTTCAGGTTTGGGTATTTTTCGTGCAGTGTTTATATACTTTTTCATAGACAAAAGACAGTTTCCTTTTGACAACTCAAAAAACATTAGCAAACCCAAACCCTTTTCATTTGATCTGACTGTTTAAAATATTTTGGTTTTCCGTTCTTAAAATGGGGACGAAATCCCTGAAGATAGTCAAGTGCTTAACAAAAGTAACTTTTTAGTGGAAAAATAGTGAAACCTCTTGGCAAATTTTTGAAGGGAAAGTTTTGGGATTTTGTCAAGAATGTTCACAGGAAAATGCAAAACATTCCTGACTGCAGGTATTAATCAAGTCTCCAAGGCGGTGTGTAGTCAGTAGAAGCCTTCACAAACCACGGCTATGAAGAGATACTGCTCTCCTGCTACTGTCAACACGGGCTTTCAGATAAGGGAGTTGGTCATTGTTTTATACTCTCTAAAGTTTTTCGGTTTTTTTTTTGTTTGGTTGGGTTTTGGTTGATTTTTTTTTAATTGCAGCTTGCCCAAATCCTCCACAAAGTCCAGCAGGAATCTCTTTTTTTTTTTTTCTTTGCAAATCTGCTTCTTCTGCACCTCAGCAGCCTCGCATAAGTCTGGTGATGTGGCGCTGGAGGTAACTGTGACATCAGTGAGATGGCATTTCAGTGCAGACCAGCACAGGACTGTTCATGGACTAGTTCTGGAAAGTAGACTAGCCGCTTAAGCAGAGCCCAATGCCCAGTTGAATTGTTTACGAGGACGTAAAATTACTGCTGTATCCAATTTAGTAAAGCATTGTGCGTGAGGCTGGGTGAGATAAACGAACGTCATGGGTTGGCCAGTTTGCAGAGTATAGACGGCAACAGCTCCTTTCCAGATTGCTTCTTCTCTTTCTTTCCCAAAGAGGTGGGACACAGTGAGATGAATTTACCACTCTTCCAAAGGGAGAAGATCTTTTATGGTGCCATCTCAGCCCAGACTATCCTAGGCAGTAAGCAGCAATAACGCTCAGCTCTGCATGGCAAATGTGGGAGGTGACACCCTGTCAAGCCTCCGCAGCTGACACCCAAGTCTTGCATGAGAAGTGTGGACTAGATTCCAACCTGAGAACATCTGGGTTATGTTACATACAGCTTGCATTAGATATAAGCAGTTTCCCTCACCCCACCATCTCCAAATCCTCAAAAAAAGCCATTCCTACCTAACAGCTGCCAAACCATTTTCTGGCTTTGCTTCCAAGTCTGTAATCTAAAGAGGGGGGAAAAAAGAAATCAAATATATTTATTAATGCCTCCTTATAAATAATGTGTAGCAGGAAATACTAGTGTCTGTGGAGTTAAACATGTGTTGCAAACCCCATGGAAATCGACTGGACTCTCACATAAGCTTGACATCAGGCCACAGAAGTGAAGTCCTGGTATGATGAAGCCAATGGCAAAATTTCAGCTCCAGCGAGGGCTTAAGATGAGATCATACCTTTTTTCTCCCCATCTCCTGCGTAACTAAGGCTACAGAGTTCCAGCCAGTCACCCTTCTACTGAGGCATGTAACACCCTCCAAAAAAGTATTTTTCTTCATCTGAAGATAGCAAGAGACCATTATCCACATTAGCCGCTTTCAATGACTAATTGCAATTAAACATGAGTGCCTTACTCCTACAAAACCTGCAACTGCCTAACTTTCATATCTTGGTTCTTGGCATACTCATAGACTTCACAGAAGCCTAAAGCCAAGAGGAACTGCTAGGTTACTATTCTGATCATCATGTATCACTCATATTTCCCCTGACTCCCGATACTCAAGAGATTAAACTGTTGTATGGTGCTAGCAGAGAGCAGGTGAGACCAAGTGCACTGAGCTTGTTTGTGCCCACAGTCTCTGCAGACACACCTCTGAAATGGCCATCTGGTTGGGCACACCGGGGAGTGAGAGTGCCTCTCCTGGAGATCACAGCTAGAGCATCAGCTCAATACTTAACATGATCTACACTCTTTCAAGGAGAGTCTATTCGGTGTACAATGCTGAAAAAAGACAGTAGAGACACAGCCCTACCCTGAAGATTGAATGTCACAGAAATAGAATATGGAGCAAGGTCTTGGCTGGTAGAAATCCACAGTTCTGCCATGTCCACTTAAGCTGGCAGGACAATTTCAATTTGTGCAGCCCACAGACGGAACCCAGACAAGCCAAAAGGGACTGAATCTACCTTCAGAAACTGGATTTCTCTTAAAATTTTCTAGCCCTTTCTCCACACTTTCTTCCTGATGTTCAACCCTGGGCTTCTGAGACCAAGGATACAGAATTTCAGTATACCTATAAAATGTCTATTGTACTTCAGTGTGATATGCTGATCTACAAATGATGTATGCCCTAAATAATAAATACCTACAGTGAATAATAAATGTCAGAGCAATAAATAATAAACAACAACATATTTTTTTCCATGGGAGACACATGGAATCAACACTCTAGTTCGTTGCAGACAGGCCAGTCAAATCATTACTCACTTCCATCAACGATCCCTAGAGCTCTCAAATTCATTTCCTGCCCACTCAACAGCCCACAAAGGAGAAGAAACCAATTTCAGATTGGCTCCTTCCAGGAAAACACCCCCATCTGAGTGAGGGGCCCAAACCCAGCAGTGAGGGAGGATGGCATGGGCCATGGCTACTCCAGGGCAAGTCCTGCAACACAGCAGTGATGCTGACATTGCCTTCCTCATGTTGCAATGCTGGAAAAGTGAGCATTACTTATCACACTGTCTTCCACATCTCCCTTATCTACAGCTAAGAATGACAGGTCAACAGCATCACCCAACAGCACTGCTGTTCCCCAGTGCATGGGAGCCTGCCCATGCCAGGGTGGGTGTTAATTTAAGCACAGACTAGATAGCTGGGGCAGCACAGAGATGTACTGAAGCTCAGAGATTGCTTTGCTCCACCCTGTCACAGGCTTTCTCTTCATAAGGACTCTACAAAAATCACTGTTCGAGTATCCATTCCTTAAGGTAACAGCACACAACCATCAGGGTCACAGGGAAACTTAACAACATTGTGTGATAACAAGAGACAGGCTCGAAACCATAAAGCATAAAAAACCCCCAATGTTAGGAAAAAATAAATTCCTAAAACTCCCCATTTTTAAAGACAGTTATGTGATTTCTACTATATAATATTGAATGCTTAGTACAGCAACCCTGCAAGGTAGGAGGCTGAGGAACTGCAAAGAGAATTGATATTTTAGTATGAGGATCGATTCTGATGGCATTTACACGCATACATACACACCTGCCACAATGTGCAATAACACCATACATTTCAAGTGAGCTTCTCGGCATACAGCTGCATGTAAAAGATATCAGAATCCAGCCCTATACATCCCATATGCCTCTCTCTGATTGTTGTGGCAATACACAGAAGTCCAAACGCAGCCCGCTCTGCTGCAGAGCCTGAAACGAGCTTAATCATTTATTCTGTTCAGCAAAACAAATGGGCCTTCTGTGCATTTTCACTAAACACACGCAATAACTAAACCCGGAATCATTCCTCTGATGCTTTTATTCCATGCCCAGCCCTAGAGCCTCTTTAATATCTTTGCTTTATAGAACCATCTTTGGGGGAAAATCTCTGGCGCTCTGTTTCCTTAGCTTTCCCAAGCTCTCCTGCCTAGCAGGCATGACTCTGCTCTCCCACTGCAGCATTCACTGGATTAAAGTGTGCCCAGAAACCCTCAGATGCCATAACGCCTCCATTAATCAACCAGCAGAAATGTGTACAGATCCAGTGCCGCTAGCTAAGAAGTCAGGTTTAGAGCATCTGAGAGCAATCAGACAGACACTGAAACTGAGCAAATGAATTAATGAGCCTATTACTCCATTGTATCATCACAGCCATTGAATTAATACTGTATTTACACTTCACTCCCACACTCACTAAGCGGCTTGATAGGCTTCCTTCTGCCTTAAAAACAATTAAGCTGTATACTGATTTTTCCTTCACGGTGTAGTTAAAAGCAAGAGACAGTCCTTGATGTTGCAGGGTAAAGTGAAGGCTCTGTTGTTCTCCATTCAATATTAATTTTGAGTACTCAGCTGGGTTCTGTGGAAAAAACAAACTTGGTTATACTTTCTTTAGATGAGAAAGGATCTGGCTCTTCCCACCAAGTGTAACCCTGTCCTCTCTTCAAGGAAGCCTCTACAGAGAGGTTAACAGTCAGAGCTGTCTTCTACAGGACTATGTTGATCTATAGGCTTTGGGCTGGTGAAGCCAGAGCCTGGAGGACCTTTCCTTGCTGGATGCAACCCGAAGGCCAGGGCACACCTTCTACCTACACAGCTATCCTTTGCCCTGGCCCTGCTGTGCCTCGATGGGACCACATCCAAAACATGGCAGGCAGCTGGTGGCCTACGAACTGCTGGGCTGAGTCTCAAACTAGCCTGACCTGTAAAGTAAACTGGAAGCTGAAATAGGAATCAGCCCAGTGTCCATGCCCAGTTAATTGCCTTCCTGTTTCTTTCCTCCTTTGCAACTAAGTACTTTTCAGATGCCATCCAGATCCCGGCAGCAATGGGATCTCATTGCCCAGTCTGAGCACTGAGATATGTGAGCTGAATGCTCATATGCTACGTGCTCATGTCAGGACAATTATCCTTTATTCTATTTCTGATTACAGGTGAATGTAGTTAGTCATTTCCTCCTTTGCCATGGAAATATGTCTCCAAAGTTTCCATTTCTGTCTCATCAATGGAGACAATATGCTCTATTTTTAAAGCTATTCCCATGCATTTCTAAGGCAGTAGAGGAAAACAAGCTCTAGCATCTGTGGGCTTTATTAGAAAGTACCTGAAAAAAATCCCACCCTTTCTTCAATGGGATGCAAGTCAGGCCATACAGGCACAAATATGTGCTTACCTGAAAAGCCTCCACAGGCTGCTGAAATAGGTCCCGGTCTTGGATTGTTACTTGAACAGGGTTCTTTGCCAAATTCAGGACCCGAATTAAACTCTCTTCTGGGACAAGTCGAGGCATATCAGTTTCCTAATTAAAGTAAAAGGCTTTAAGTGCCATCTGTATGCTTTATTAGCACTTTAATATCTCTTCATTTTTAGCCATAATAGCCGTCCTCTCTGTAACGAAACTCTTCCATCCCTTCCTCATCAAAAGTTGTAATGAGAGAAAACTGAACATAAATCTTATTTAGGGAGGTTTCCTCATAGTAGCTGAATAGCCAACCTGTCGTTCCTCCCAAAAACTGGTTGTCACACCTGTAAGACTACAGGCTACACAACTGCTGGGCAGGTAGAACAAAGTCACTCCATTTATTATACAGCTCCCTAGTGTCTGGATTTAACCAACTGCCATATCAGAACGGAAAAAATTGTGCTTAGCTTTCAAAAGCAGTGACCAGAATAATTATTTCCCACTGCAGTCAGTGACTGGGAAAAGAATTAGGCCAGAAGCTAAGCAGTTTTGAAAATCCCAGTCCAGCTCCATGTCTGTAATTGGTGCTTTTGCATCACTTGACACCATGCTATTTAACAGCCAACTGTATAGATCTTACTCCCTGTTTTCTGAGAAAGGGAGGACGGTGCCTCCAGCACAGAGGTATCTCTTTCTGTCAGGAAACATTTCCTAGAAAGAGTATTTCAATCAGCATCAGCTTTGTACTATCTAGAGATCTAAAATGCATTTTTTTTTGTAAACTTCTCTCTTTTCTCACTTTATTTTCAAGTAGCTGCCAGCAATACTTCAGAGCTATTAACTTTTCTTCTACCTCATCCTCTAAGTTGGGTATTGCAGGCAGGGTAGTTTGAACCTAACTCGGTGGGGAGACACACTGTCAGAGAAGATAGGGTGACACTGATTTCCCTGTACCCATATGCTGCTCCAGACCAACAGGCCTGTTAATGGTATCCAGCAAATCACGTTACTATGGCTTTTCACCTGCACTACCCACAGCCAAGCCAAGATGGGCCATCCTATCCCAGTCTTTGCTAGAGCTTTTACTGGCCTTCAGGGTAAAATTTCCATGCACAGGCAGGGGGGAACATCTAACTCACCTTGTCTCTGCCCAGAGGAGTCACCCCACAGCCAGAGCAGACTTTCAGTGCTAGGCCAGAACTGCTGGTGGTGACAATGACAGCATTTCTTTGCTCATGTAAAGAGATCGGGAAGAAGACCTGAACCCACAAAGTCTCATTTCAGCAGGAGACTTGTCAGGGGATTCACCTGAGGAACCAGCAGATGTTAATCCAGGGCTGTCTGCCAGCCACTCTAACAGAACATTTTAAGTATACCTGGAAGCTTTAAAAATTAATCCTACTGTAACTTGTGTGAGCCAAAGGTCAGCCAAACTCTGCACAAGGTTGGTCACAAGCCAGAAACAAATGGTACAAATCTGCAGGGGCTAACATCGAATTTACAAGAGATTTGCTACCATCCCCATGTCTGGGGATGCCTGGCAGTCCCCGATGCCTGTGACTACAGAAGTGACTGAATTCACCTGCCTCACTGGAGAATCAGTTTACTTGTAAAAAAAACACACCCTAAAGGAGGAAAGGAATTAAATTAAAAAACCAAAACCACTACACATATACAGCCCACCCCCACAGTAAAAGCTACAGCAAGAAATAGGAGAGAGAACAGACTACCTTTTGGGAATTAATCACTAGCATTAACTAGATGTCTGTCAAGCACTTTTGACGATGGAAATCTAGAATATAGACCAATACAGATGACTGGCACAGCACAACTGCAAAGACTAGAAAGAGAGAAAAAGACAGAGAGAGAGAGAGAGACAGAAAGAGAGAGAGGGAAAAGTAGACAACGTAAGAATTATCATTAGCCACTGGGTCAGTATGCTTAATTGCAAAGAACATATTAAAAATTATAACCAAGGAACACAATGGTCAAAAGGATTATCTAATAGGGATCAATAAAAATAACCCAGGGAAAAAAAGTATTTCTGAGGAATCCCTTGTGCTATACTTACGTTTATTTTGATTTCTACAATGGCTGCAAGTCCAAACGCCACCCCTGCAAGGATCATACCTGTTGCCATTTTCCTAATAGGTCTATGGAGTAAATGAAAGAGGTGCCATTAAGAAAAAAAAGTAATATAAAACATAGAATACTATTCCTCAGAGCCAAAGATGTGCCAAAACCATGTAATAAACTGTCCAAGAGGTGGCACTGGGGATGACATGCTATTTAAATTGCCAATCATTTAACTTAAAACTATTCTATTATTCTGTATGAGGCCAGCACTGAGGCCAATTAAAACTGATATGCCATGAAAAAAAGCTCTTTACTTGCAAGTTTCGTATTATCTCGTTCCTAGCTCTTCTAGTGGGAATAGCTCATGGCACTATGTTAACCTACGATGTTGGAAGGAGCACTAGAAATGAAATATCTTCAAGTCCCTTTTGGGAAAGGCAAAAGAAAAGCAGCATGCTACTTAGCAGGAGGAATGAGAAGAAAAATGTATAGTTTGTGTCATCAATGTTTCTGACCATCTGTAGCATCATTCTGGGTTATTTCTCATGCCAATACATTTACATTTCTACAGAATAGAGAGCTTCCTTCTGAACTCAGAGCAAAACTAGTGCAACTCTACCAGAGTTACATGAGACAATCTGATACAAAGCAGAATAAAATAGGTCCAGAACAGCAGGTCCAAACTCTGCACTGAGTTTTTGAGACTTGAAACAAATCTGGTTCTAGATTCAGTGGTCTCCACTATTTGCAATGGTCTGAATTCACATTCCAGATTGACTGGGCTGTGGGAAATCCAGATTAGGAATGCAAATTTTGCCTCTCAGTTATATGCCCTGGGATAAGAAAATATTTACTGCTTGCATCTTGTAATAAAAAAAATTGTTTTGATCTTCAGTGCTGCATTAGGATTTTGTAGCACAAACTTTTGCAGCCACATAGGCTAACTTCCTGCAGGCTACAGCATTTCCACAGCCACTTCTACAGGTAAACTGGATAGGAGCCTGTTCGTATCCCACATGCAGGGGACAGAACCAGCATGGCATTCAGTCCTGATCGGTGCACGAGTTTGTGCTGCTGGGTGAACTAGTCTGTGAACTGATCATCAGGCAGGAAGCTTTCTGTCAAGTTGTGGCTCAGTCCAGGGCACGGACTCACACTGAGGTAGCACGGAAAAGCACAGCTTCTGATGTGTGTCCTCCAAAGGGCACCATTGCAGGGCTGGCCAATGTCTTTGATATGCCTTTAGGTGCAAGTAATTCAGCATGACGGTGGAGGTTCAGCAGGGTGAAAGAGTAGGCCTATGAGGCTCCTTCCATCCCCATTTTATGTGGTTTTGTCTATCCAGCATTTTAGTTTGGATTGGGAACATGCTTTTTAAGCCAATCTCCCACTCCATTCTCCCTTCCCACGTTGAGAAGTGGTGCTGGAGCATGGAAACTGGGCTCCTTTCAGCTGAAACTGCACTGCCAGAGGCACTCCATGAGTGCACATAACATACTCTCACTGCTAAAGGGCATAAGTCCACAGAGGCAGACTACAGATACTCTTGAAGTAAAATCCCCCAAAATGCATAAAGTCAGTCTCAGAACCAACCTGGAGGTCTGCTCCTATTACACTGCACTTCTTGCTGACATACGCTTGGAATAAAGTGTTTGGGCCATACGGAAATTCCCTTATGTACTCATTGGTGCAGATTCTAGTGTGGAATCTGCTTTCACAACGCCACATGTAGCCCACGTGGGACAGTGAATTTGTCCGCACAGGGACCTTTCAGGGAGGGAATTATTTAGGGCTGATATAGGGGATAAGGTGAAGAACATGTTGATCAAATTCGAAGAGGCACTGTTCATGAACATCTGCTTTCAGGGAATGTCTGTGCAGAGAAGAATCCAACATCACTGAATTTTCCCCTCTAGAATTTCCAGGGCATATGGAAAGGGTGATGCTGCCTATTGGGATTGAAGTACTGGGAAGGGTGAATGGAAATTTGTGTTTCTTCTCCTTAAAAGTTATTCTGCACACTTGCTGCAAAAGAATAAGAACAGAGGCATCTGTATTGTCCCCAAGTACTTACGTGAAATTAAATTTGCACATGTTTATCAGGGGGTAGAGCCCAAGGTCAAAAACCGGGATGAAGACAAGAATAAGAAGTGGATTTAAGAACTGCAATACAAAAGAATGGGAGTTTAGTGACTAGAAAGCAACTTTCAGTAATTAAACTCATAAAGCACTGTCCTCCAGAAATAATTCCATTACAGAAAGGACATGAACAAACACTTAAAAACCTCCTTTTAAAATATAATCATAGTTTGCACTCCAACAGCTTCTGCTATTTAGTTTTCACAGGCACGAATACATTTTGTTCATATCGTCCTCTCCAAGAGGTAAGCAAGCATCACTGGCCCAATTTCCCTGAAGAGAGAACTGAAACATCATGTTTTTAAAAAGTACAAAATCTACTGACAATAGAAGCAGGTGACCTTCAGTGCTGTGGTGGGACCTTACAACAAATCAGCAATAATGGAAACATCTTGGGACTTCAGCAAAATCCCAGAGGAACAGGCACTATTCTGTGAAATTGGCAATTTCTCACACTTCCACACAGCTTGGTAATCCCCCAGGAACTACATTTCTCCTGGGAGGGCCAGAGCTTGTCTGTCAGACAGCAGTGGCAGAGCAAGAAAACAGAGCGTGATAGAGAACAAGCAGAGAGATGCTGTTTCAGTTTTGAGGGAAGATTTCAGGGAACAGAACAGCTTTGAATTTCTCCAGAGCTGTTCAGCGTAAGAATTGTAATCAACTGTGACAACACATCACCATCTTGGAGCCTTCACATTTTCATCTGCTCTGCAGGAAGGGAGGAAGGAAACATATTTCAGGTACAATGCTCATCCCAAAGCAGGGGCATGTTAAAAGGAGACACAGTTTGAATCCTCCACGTGCCAACCCCACTTCAAGAACTATTATGGTGGCATGTCTCCCCACACCACTGCACCATTCTGCAGGATTCAGCCTCCATGTAAGGACATCATTGGGGTCTTCTGAACCCCAAACTAAGCTTTCAAAACAGCTAGTGAGCAATAAGGAAGTGTCCACACCACAGCAGTCAGCAGGAGCACTGCTTTTACCTTCAAAAGGAGCAAAGAAAGGCCACTGGTCCCATGAGAAAACCAAAAATGAGTCAGAAAAAGAAAATACATTTCTAAGGGTTATTTCCTACCCTACAGTATCTTTTACCTGCATTTGGTCAGGCTGAAGGACATATATTCCCTGAAACAAAAAGATATTCCAAGTGATTCATAAACACCATAATATAGTAGCACATACGGCAATTAAGTAACTGGTCCAGTTTGCCTTAGCAGCAGAAGTTGTTTCCTCAAATGCTTTATGTTGGCTTTAGCAGCTGATACTGTGCTCTTGACACTTGTCATCTAAGGACACAGTGTTTGATGAGAATAATTTTGCAGAAGGAAGCTACACTCAGACCTTGATATATGGCAGCTGGGACACAGCCTATGACAGATACTGAGACCCATCTTTCAGAGTGGCTGAGCCATGAAGGAGGGGGGAAATGGGCATGTTAGTGTCCCAGTTGGGATTTGGACTTAGAGCTTCCTCCGTCCTTGCTTCTGTAATGGGAAAAGACCAAATCCTGCAAGTGAGTGCTCTCAAGCTTCAGGACCCTCTGAGCTCTGTTGGCATTTCTCCCAGGCACCCCGAGAGGATAACAAAAGAACAGCCCTGAGCCAGGGGGCTGCACCAACACCTCTTTCTTCCGTCCATCTTCCCAGGGCACCAAACAGGCTTTGGACATCTGTTCAACTGTGACTTCTTGCCTTGAGCCAAGAGTCCTCAAGGCTGTAAGAGGTGCGTCACCCTTGCATCACTGGACCCAGCCCCCACAATTGGGCAAGGCTAATGGGGATGGACGGAGGGATCACAGTTCCCAAAAGGGACCAATGAGCTGTCTCCAGGGAGAGGCTGGTGTTTGAACTCCACGCAATGCTTTTCATTTGAAATTAAGATGAAGAGGGGGAAAATTAGGAAGGAAATAATATCTTCCCAAGAAAGCA
Source organism: Larus michahellis (assembly GCF_964199755.1). Classification (NCBI taxonomy): domain Eukaryota; kingdom Metazoa; phylum Chordata; class Aves; order Charadriiformes; family Laridae; genus Larus; species Larus michahellis. The sequence goes on along the minus strand of NC_133902.1, from coordinate 47,711,120 downwards.
TTGTGGGTGTTTGTCTCCTGTCTGCCAGGTTTGTCCTGAGCTGAATCTTGAACAGCTGCCTGTCTCTCCCAGCTCAAATTTTGGGCTTTAAATCAATTTTAAACTGGAAAATGGGCATTTACAATCCTAAATTCTGATGTGAGCATCCTCAGGTAAGATCTAAGTGGCTCATTAAAACATATATGTCTGCAAACCAGCCCTGTATGGTGGCATCTTTACGCAGATAGCCGATCCATATTTACCTGCCACTGCACCCTGCACCATTTGCCATTCACATCTTTGAAGAACTTTATGGCTACTAACTAATTAATCCTCATCACATCTCTACCTTATACACAAGATTCCTGCTGGTTTCAAGAGGCTTCATTAATGTATCACCAAGTAAGCCAGAGTACAAATATATAACTACAATAGCTCTAGTTACACCTTACAAGGGCTGTGTGAACTTTCCCTGACTTCACTCTCTTCAGTGGGGGTAAGCAGGCTGGAAACCCTACCTGCTCCAGGTCACAGAGCGACCGGTTGCCAGTGGGTCAGCACTCCTGACCCTGCAGGCTGCTGATGGCTCCCCAGCCCTCGCTCCTTGCCAAGATGTACTGTGATGAATTGAACATGGCTGCACAGAGCCGCTCACTTCTAATCACCAAAAGTGCAACTCACCCAGACTCATCAAGCAGATGCTCTTAGTACTGCGAGACTCCGGTTAAAAAGCAAGAGCAGTGATGTTATTACTAGTCTTACCAGCGTTGGTGACATTAAGTACTTACAAAATCAGCATTCATTTTTGTGGCTTGCAAAGTCCACCTGGATCCCTAAGAAGAAAACAGAAAGCTGTGAAGCCTTCAACATGTCTTATGGGACTAGAAAACATGGGGAAAGAGAAGAAGACAATACTGGAGGTCTTATTTCCCATCTATTCCTTCCCATCCCTGTAACACATGCCAGTAGGCAGGGCACATCCTTCCTTCTCACCCTCCTGTGCCAGACACCCAGCAGGACTGTGAAGGGAAGGCCAGCAGTGATGGTGGGCACTGCCGTAGCAAGCACCTGGACACCTGGTAGGACCATGGCACTCTGTGTCCCCAGGATGCTTTAGTGTTACCCTGGAAAAACAAGGGTGCAAACCCAAGCCGGCAGGCAGACCTGCAATGCACTGTACCATACCTGCTGATCAAACAGGGCCCAGAACATTGGCAGCGGTATGAAGAGGAAGAGAACACGTGTCACCATTTTAACCTCCCCAATCAGCTGCTTCTATAAAGGGAATAGGCAAAAAGGTAAGATGGGAGTGAGAAGCCACCAGGGGATTCAAGCCACAATGCATGAGAGCTCCTGTTTCTTTCTGCATGGCAGTTATTCATTGCACTTATTCCTGATATTGAACATATTTGCATTTCTCCATTTCAGTGCAGCACCTAAACTGTCCATTAAGGGTCAGGAGAGTACAGATGTGGGAACGGACAGGACAAATGAGAGCCCGGCGCATGTGAGGAGTGGTGTGGCCAGGCCAGTCTTAATGTCTCCCTTGTATGTCTGCCTGTCTCCCTCCTTCCCCCTCCAAACTTGCCAGGTAGAGCATCACTTACCGAGTATTTTTCTGATGCCCAGTCCAGCCAGTGATCTCTCTTTGGAATCTGACGGGAGCGGTTTTTCAGACGGTTTTTAATAGCAAACTAGGGAGAAAAACAGGTGAGTAACTCCTTTGTGGTGTCCCTGCCCTTGTCACATTCCCAACACAAGACTGCCCTCTCTATCCCCAAATGTAAGCAGCGCCAGAAAATTGTGGGTGTTTGCTGAAAACCTCCAAAGTCTCAGACTGAATGCTTTATGACCAATTCTCTACAGGGAATTTTCTGTGATATTGGTTGATTAAAGGTATGATGTGGGAATGAACTACCTCATGGGCTTGTTTTTTGGAGAGAAATTTGACACAAGCCCCCAAAGACTGTTTCATGCTTGATTTGAAACCTGCTACATGATAAAGCTTTAAACATCATTTCTTCAGTTCTCTTCCAAAAAGCACCTCTCGAATTGACCACTGTGCTGGGGAGGAAATGCCTTGTTACCCAAAGCAGTGTCAAAACCAGAACTCTCACTCCCTTCTTGTTCTGTAGACCTTTCTTTGCATATTTGTGGCACAGCCCATGTCACATTCACTCTTAGACCAGCTTCAAGTTGGTTTCTCACTGGAGGAGAAATCAGTGACACCGAATTTGTAACTTGTTTATTTATGCTGTGTGCTCCAGTCACTGAACACAGCCATCCTGGCAAGAAGAGTGGCAGACCTCACTTAGGAATACTATCCTTAAGATCTCGCCTGTTTCCCCAAGGTAAGTCTGTCACTAGGATTGACCTAGGTAAAAAGAAAACATCTGCTGTTAGCAACAGCTTCCTGAAAAAGAAACATCATTATCCACCTAATAATAAGAGAGTATTTTTTCACATACCATATTCAGCTCACACACTATGAAAAATAATTGATAAGGCTGTAATGCGCCTTCAGCAGGTGTCTCTTGCATTTACGTGAACATGCTGAATGTGCATAATATGAATGTGTACTATTAGTCTGCTGAACTGATAAACTTCAGTAAAATTATTCAGCTGAAAAAAAATGAGTCATATATCTGATACTCTGTGAGCTTCTGAATTTTCCTTTCAGTTCAGTCTCCACTAGCATCTGCCAATAGTGGTTCTAACTGACATCAACTGAACAGTTCATGGAGCTAAGGAAAAACGATTGAAATGTTGAAAGAATAAACTAGAACCTAAATGTGTTTCTTATTTCTTACAGCTCATCAGCAAGATACCCAGGAACAGCATACAGAAGAACTCCAAATGTCACCTCCCCTTTTCCTCTGCACTTTTCTGACCTGCAACCTCAGAGTCATGCGTGAAAAAGAGAGAATGGCACACACTTACACCGATGCATTTGCACACTTCAAGTAAGACATTCCCTTGTGGTGGCGTTTTTCTGTACAGTCCACTTCCAGCAATGAACACAACTGAAAAACAGCAGGACACTAGCTAAAAGCACATTTCGATTGATGCCCTCACCAAAACTGCAATATTCACACGTCCATTTTCCCCTGGGCAGATATTACCCTGCTAGAAACATTCTTCACACAATGATGCATGGAGGAGCCTGTGCTGCCTTAAACTGATAGGAATAGGCCACAGGGGAAAACCCAAGCTTCTCAGGCCCGTGACCATGCATTTTTTTGAAAATAATTGCTGTAACGTTAGCTATGGCCTGATGACTTTATTCCAGTGTCCTGATTCTTCTCTCTGATGAAAGTTCGAGGGGAGAGAGAAACATTCACATTCTCTGGAGGACGAACCTCTCAAATCACAGATGCCGTGCTGAAATAACACAATTGTTTGGTCTCTCAATTAAGTTAACAAGCTGAATGAGAAGTCAACCCATGCTGTGTCAAAACCTCTCAAATGCAGCATAATAAGGGGACTGCTCCCCTCAGCAGCTTGCAACTGTGGAACTAAAGATAATGGGGTGTCCTCCGTATTGGCTACCAAGCAGTAACAGTATGAATGTGGAAATTGCTGAGTATTTTATGAGGGATGAAGAAGAAATCTTGACAAGTACATTAATGGGGCTAAGATGCAAGCTTTAGGAAGCAGGGTGATTGCGGCAGCCTCCTTACACTTGGACAATAAGGGCTTTTTATTCCAACAGAATAATAATAAGCTGTCACTGTAATTGTGGGAATTACTTCAGCCAAGCAAAATGAAACAGCTCAGAATAAAGTAACATCTCATTCAGCTCCTTCTGCGATTTCTCTGTGGTGCATAGATTCTGAAGCAGAAGTCAGAGCCATTAAAGATGGCCCCAAGCTGCAAAGAGCCTGTGGAAAGGTTAGAAGTGGTATGCTAAGCTTCTCTTCTATAAACTGGGGATCTTTGAGGACTGCTCAGATTGCAGTTCAAAGGCCAAGCCTGCCTATAGGCAAAGCTGTAAGCCATCAGGAGAATCATTTTGGAGCCTTCCTTTGCTTTATAGAGCAAGGCAATTGTATTTTGAAACATCCACCAGACCACCTTCTCATCAATATCGTGATAAAGGATTGCAGTAAAACCATGGTCTGCCCACCACTAAGTGAATTTCCCATTGTAGTATCCATACAAAGCAAGTGAATTTGTGCATTTTCTCACCTATCCATGCACTCAAAAATAGTAAATCCTGTTACAAGCATTATTCTTTCCACTCACCAAGCGCCAACACCATCAGTGCTGCTGGGACACCAAAAGCCAGTGCGTAACAATCCTCTCCAAAACATTTCACATCTCCTGAAAAAGTAGTCAGAAATAAAAGCACTTCATTACAGTCAGACTTATGTTACTGGGGCCTTTGATTTGCTTCCCCTAAATCAGTCACTTCCCCTGGCTTTAAATCTTCTTTGCTGGTGCTTGACACTGTGAATTGAATCTCCTTGAAACAGTTGTCCTCCCTTGATGAAGACAATTTGGAAGCAGGGTTAGTGTCTGCCAGCAAAAGCAGCTGATAATGGGCTACTGATGAGAATGGTAGAAGGGAGGGGGCAGACAAACAGGTAGAAAAAAGTAGTAGGTACTGGAATCTGGTAGGTAATCTGGAAAAAACCCACATCATTTAAAATAACCTGACGCCATTCTGTATTTGCCTAGATATAAATAACTAGTACTGTGTTTCCACATTATTTGTGCCAGCTGCACGATTTATTGAGCTAAAAACCTGAATCTGATTTCATAGCTACGTACAGTGGACAAAGTGGAAGCCAATACCCCTACTGAATAAGTGGGTGCACAGGATTAGTTTTAACACTCCAGTTCCGTTTCTCGTCACCTTTGCACTCTCACTAGAGGAAGCCTGCTCTAAATGTCATGTCTTGCAATAACCCATCAGGAAGTCAGGTTTGTTACAGCATGGCTTTGACTGATCTGAGCCATGGTTCACTGAAACCCTGCCCCTCTTGGACCAGGTCAGTTCTTGCACCACATGAATTTAGAAGCCCAGTTGCAAACAGCAAGCCAGCAACAGGGTCTGTGTTTGTATGCCAGTGGCTACAAGTTACTGCATTCTGACATGGAGTAATATCAAAATGGCTAAAGTAAGCCAATAGAGTTAACAGGAAACCAACCCATGAAGCCTTCACATGTTCCTGTTTGTTGTCCCTGGGCAGTCACAGTCAGCTGCATAACTGTGTGCGTGCATAGCATTTATTTACTTATTTTCAGCAAATTAGCTGAAATCCAACAGAGCTGGCAGTGAGACATTATGGGCATACTGAACTTTTGACATGCAAAATTGAGTTGGACTTCACCTAAAAAGTATATATTGCACATTTGTGCCAAACGTCCAAGAACTGCACTTCTTGCTCTTCCAAGAAAAGCTTTCAAACTTCACAGAAATTTTACTCTTCCCCCATCCTCTCCACCTCATTTCCATGTTGCAACTACTTTATTGCTAGGCTATATTGGCACAAGTTTTGATGTTCAAAGGGGACTGTATTTTCATCTGCCCACTCACTACATTGAGCAAAAGCCCCTTCCCAACAGAATGCTGACCTGGGGACAACAGAGAAAGAGCAAGAGATACAGCATTTCTCTTTGCCTGTACACATGGTGTAAATAAGAGACAAGCACAATTGTCCAAAGGCTTGTGAAATGAATGGCCTGTTAAAATAATCACTCTGAACAAGTGTTAAGCTTCCTGGAGAGAGCTACCTGGAGGCCATGGGATGGAATGAAAAAAATTGCTACTAAGCGTAAAGCCTACCGTGTCCCTGTCCCCATCCCCATCGCCTATGGCCTGCCGCTCTGCCTCTGTGTCTGTATTTAGAGTGTGCCAATCCCTTTGGATTCTAGGCGCTGCGATACAATGAAGTAAGTGCAGCAAGACTCAGGGACTAAAAGGGGTTGTGCAAGCTGGCTAGAATATAAAGTAGGTCTTAAATGGGGCATAGGCCTGTGCTTTGTCTTCAAAGCTAGTTGCTCAGGGCTGCAATCTTGCAAGCAGACCCACGCAGACATGCCTGGGTGCCAGGACAGAGCCCTCCAGAAGTCAGCAGCACCCTGTGGGAGGGAGAAGGTAGGATTTCAAAACCAGCCCCGCTAAGTTTTTCATCCCTGACTCCTACACAGGATAGCAGAGATCAGTTCCCATCCACAGGTTACCTGCAGGCAAGACAGAGAAATAACACTTCAATGGCAATGGGGAGGATTAGATGATCATATAGGTCCTTCCACCTTTCATATTTTAATTCTACAGTTCAGGCTGGCTTTGAAATACAACAGGAATATAGTTTCTGTGACTTGTCTGCTAGTACTATAAATCTGTTACACTGCTACGACAGGATTAACAAGGCGTAAATGCAATACACTGCCCACTCCACAGATAATATAATTTCTGCTATTCAGTTGTCATAAAAGCCTAACTATGCACAGCAGAGTAGTCAGAGGGCAGCTAATTTATTGTCTTATTCTAAATCAACACTGACCTCTTAACACAGGAGTTACAAACGTGGAGATCAAACTTCCAGCATTAATGGATAAATAGAAGATGGAAAAAAACTTGTTTCTCTCCGAGGTCTAAAACAAGAGAAGACAATATCAATGTCACGGCTAATGCACAGCATTGGGCTTGCAGATTGAACACTATCAATTCTCTTGTTAGGAAGGCTGGGTAAATATTGACACGCAGCGCATAAAATGTTAAGCAAACATGCTTGCGTTCAGGTGATGGTAAATGCTCACACAAATCAGCTCACGCTACTTGAGAAGCGCTTTGGGGCTTTTTGGCATTTCAGAGGAAAAGCCACTGCTTCGAGAGTGTTGTGAGACTGGAAGGAGGGGAGAGCATTTACTTATTCAGAACAAGTAGCATGATTCAGATCCTCTGTCACCTAATTCAATCCAATTTGGCACAGTTTGACAAGCTCATAATTTCTTCCCATGTCTGAGCTCTTTTTTTTTTTCCCCTCCTCTCCTGTGCAGAAATAGAAAAAGAAACCTGTGTATTTTGAGGAGCTAGTAATGACAGCATAGATGAGAGAGTGCCAGCAAATGAGAGGTATCCATCACACAGGAGATTACCAAGCTGAGGCCAGTCAACCTCAAACTAATAGGGTAAATTAAATCTACGGGAGCAAATTCATGAGCCTGATGGAGGGATGAACTCTTAAGAGAAACAGTTCAGAATTTAACTGATGTTGTAACATATTATAGTTCATATAGTCAAAGGATTCCTGTTGATCTTCTTTCCTCCTATATAATTCATAATTTGGAAGGAATCAGGAACTTCATGCAGAGTTTGGTCCTTTTTGCAGGAGTAATGCGTGAAGGCATTCAACCAAGAGCAGTCTCTTCTTGTTTGTGAGGGAGACATACACACACAGTCGTATGAACATACGTAGTGCTAAACCTCTTCCCCGTGCCTGGGTGGGCCAGCAGAGTGGAGGAAGAAGAGCAGGCTACCTGACCTACCCCACGCTCATCTGTATCACCACCTATGGGACACCTGAGTTGGTGAAACCAGCATTTAAGGACAGCCCTGGCCCAGGTTGCCAATATATTCCATATATGTCTAGGCTTTGTTCCCAGCTTTCACTAGGTCCTGTAAAGTGGGAAAATTGCTTGGTACATGGCTTGGTGCCTGGCAGAAGCTCCTTAGGGCACCTTGAGCCACACGTCTAGGACTTGTGCATCATGTGAATGCGAATCCTTTACTTAGTTGAGTGTAAGAAAGCTCCTCAGGGGCCTGGTTCTGTCCCCTCTCTTTCTAATATGTCCTGCTTCCTCCTGCTCCCTGAGACAACAATATTCACAAAGCTATAAAACGGGAGAAAATGTGAAGAATTGCAGGCAGCTAAAAGAGAACAGCTCTTAAGGAATGAAGCCTGGGATCCAAAAATGTAACAAAACTTCCCGTGACTAATGGTGCAGCCAACAGGAAATATTGCAGCTTCATTTGGCAAGAAGCCTCTTATCACAGGGGATTACTGCAGGGAAGGTGGGCAGGTGGGAGGGTGTGAGAGGGCTTTTCTTTGTGTCCCCTTGTGAAGCGGGTACTGGGAAGGTGAGGGAGAGAGCCCCTTGCTTCCCACTGCCACCCACCAAGGATTCTGGGGGTCCCCTTACTTGGATTAAGGGCTTTTTGCCTCGCCCCAGCACAGCTATGAAGACCCCATCAACTTGAGCTTTTGGCTCTTCCACAATTTTATTTCCTAGCATGTCCCAGGCAATTTAATCCATACATTACTCCGAAATGGTTTGTCAGGGATTAAAGGATGTGTAAGCCTTATAATAACCATCTCTATGGCATATTCCCATGCTTAACAGCAAACAGCACTGGGTCTTACTATCTCTTATACTCCATTTCTGTCCTTACCAGTGTTTTTTATTACCTGCAACTTTCTACTGCTAAGCTAATATGAGTGTGTTTTCTTCTTCATTCTACCTTTGTGACTAGTTAAGGAAATCTAGAGAAATGAGCAGCCTCAGCAACCTGTCCTGCTCCGAGTAGCCCTGCCATGGCTTGATATGGGCGGTGCAGGAGAGTCCTCACAGTCCTGCCCTCTTCTACTCAAATTCTCATGCCATATCTCTAACCCTTTATATCTGAGCAACTCAGAATTTCTGAGACCTGAGAAAAACTCAAGCATGCAGCTCTCAACATGATAAAGTCTAGAGTAACAATTACTAAAAAGAATGTGCTGGTAAGAGAAGAGGGTAGTGATGCATAAAGAATTTGGGGCATTTTGTTTCACACATTTTCAGATTTCAGTGATGGAAAAAAATGGTCAGAGAAAAGCAGGAGTACAAAAATAATGACCCAGCAGCTTGCAAATTACACTGATTGGAAAAGAGAATTCCCTCCCTATTTTCTTAATCTTTAGAGCAGACACACATTAACAACATGATTTGGATTAGCTAATTTGAGAAAAGGTACTGTACATGATAATCCCGATCTCCTTGGCAACCGGAAAATAAAGAAACAAAGAGAAAGCTATTTAGTACCTTAAACACCATATCACACTGTTGGAAAGCAGCTTTGATCCTTAATTAATATGCACAGCAGCCTTCGCATTCATATAACATATCATAAATATCATTTGGTTCAGGCATTTTTAGCTTGGATTCCTAATCCCACAGACAAAGATGCTTGGAAATCTCCTGCAGATAAATCTACTTTCCCTGTCTGACCTCCTGCTGAATCAGTCTCCATCACTGTTTCTAGTAGCACTACACAAAGTGGCAGATCCAATACTATTACACTCATAAAGTACTTAAAAGAAAAACAGACCGATGGTGTGCATTTACCTCAAAACATAAATTTATCTCTACATGGGAATAGCAGGGGCAATTTATTTATTCGTTTTATATACAGAACTACCACATCCCTAGTTTCCAGATGGAACAACTAAGCCTGTGCACTTAAGGGTGAGCTGAAGTTTATTGGTGTCCTGAAAACTAAGGGGGAATCAAATGCTTCATTTAATTTGGTATTTTCAAATCTTATTTCATCCTACCTGGAGTGGAAGATGAAAAACATAAGTCCTCTCAAACAGCACTCCGGGGGGGAGAAATATTCTGGTTGGCCCCAAACCTTTCATTCCTTACAAAATCAAAACTTCTCATTCCGATTTTCAAGACTTAAATTCCTATCACATAGCATAAAACATTTTTTTTTCCTTCTGAAAGGCCAAGTCATTTCAAAAGGGTAAAATACAAAACTTTCTATTCTGAAAAGAATTAATAGAGCAGAACGCATTGTCCTTATCAGAAGGCTTTTTACAGTTTTCTTTCTCTAAATTAGTTTTTCTTGAAGGCAACACACAGGTGAATGTTTGAGCCTTAGTATTTGACAAATTTGTTGGAGAGGTGTAGTCTGAATGCTGGAGAATGGGTACAGGCCCACACAGCCACAGGCAATTCAGGTTTTTCTCTGCAACTCACTTGTGCTTGTAAATTTGGGATAATAATATGTACGTGCCTGGCTGGGGTGCTGAGATTCATTAGCCGAAGTCTATAAAACACTGAAGATAAGTGGTACATATTATCATACTGTAATTAGGTGGTAATTGAAAGATGCTGGATAAACATTATTAATCATTAATATTCATAGAAGTAGCACTTCTGAAAACGCTGCAGTAACACCTCTTAGAATCCTCTGGGGACAGCTATTGGCACTGCAAGCTGTGATGCCCACATGCTAGTATGCACACACCGCATTCCCAGAGCGCATGTGCTGTACTGCCAGCCTGTTGTTGTTGGTCAGAGTTGTGCCAACTGGGGAGGCTGGTGACCACTAGATAATGGCTGCTCCCTCTTCTGCGGCATCCTCTAAAGCACCAGGTCCAACTGACAGCACAGGATGAACGTGCCTGCAGAAGGATCTGCTTTGAACCAGTGACCATGAAACATCCCGTGTTTTGTTACTCCTTAGTAACTATAAGCTTCGTCACTTCATCATCACACAGTTCATGTGCAGAAAGCACAAGTCTCCCCAAAATTTTAAAATAAACATTCTAGTCTGTATTATTTGTTCATTAAATGCTGACTATACGCTAGGGCACTGCAAAAGATAAAGAGCAAAATGCTCTACAGGGATCCCATCCCTTGTCCACAGCCAAGAAGCTATCCTTTGTCCAATTCTACCAGTGCCTTTCCTGACAGACCGTTAGTCTAATGTCCTTCTTCAGTGCCTCCATTGATGGGAATTTCCATCTCCCAAAGGTCCTAGTCTTTTTCAGTGCTTCTCTAGATCTATTTCTGGAAAATTTTTCCTACTGTCAGTCCTAAATAATCCTCCTTGAGTTTAAGCCTAGTCATCACAGACCCCAACATTTATTTTCCTTCTTGTAGCAGTGGCCTTCTATATATTTGAGGATTTGTGCCATGCACAGAAGTTGCTGATTTGAATGCTGTCATGGAGAAAACTGAATTTTTTATTTGTGTGTTAGGTCAACGTAATCTAAGTGTTTTATTTCAGGTCAATTTGAAAATTTAACATTTTGCCTGAAGCTTAGTATTTCCTGACCTGCTTCACTTCTTTAAGCACCACCTTATCCCTGGTTGAGCCACTGTGCTTCATAATGGGAGTCTGAAATTAGCGCAGGTGAGGAGCTAAGCACTCATGATAGAGAATGAGGATACGAAGCAACTGGACTACAATTCACAGGATGCAAAGCACAAAGAGCTAAAAAGACACATTTTTTCCAACTCTTCAGAACTTTCTGTTCTGGAATATATAGAAAACATTCTGGATAGATGTGGTACCAGCACGACTTTCAAAAGACTGGAATTTCCTACAGTTATTTCTGAACAATATCTAAGACACAGACTATGACTGATTTGAGGGAAAGTTCTCAAGGAAGCATAGGCTGGTGCTACAATTTTCTCTTTCATTTGCTGTATTCCATTGCAGTGCATTATAATCACCCCTGTTATACTGGTTCAGGAATGGCTACAGTTCCACGATACATGATACAGGATTTTCCAACTACTCTGATGTCCATTTAACATTTAGATGATTTGATGCAATTATGACCTATCCTTCCTGATATCAGTCCTGTTCTGGTGTCATGTTTCTTTCCGGAAGCATCCAGATCCTCTCAAGTTTTATGCAAACCCTCCTACTTCACATATTACTACATCTTTTCCTAGCAAACTGGCCCTTATTCTAGTACAACAGGATGTGATCACATAAAAATCCTCATAAAGTAAGTAGACACCGCAGATTTTAGGAAAGAAAAGAAATCTTACATGTTCCTCTTCAAACTGGTCCCCACCAAATGCAGAGACACAGGGCTTGATACCTCCCGTTCCAAGGGCGATCAAAAACAGACCAACCATAGACAGGATCCTTCATGCAAGAACAAAAATATCACTGTTGCAGAACCTTTCCAGTGCTTATGAGAGCATTTTAGTGCCACCCAACCATGATTCCTCTGGTATTATTGTCTTTTACACATGGATAGTGATAATGAGCCATGTAAGTGTGAAAAAAAAAAACTATCCTCCTTTCTGCATTCAGTACCAATTAACCAAACTGCTTTTGTCAGTTTCTTGCTGTTCTGAGGCCCAATGGACATACTAGAGATCAAAAATCCATGGGATTATTTTTCACTCATATGAGAACAAAAGATTGCAGAGATCAATTGAGAAAAATAAATAAATAAATAAAAATTTAAAAAGCTTTTTCCTGTACCCTTCCAGCTTGGGTAAGCATAGACAAACTGTTTGAATTAGGCTCATTCTAGGATGCTTTCTGACTCCTAGTACTCCTCAAAATACCATTGCTGGCCAGACAGATTAAGTCTGTAGGGAACAGGAGTGTCAGGACTGGCCAGGGACAAAAGGAAACTTCTGTAAATAAGATGTGCTCCTGCCTGCGTGTGCACACTTTTAGAGCTGTGACCACCTAGGCAAAAATAGCCTGGTGGTTTCATAGATGCCAGCTGGGGTACTACTCTGACAAGCCTATCAGCTCAGAATCTAGAGAGCAAGAATGGTTCTACCCTATGGAAGAGATAGACTCTGTCACATCAGAAAATACATCTTTGGTTTTGTGCTTCCATGCAGACAGGGGAACCTTGGTGAGCTGGACAGACATGCTGATGAGGAAATGAGGGAGGAATGAGCCTGTCGCAGGCAGCTGGATGGAGGAGGCCAAACTCCACTAGCATGGTATAGCAGAGAGAGGTGATCAGAGGTCCCTATTTCAAAGGGCTTAGAGTCTCTGTGGTGGTTTCCAACTCCTTCTGGTGCATCCACACTCTAGATCCACCCTTCTATTCTTACTCAGATATCCCAAACCCTTCCCTGATAAAAGCAACCCATGCACAGCCTCCAAACTGCTGGCCTGATGGAGATCATTTAAACGAATTATAGTTCTGGGTAAACCAGCTACCATCACAACCTACTACAGTGCTGTGGTTTCAACAGCTACTTACACATGAACCACCTGGTTGCCTAGGGATGGAATTGCACCGACTGACTTTATCAGATGGCCAACCACATACACAATGGAGAGGTAGATGATCGTCCTGTGAGGAAAGCAAACAGCAGTGACTGAAGGTGCTGGGTGATGTACAATCCGAAAACAGAGCGCACCTGTGCTTCCTGATACGGCAGGTCTACTTGGCAGATACACAAGGAACTGGTTTGTTCATACCACCAGTATAGCAGGCAGCTATAACTCTTTTGTGTCGATACTGAGTGCACTGGAAAAAAGGGATAGGCAAACGGGTTCAGACTAAGGAGGGATAGCCCCTGCTTTCTTTGTAGATGTTGCTGAGCAGAATAAACTAAAAATGTTCCAATCTTGTCATGCATGGAAGGCTGCAAATACAAAAGCACTGTTCAGGTTCAACTCAATTTCCAGATTACTAATAATTGGCATTATGTAGCACATGCCTAAGCGAATCCCTTGACCAGAAGGCATCTACAGGGACTGTTGCCCACATTGAACCCACCCAACTAACTCACCTGAATTAGGAGTGTGGTTTCCCCACTACGAGTACCTCTGAAGGACTGAGCTCATCTATCTGCCTCCCATGTCTTGGTAAGGGAGAAGAACTCTGACTAGGAGGATCAGACTCTTGAGTGTATTCCATTCCTTCATTATCTCCAGGATTAAGAGATGTCTATGTATTTATGTGCAGACTAGACACACACAGAGGGAGTAGAAGGACTTGTTAGGACAGAGGTACTAGAAGAAGCCCTATGAACTTTGAGTACAGAAGTGGTCCTTGACACATCCAAACCCTGGTTGCAATAGCTAATTTAGGGCCACATCACATCATTCCGAAAAGCCCCTCTAATCTGTTATCCTGTCCTCGATATTGGTCCAGCTACTACAGCAAAAGCCACCTCCCATTCAGTCACAGGGATTACTCCAGGGAAAGTCTCCTGCCTGATGCACCAAAGTCTGCATAAGGATTTACCTTCTCACAACACCATGCTGCAAAACAGATATTGTGAAATACCAATGAACATTGCTAGGTGACCTTAAATAATGAAGTTAATAAACCGCCACTGTTATTTTTTTCATTCAAAGGGACAAGAGAATGATTAAAATTGAGGACAAAGAAAAAAAGAACATTGATATCTCCTTAAGAACTTTCTGCTGGAAAGGTATAGGGCACCTGTTTTTTTTTCTGTTGAGACTCTTCTGCCAGATGTGCTTAGTCCTAGAGAGAAGGGTTCGGCTGCACTTCATCGCTCTGACTGCCAATATTCCTCAGACAATGAGCAAACAGTGCCAAGCAAAGAAAGTCCTGCATCGAGCTGCTCACCACCACTCTGGGGGAGATGATGGCCCCGCAACTTACCAGCAGAAGGGAATACTGCCTAACTTACTCAGGGAGAGTTTACCTGGTTATGTGCTAAGGGAGATGATTTGAGTGAACACAGGTTTCACTGGCATAAAAATGGGTGTGCCCACACATTCCCTATGCTGTGAAAGCATAAGTAAATATAGTATAGTTAGTGGCATTTTATCTGAAACTGAGAGATCTAGAGGATGACACCACTTCCTCACCATTTTTGAATCCCTCTCAGAAGCAGATCTTGGCAAGCTGAGGGTTAATCACCCTACACCTCAGCTTCCTCAAGGTGGGTAGGGAAGGACAGTGGAGGAAAAATGTGCTTATGACATTTAATTTGTTCCAGCTTTGTTGCCTGTTGGTCCTTGGGTGAAAGAGGAGCACTGAACAGCATGAGCAAACAGAGAGGAGCTGACCTTCGCAAGTGTATCTTTGCTGCACTGACCTAGCTCAAAACTAGGAGCACACACAGCACTGCCCTTGCACAGGCTGCATGGTGTAGGCGTATGCTGTCTGAATTAGAGAGATGTCTTCACTCACTTGTATTTCCCCAGCCATGAGTCTGCCATGATGGCTCCAATGACAGGTGTGAAATAACAGAGCGCAGAAAAGGCATGGTACACCGCAGTGGAGAGATTCTCATCCCAGTGGAAGAAGCTTAAGAAATATAGTGTCAGGACAGCTAAAAGGAAAAAAGCAGATCACATCAGATAATTAATGTGTATCTCTGCAGGTAAGCAGGAAACTACATCACAGTGGCAAGAAAACCACTGATTTGTCTAGCAGCTATGAGCACTGTTGTGGAAAGATCGTGCGTTCAGAACTGTTCCTCATAATCCCTGACACAGGAAAAGCTAAAATAAGATATATGAGTATCAGGCGTTCTTTGCTCATAAACATTTATGTTTACCTGGAAAATATATTTTCTAGCTTATCTTACCGGAACCTGTAGTTCTGTTTATGCACAGTTTCTATTTGCAAATTAGGTGCCTGTATGATTGAATTCCGAAACAAGCTGATTGCACACAACTATGAAAGATGTCACACACTGTAAAACCAGGTTTAAGAGAGAGAATCATATAAAAATTTAGACTGGAAGGTACATTTGGAGCTCCCTAGTCACAACTTCGGCTCAGAGCAGGTGTAGCATCAATGTTAGGGCACACTATTCATCCCTGCATCCCAAAATACTAATTTACTTTGAAAGACTGCTGAGATCACACACAGCAGAGCCCTGGAACACCAGGCCAGTGTGTACAGAAACCCAAGGATGGGAAAGTCACTTCCCAGACACAGGCCGCATACCTCTCATGCCATAGTAGGAGAAGCGCTCGCAGAACTCATTCACCACGATGAAGGCAATGCTTAGGGGGTAATTGGAGCCACAGAGTTTCTGCAGGAGACAAATGAGAACATATCAGTTCTGTGAAAGCCTTCAGCCCAGCAACATATCACCGCAGTGCCCAAGCGGTGGAGAGGAGTCCAGGCCAAAAACCAGGTGCCTCCTGCTGCTTGAGTGGCCTGTAGGTTGGACTCAAAGGAGAGAGGGGAGCCCACGCCTATCTTGCTTTGGTTAAGGCTCCCCAGTGAATCAGCCTGGCTAACATGGGCCCAGCAAGGACCTCCATGGTGATTCGCACACTGCCAGCAGCCCACCATGCTCATAGCTCCAGGAACTTCTGTGGAAGGTTCCTACCACCTCTCTGCTGCAACACAAAAACCCACTGAGATGCAAAAACACCTTCAGATGCCTTTTCTCCTACACTTCATATAAAGCTACTACTCTGCTTCAAAACTGCTCCCTCTCCTAGTACCAGACCTTGCCTGAGCAGACCTTGCCCCAGGGAGCTGCTGTCTGCTTCCACGTGAAGCTGCTCCCTCCCACGCGACAACTGCCCTCAATCTCTGCACCTCGCTTGCGCCGAGCTGTGCTACTGTGTTCAGGGAAGCAGAGCATCAGCCCTGTGTCCAGCACTCCCTCAGGCATGGCATCCATTTCATATTCCAAGAACGTTGGCATAGCTATGGATAATTCAATTTATTAATCAAAACTAAACGAAACAGTGATGGGACTGTCAAACCTGTCTGAGTGTGGCCACTATTTCACTGAGTCTGACTTTACTTCAGCAAAAGTCAGCAGCTTCCAAGTAAAATGCATTTAAACAGACGAGTCTTGGCATGACCTTCTGTGGGCCTCTGTCCCTCTTGCTACCCTACTGTGGTCTGAGCTAAGCAGCTTCCAGCTGCTTAGCTCCACTGCCTCGCAACACGGAAAGCAGGTTTTCACAACACTGCCCAGCCTCTGCCAATTAGCAGGAGAGAGGGGATGGCCACAGTGAGGGATGGAGGGGACGAGGCAGGCAGGGGGGGAATGGGATATTAACAGCTGCATTTATATTTGGCGTTTTAAACAGCCATGGTATGGGCCAGTGAAGTGAGATGAACTCTTCACATGCATTTCTGTGCCTCGTGTTGGAAATAATGAGTTCCTGTATTTCTTCTCAGAGTCCCAAATGCAAATACAGATACCAAAGTAGATGTGTGTATTCAGGTTTATTTCACCACCAAGAGACCTGAGCTTATTTGGATTCCCAAAGCAATGGCATCAAGTTTGGAAGAGTCTAGCTTAATGATGCTGTCTTCCTCAACACTACACATGAGCAACAGAAGCGAAAAGACTGGCTGGCAGGAAAAAAAACAAAACACAAAACCCAAATGCTTTCCACTACTTAACCCAGCATCTCTAAAGACAAATATTTTTGTCCCTTTTTATATATATTTTTCTTTCACTGTTTATGAGCTGCCTTTTTATTACAAAACCCTTGGCCTCTTTGCTTTACTAGAGTAAATATGTAATTATCCCTTTCATTTATTATTCACTCTGAAACCATCATGCTTAGCATATGGCTTGTAAGACAGAGTGGACTCCCTTGGAAACTGTACTGGGGTCTCCTGCTTTTAGACTAGCCTAAAAATGGTGGCATGTATAAGCTGTAAATGCATAAACACACAGACATACACACACAGAGAATATCTTTCTCCAATAAATTTTTCATAATAAAGAAAAAAAGCCAGAAGAGGCAAATTATGTTTCCTGTGGGTGCTTGGAAGCATTTTTTCTGAACTTGGAAGTAAAACAGTATAACACAGATAATTTTCCTTCATCTCTTTCACAGACCTCGCTATCAGTACTCATGAGATTTAAAAGCATTTGATGGAGATGCAGAGTGTGACTGTTCAAACCCAGATGGCCAGGTGTCGGGAACCCTGCTGCCTGAACTCAATCCTCCGCACCTGATGCACAAGCCCTGCTGGATTTAGCTGCAGTGGTTTAAGGTATCACGTGCCACACTGCGACCTGCAGTGACAGAAAACCTGGCAGTGACCCATTTCAGCCACTCCTGCTCTGGGATGGGCACCTCCTACAGATGAGCAGGAGGAAGCAGGGAAAGGAGAACGGGAGGTGGTGACTTCCCAGCTAAACCTCCCCAAGTGCCTGAGCCAGCACCCTCAGTAAGTGCTTACAAGCACAGAGCAACGACTTACAAGCAGGGGTACTTCCATCTGCCTTGTATGTCATGAGATGGCATCAGCACACGCAGAAACCCTCATGTATCCTCTCTGCTGTATCACTGACCTGCCTGTGGCCTGCCTGGACATCCAAAAGTGGGCAGATTTCATCCATGCGGAGAGCCAGATGCAGTTTGCTTGCTTTCGCGGAGGAGGACCTTGCTCAGCGGAGAGCCCCGGCAAAAGCAAAGAGGCTAAGCCTGGATTCATGAGCGCACAGATAGTCTGCTGTGCTTAGCTACCACTGTAAGCCTGGGATCTGCAGGATTATGGAGCTCTTAAAGATACTGTGGAAGTTGATAGCCTGTTTCTTTGGAAAAAAGAAAGGTCATTTAAAGTGCCAGTTACAGGAGATGTTTGTTTTCACCTCTCCTTGCTGACTGGCTGGAAAATGGGACTAAGATTAGTATTTCACAGGAGCTCTGGATATCCAATAGTTAATGTCTGCACAGTACTTAAATTTGTGAGTTAAATAGTTGGCTTGCTAATGACATAACTGACTGTGGGCTTTAAAAGCAAGTATTACCACACTGCAAGTCAAAGTAGGTGCAATACAAGCCCTGTTCTCCCCAAAGTCAATACAGCATACAGATTTTAGGGGTCAAGCACTCAACAAGAATTAGCCTCAAAGCTGCACAAACTTCAAAGCTGTAATGCAAGAAAATATTCAGCTGAATCTGGCTCTAAATCAGGTCCAAAGATGTAAACTTGAGGCTCTGTCACTACAGTTGAGCTCTGTAACACACATCAGCGGCCTGTGCTCAGTCCCTGTCCTTCCTTCTGCTCTGCAGCATCTAGGGACCCTTCCCTGCTGGGTTTCATCATACTAAGCAAATGCACAGGTCAGCTCCCTCCCTCCTCTACACAACATCCCCCTCCACTTCAGAGAAGTAAGTCTTTTCCCACAAGGAAAGATGCGTTTAGAAAAAAGCAGCAATCAAAACTTTTACCCTTTTTTGCAAAGACTCAGTCAGTTCATTTTTCCCTTTAAGCTGCCCTTTCTTAACATAATCAGGTTAGTGGAGGGATTTTTGCCTTGAGTTGTTAATGCTTATTTGAACCCTGTGCAAGAAAGGGTGTTTGTCTCTAGCCAGAGCACAACAGAGGAAAGAACACAGAGATCTTGCAATGTTTCGAGCAAGCTGAGCAGAAAGCAAAGAAAAGGAAATCAGCTGTAACACTCACCGGGGATTTTTTCTGAACAGGGAAATCTCCTTTGGGGGGATCATCTCCTGCAGAAATAAAAGTGAACAAAGTTTCCTTGGATTCGTTTCTCTGAAAAGCGTTCATCTCCCCTCTCGCCTTGTCTCCCACCATGCTATGTGGCTGTGGTGAGTTGACTGGGAAGATTTCCAACCTCAGGCATGAAGTTTGATTCAGTTTGAGTTAACCCTAATTGAGCACATTTGTGCAGCCAGGACAGAAAGGAGAGGGAGATGCTACCAGGAAAGACAACTCCAGAGTTCAAGAAGAGTCAGGGAATGTAGCCTAAATCATTCACAGGTTGGGGCTGTCAGCACTTTGTGGCACAGACCTCCTATTTGCTTGGCATGCCCCCAGCTATCGTACGTGCACCAGCCCAGCACAGCACTGTATGCTGAACAGATGTGAGCTGAATAAAAATCCCAGGTCCCAGATAACCCTACAGCCTGCGGATTTAGGAGCAGAGCATGCATCTCCCTGCTGATGCGGCAATGACAGGTTTATTCTGCAGAGACTGCAGGGATCTCATTCCACTGAAAAGCCACACATCCATCCCAAGTTGTAACTACTAAAATGCTCATCACGTCAAACCCTTGGACGCTGGATGTCACGGACACCTGCACTGTGTTAAATCATTTCTTTGCTGTCCCAGGAGTGAAGTGACCCAGGGTTCATTCCTGCACCAATTCCCTGGAATGACCTTGCTTTTTCCGACAGGACAATTTAATCCAGAGGGCACAGCCAGAACCCAGAGGCAGCCCCAAACCCCGTCTCTACTTCCTATTTTCCAAAAGCCCACCTCAGGGCTCCCTATGTGGCAAATGCATCCTCCACTGTGCTGGGAGCCCTGGATTCCCCCTGCAGCTATATGGGTTCAGGTCCCTGCAGGTACCCTGTTGTCCCTCCTCCCCTGCCCTTCCCACAGGAATATAGGAGCTCTTTATCAGTATTCTTCCAGTGCCAGTTGCAATTACAGAGCAAAATTCACAGCCTTCCCATAAACCATCCTCAGTGGCTATGGCTCTGCAGTATTCTCAGTACAGTGCAGGCTTTCTTTAAAAGGCAAATGTTCAAAGAATTTTCCCAAGTATTTCTCCTTTCTATCACCAGCAAAAGTACAGACCACACCCAGAACCTGCAGCTGGTACAAGGAGTCTCCATAAACTCATCCCTAGCTCAAGTACTGAGTTGCTCCTAGTGCTTGGGTATCACAGGAACCAGGTCTGCAGTTGACAAACCAGGAAAGAGGCCTTTGCTCATACCACGGATCCATAATCTGGCTGCAGTTATTCCTAACAAGACATGGAGAACACTTAGATAAGGAACTCAGATGTGACACAGCACACAGAGGAAGCATAATTACTCTCCACATTCCCTCATGTGCTCTGGCATTGCTTCCTCTGAAGATCCCCAAGGATCCTGCTTCATTCCTGCTAACTGGGCAGCTAAACACGGGGCCAACGGGGCAGCTAAATATGAAGCCCAAACTTCAGATGAGGCCAGGGAGGTCTAAGCATTTCTTAGTCCCTTTTTCTTCTACAGCAGTGGCAAAGCAACACTTTGGTACCTCCCTCGTACTGCCATAGACCAGCTCCTCACCTTCAGCCTTCCCGGTGATTTACACACCCGCACAACCTTGCTTTTCACTTGGGTCACACTTCTCAGGTGCCACGAACAGGGAGCTAGGGTTTGTTAAGCCCATTTCACGGGCAACAGTGACTCAAAAGTACACCCAACTTTGGGGGCAGTGCAAGGAATGGGCAGTGCAAGGAACAGGCTTGTGCACGTTGGTCCTGTCTCCTGCACACCAGGTTAGCGTGTGCTCTTGATTCCTGCAAGTCTGACCCTGTGCTCAAGGCAGCAGGAATATTTTTGTGCCCTCGGTGGTATTTCTTACTGCCCTAAGTATCTCTAGACAACTCCCAGAAGCCTGTTGTATTGTGCCTTGCACACATGAGCAGAGCAAACACAGCAGCCAAGTTATTAAGGGAGTAATACAAAAGTAATACAAAATGGTTTCACTATCCCCTGTGCAGGGCTCCCACGCTGCTGCAATGTGATGCCTTAATATTTTCAGCATCTTGCAGCTGTATTTCCTGAGTGTGTACACAGTGCCGTGCGTCACATAAGCTAAATGATTTATTTTTTTTTTAATTCTAGCATGAAAAAACATATCAGTCAGTGGGATTAACATATTACTTGTCAAATACACTGCATAAATGCCAGAAGGTTTTCTGAGACAGAAAGGGAGAATAGGAATTCACATGTCTGGTAATAAAAGGTAACTCCTGGCAAACAGCAAGAGCAAGTTAAAGAGAATAAATCTGCAAGCACCTCAGATACAAGTGAATTCAGAATAAGACCCAATAGAAGGAGACCTGTGCGGCTGGGCTGAAAATCAGGAAGGAATTGTACCACAAATGGAAATAAGGTGGCATTTCTGAAGACAAGTATAAACAAAGAGATCAAGCATAGAGCGATAGAGGCTGCAAAGCTAAGGCACAAAACGAATTACAGCTAGCAGGGGGACACAAAAGGCAATAAGAAAAGGTGTTAGAAATGCTGTCAATATTGGAGAAAGAGGAAGGAAAATGAAAGCCTGTTATTTAAACTAGAAAACGAGCAAACAAAAGCTTATCCAGAGAAGCCAGAAAAGTTGTGTCCTTTTTGTTTGTCTTCACTAAAATACCCAAACTGCAACAAGATACACAAGACCATTAAAATGAACAAGTAGGAATATGGGTGAAATGAGACAAAAACCACTTAAAGAATATTTGGATACCTCAATTGTGCTCAAATCATTAGAGCCTAGTGAAGTTCACCTTCAGGTGCTGAATGTAGTTTTTGAACCATTTCCCTTGTGAATGACAGAAGCAGGACAAGTATCACAACTGCCTTTAAAAGGGAAGGTTAGGACAACCTAGGCGTGTTCCCTCCACAGCCAGAGAGATACTTGATCAGATAATCCCTTCCAAGCACCAAAAGAAGAATAAGGATTAAAAAACAGCCATTTTGGATAGGAAAAAATGCTCTCAAACCAGACTGTTTTACTCTTTGGCGACAGGGCAAGTGGTGTAACAGCTAGAGAAGCTGTGGATATGATATAACCTAGCTCAGTGTCTCTAATGTCTCACGAGGAAAAGAGGGTCCAGATGAAATACCCATACAGTGGGCAGCTGTGAAATCCCTCTCAGAATAGCTATCAATGTTTTTCCATCAGATTAGGAGGCCATGAAACATGCAGGTCCTCAGCTTTTCCGTGGGCAAAGGGAACATCTGCACAGCCAGCGTGCTGCTCTTGTTTGTGCCCAAAACCAGCATGCAGCAAGCCTGGGGGAAAACAGGGTATGAACTCAAAGTGACATTGCTAAATGTGAGAAACCATTTTGCAGCCCTGGAATGAAAAAGATGAAATTCAGGGAAGAAGACTACCAAATGGCACCCCTACCCATTGACAGGAAAAGCAGACACAGAGACCAACTATTCTCCATTTTTATTGAGGATAAGGTGAGAAAAATAACTGACTTTATTTTCAGTAAAGAAGATCTGGGGCTGCTTTTGTCCAAATGCTCTTTCTGCAAGGACAGGTGAGCACTGGATCAGAGTTGGTGTGGCTGGGGCTGCAGGGTTCGGGCAGTCCCCAATATCTGATATGTAAGAATGTATCAGGGACTGGCTAAGTATCCGGTCCTGCCCCAGAGCAGGTAAATGGATGAGGTGACCTCCTGAATTTCTGTGAAATAATGTGCTAAGCAACTTCAACAGGTAAGCACGAAAGCAAGGACTGCTTTCTGTAAAATTTCCTCTTTTCTGAGTCATCTTTATGCAAGTGGCGAATCTGCAGGATGATTCATGCTTAAATGTAATATTCAGCTACCAGATGCCTTGCATAGCCAGAAGTTCCCATGAATACATTTTTCTATGACTTTCAGTTCATCATTTAATTTTTTCTGGTTCCCAAATCCACAGGAAGACAATCTGCATTTTCCCTTTGCATTTACAGTCCTCAGATTCTCATTGCTTCCTGCTGCAGTACTGTGCACATTAATCTGTTTATACTCAACTGATCTCTTCATTTTTATCTGCATTCATCTTGTGGTACAATCCCTTCTTCATTTTCAGCTCAGCCACACTGGTCTCTTAATAATGAGTCTTATTTTGAATTCATATACACTGGCCATATTTTTATAGCCCTTTTACCACATCTGTGTTTCTCTCCTCTTTCTCTCTTTCCAAGATAAGGTTATGAGAAGCAAAATCAATGTGTGCCAGCAACACTTTGGGCTTAATGACATGGCCCTGGATGGACAAGATAACCTCTCCAGGTCTCTTCTGGCTTATTTTCTCCAATTCTTTGATTACAGGAAAGAGCATGGCTTAACTGATTTAGACAGATCAAGACTGGTTTCCATTGCCTGCACACTTCTCTCAAACTTCAAAGTAATTTAAGAAAATGAGGTATCAAATCACTTGAACAACCAGGAGAATATGCCAAAAGTCTTCAGACCTACATCTCTGCTCTATTCACCATCCCTCATAGACTCAAAATTGTAAAGGTATTTAGATTAATACCACTTATAATATCAAGTACCTAATCTGTATTTTAAGAGCCCGTCATCTGGTCAGTAGTCAACCTGTAACAATCAGAGAAACTTCTCATCCCTCCTGGTGCCTTTTTGCCTTCAGTTTCTTCTATGATTAACAAGAAGAAAGCTTTAAAAAATTCTCTCACCAGCTTGGACTTCTTTTGCAGCCTGCAGCACGCTGTCCGCCTCTGCCATGCCTGCTGCTTCCTGCGCATTGGACGACCCCAGGTCTGTTGCGCCTGAAGATCATAGAATCATAGAATCATGGAGTCATAGAATCACAGAATTGCCCAGGTTGGAAGGGACCTTTCTCATCATCGAGTCCAACCATCAACCTAACACTGACAAAAACCATCACTAAACCACATTGCTAAGCACTATGTTTACCCATCTTTTAAATACCTCCAGGGATGATGATTCCACCACTTCCCTGGGAAGCCTGTTCCAATGCTTGATAATCCTTTCAGTGTAAAAATTTTTCCTAATATCTAATCTAAACCTCCCCTGGTGCTGAACCTCATTGAGCAATCCTCGCTCGCTCTTACCCTGTTGTCAATGTTTCACTTCACAACAGCAGTCCTTTGGTCACCAATAAAATAGTTAAACTTTCATTTATTTTTATCTTGAAGTCAAACTGAAGTAATCTCTGCTCAGCTCCCAAACGTCATAGGGAATCTGCCCTTCTCCTTGAATACAGCCTCTAAGGCTGCATGGCATCTGTCACAGATGTTCACGATCAATCACTCTGCACTGCAGCCACACTATCTTTCAATAAAATTACTACTTCTGGATGAGAACAGGGACTGGACCTGTGACTAGACAGGATCTACAGCTGGTCATAAATCCAAACTTTTGACACTGTACACCAACTACAGAGCTGGCCTTAACTATACATGTCTTTTAGTAGTTAAGGTTGTGAGGACACAGGATTTCATCACCTTTTGACAGACTGGCTTCAGTTCCTCGTTCTTCACATGTCACACAGGAATGCAGACATAGCATTGAAATGCTGTCCTCCCAGACCCTTTTTCACTTTAAACCCATGAGCTGTCTGAAGAAGGATTAACATTTTTGCTACCATGCTTTTGCTGCGTATTTCTTTCTGCTTCCCCCCCATAACCTCCTCTCAACTCCTGTCACTTCCTTTCAGAGAGGCTCTAAGGCATCTCCTTTGCAGGTGAAAGCCCCAGATATTTTCTGCAGATATAGAAATGGCTCACAGTGAAATTCTGTGTGTTCAGCAGCAAGCAAAACAGGGTTTCCATCATCACATGTCATGGCCTGAAGCCACCTGCATCCTTCCCCTCTTCCCTGCACTGAAATTCCAGACCCATGCGCTTCATGGCCTCGTATCTCTCATCGTCTTCTCAATACACAAAATATAGCCACAGCTACAAACACATACATAGTTCCTAATGAACTCTGCTATTAGCTGAACAAAGGTTCTCCCAAGGCAACTGGGTGGGAGGTCTAGAAAAATGCACTAGGGAAACACTAAGAGACATCCAAACGCTACAGTGAAGAGAAACATGCAGCAATAGCTACTTATATGTGTAACAGCACACAGCTTAAGCTGATGACAGATCAAATTCCACGATGAAATGAGGAATAAATTCCTACAGGTGTTGAGTCACTTGATAGAGCAACAAGGGATGGACAGGCTGAAGTGAACGGAAGAATACAGCACAAACAACTCATAAAAAGACAATGGTAAATTGTTAAGTAAGTGGCTTGTGAAAGGAGGATTGAAGCAAAACTTTAATTATGGCTACAAAAGAGCAGGCTATTCACACAAGATATATTAAAGTGAAGATAGATGGTAAGAAGGATTTAAATCCAGAATGTAGGATGTATGGCCAGGATCCAGGGAGCGCTAGTCATATTATAAGAAGATGTACCACAGATAAGTACAAAGCACAGCATGGCAAAGCTAGCAGTATGAAAACCTGGGCAAGCACTGTGAAAAACAAGCAGAAAAGAAGCACGAGCACTACAGGCCAGACAATGCAATAGAGAAAGAAAAGCTGGAGGGAAAATAGTTGTTGGGAAGAATAAAAAGCTTTACTTGGTAATGCTTGTGACTTCTGTTAGAAGATTAGAGGGAAAAAAAAACACAGAAGGAAAGGGCTTTTCTTTCTGAACAACTTTCTAAGAGACTGTCATAGCATGGAAAAATTAGGATTTTTCTCTTAATTGGAGGGAATGTCCAAGGAAAACACAGGGAAAGATAAAGCTGATCAGCTGAGGCAGGGAAATGAAGAAAACCCAGCACAAACAAAATACAACCACAGATTTAAATTACCTTCTAGGGTCTCAAGATGGGAGTATCACAAAACCACTGCAAAAAATTGGAAGTCAGCTCAAGAATAAGACTTGTTAATAGTAAGTGAATACCAAGGAAGCTATATATTGCATAGAAAATCAGGAATAGTTTAACAATTCGGGCTGTCCGTAAGGAGAGGGGCTCGTGACCTCTTGAATTCCTTTCCAGCTATTTTCCCCTCCAGTTCTAAGTTGTACTTGATGCTATGGGATAAGGTACCGTGACTCAGAGCTGACTGGTTTCAGTAAGTTTAAGACAGAGAAATGGACATCCAGGTGCCCTAGGCAATCCGGACCCATGGGAACATGTCCACTTTCAGGGATGTTTCTGTGTTCTGCCATTCTTGCTTGGCCTTTCTTTCCCCTGTATCAGAGCGTGCTGAAAGAACAAATCAAGAAAAGGAGAACCAAAATAGGTGTATAAGGGAATGTGAGCTCAGTTTCTAACACACTAGTCAGTGCTGTTTGACTCACAAGGGTGTAAATGATCAATTCTGAATGTCTTTTTTATGCCCCTAACAAACAAGGTGTGCTAGTCCCTCAGACACCCAACACCACAGCTGTCTGTCTCAGACATTCCTCAGGCTCTCTGTTCAAAGCCTCTGAATAACAGAGAGAGCCTGGAAAGACAAAAAATCTGAAGGTTTACCCGGTCCACTTGCCTGGGGCTGAGGCTGCGTCGTCCCCTTCATGGAGTGAGAAGGTGGGAGGTCCCTGCAGCTGGAAGAAAGATGGATGTAGTGTGGCAGGACTTTGTAAAAGCACTTGAGGACTGTTTGGTGTCCTAAGAACATTTTCTCCCTGGTAGTATCAGAAGCAGGATCTTACATAGTGCAGGTATGCTTTTAGCAGCAGGTCTCAGGGCGCTTCACTGAGCAGATAGCAGTATGTCCATTTCAGAGATGAGCAAAAGAGGGAAAAACCATCCTGAGGAAGGCAGACTCCACTGAAACCTCTGGCATGTCAGCCCAGCAGTCTATCCATTGAGCTGCCCTGCCCTTAGTATTATCACAGCAAAGAAAAACCAGCTAATGATTTATTCTGCCACAGGCTCTGAGGAGTAGTTCAGCTACTGAAGACATCGCAGTTTGCAGCAGCCTTGGGTCTGGAAGAATGCTGAAAGACAGTTAGATCCAGTGTCCCAGTCATCCCTTGGGTGCATTGCGCTACTCTCTGCTCACTTCCAGCCTCTGGGTCAGATACTGCCTTGGGAATTTCGCTTTTTGCACTGACCCCTCAGCTGGCCAGTAGCTCCTTTCTGGTGGTGAGTCCTGCACCCTCTCCCACCCAGCTCCAGAGTAAAAAGCTGCTTTTACTCACTGGTAGCCTCTCCTTCAGCGAGAGGCAGCTGGTAATGAGAAAACAGGAATCCTGTAACTACTCTCTTCCTCCCAGCCAGCTCACAGGGATGCCCAGCACTGGGAGGGCAGGGGGGCATCAATCAGGTAGAAAGGAGGTGGCACGGCTACAAGATGTGGCAGCATGACCCCGAGGTTCCGTTCTGACTATGCTACTTGTCAGGCACCTTGAGAACATATTTCAAGTTTTCTAGCCTTAACTCTACTGGCCATAAAACAAAAGTCAAGCAGCTCTAATCTCCTGTACATCTGGGGCGAATAGTGCCATTCATTAACCTGGCTACAGGACTAGGAGAATCTCAGGGAAGGCATTAATTATAGCTTTTCCATTTTTTTTTCCATGCATCCACAGTAAACAGCCTGCTTGTTTTATTCTTTGCAAGCTTCTGTATATCAGGAGACATAATGCACTGCACAATTTCAAATCTTTGCCATCACAGAGAGGGTATTCTCACCATATCCCAGCACAAAGCTGATTTTTTGACTACAGTTTAAGTTGGATTGCAATTGTGTAATCAGTGTTACATCAGGGCAAGCTGCCAGGGACAGAGAACATGTAAATCCCCAAAATACCTCTGTTCTGATAAAAAAAAAAAACGAGAAGATCTAATCCAGAGAGATGTCAGCTCTCTGACAGTGACCTCTCCCAGATGCAAGCACAGACAGATATGATACGACATTCTGTATTCTAGGGACTGTCATTTCCACCGAAATGTTAATCTGATCCTCCCCAGCCAGCTCCCTCCATTGCCACACTAAGGGACAGGCATATCAGGGGCTCATCCAAGATTCATTAACTCTGGTTCTCTGCATTTTCATAACGAGCTTGCAGTGCCATCCATTCTTTTCAGCCTCCCTTGCAGCAACCACGGGGATCAATCTGCTAATGTGGTGAGTGCGAGTAGCTCTCACCAGCTCCAGCGCGAAGAGCAGTCAGGTGGATTTTCCCTGCATCAGGTCCCAGAGGGATAGGAACAAAATTAGAGACCTTTCTTGCTTCTTTTAAAGGTTGCTGTAGACATACAGCCTTTGGATCTCCAGGGTTCATGAAGCTTTGCAGCACAATTAATTTTGTCCTGACCACCCTGTGCCCGTGGTAGTCTGCTCTCCACTGCCACTCGTGGCAGTTTCCCTCCAAGTTTGTCATGGAGAAAAGTTATACTTGCATAGGAGGAATTCATCTGTGCCTCTTCGTCTTTATGCTAACTCCCCCAAAGAGGTCCACTTTTCCTAGGAGCTGAGCAGCCTCTGGTCCACCTGACATCAGTGGGACCACGGGTTCTCAGCCTTTCCCAGATGCCACCCCCACAGCACATGTTAACTTCCCTCTGCTCAACATGCCTTTCTCCCAGAAATAACCTCTCCAGTCTCAGCAGCTTAACTGGAGTGCACCTTCTGGCTATGATCAAATACTGAATCAGGCACTTGCTCTAACCCTCCTCTTCTATCCCCAGCCTGGGATCCTCCTCCTGGAATCTTGCATGGGGCTGTGCCCATCACACAACAGTCAACTCCTGCATCGCATACCTGCGAACACCCTGCATGCTTCACTTATGCAAAACAGCAACATTGAACACAGAAATGCTTTTCCCATTGGCACACAAAACCCACCTCTGGTGTTTTCCAGCTTGTCACCACCCAGAAGCTATAGAGCAGCAGTGAACGTGCAGGGCAGCAGCATGGCACATGCCAAGCAGCAGGCAATGCTGTATGTTGCTCTTAATGCACCTGCGGGTCACCAGAGCCTTGCTGACTTCACTAGGAGCAGAGCTAGCCCCATGCGTTTTGAGTGCAGACACAGGCTCAGAGCATGAGTCCTACACAACAGCAGGAGTTTATTAATAAAGTCAAATTAAGCTACATTCACTCTTCAGTCTACTACACTCACCTCCAGCCCTTCTGCTTTCCTAACCTATTTCTAAGCAGTTCCTTGTACACTATAAGGATAAAAACCTCCACAGATTTCCAGTATCTTCCTGTGGTGAGCTATCAGCTATTGATCTGGTTGTTCTTTACGTTTATTACTCACCAGTAGCCAGTCCCATCTGTATCTGAGCAAAGCAAGATGCCCAGATCTAGCAGAGGTTTCATTAGTCCCAGCACTTGCTCTCTGAAGCCTATTTCTCTGGAGAGGATGTCTGCCTGACAAACGGGGAAAAGCTCAGCAGCTGCAATAGCAAGATGGGAATGGTACATGTGGGTCGTGAGGTAGCATAGGCATGTACCAGCTACAGCAAGAGATGCTAGATGATGAAGATGTGCCTGCTCAGGTCAGTTAAGATATCCACTGCAGTCCCATCTGTGGTGCCTGACAAAAGCAGATAGTGTTTCCACCCCAGTTGATGAGCAACAGTGCTGGGATATGCTGGTATCAGCTTTCTACCACCGCTTCCATCTCCTGTTCCCACAGCTGGCATGTCTTTGCTGTTTGGCATTCAGCCTTTAGATGTCTCCAGGTGCTCCTCTGTAGCCCTTAGTAAACAGTGGAGAGCACAGTGGTACTTGGTGACAGCAAAATCCATTAGTGCCAATATTTACTAGCTTTAATAAACCCATGCAAAAAAAAAAAAGAGCAGTCATGTTTTCCATGACGTCCAGCTATGCCTAGGCTACATGAGAAGATCTAGCCACACCAGTCCTTTAAGATGCAGAGGGCCACTCAAAAGGTATACATTAAATTGACTTCAAAGAACCTTTGAGTGCTCAGAAACTTGCAAGAGATTTGTTTAAAAAAATAATCACTCTCAGAAGTAAAGTGTACATGGCACTTTTTCTCCATCTCTCATTCAGTTTTCCCTCTAACAATAAATCACTAAAGACACTCAACATGGAATGCCTTAGCATTGTACTCATCTAGAAATATTTCTTTGCTGTATAAACTCAGATTAATATTCATTCTCTCTGAGATAAAGACAGCTAGAAATAATTTGAGGCAATAAAACCAGTTTTCAGCATTCCTGCACTTCCCATTGTTAACAAGCACACGATCTTATAACAGTAAAGTCTGAGGAATAATTCTTTTCCTATACTAGATCTGATTGACTAGACATGACAGATGGTGTTTTTATTACTTTCCGTCTTTATGCCATTCTAAAAGAGGCCTCATCTAATGCAGCCCAGGCTGTGTTTTGAGTCTTAACCTCTCAGATAAGCAAACTCTCTTTCATCACGTTAATGGATCCTTACTTGATGCAGGAAGGTAATTTTCCTTAAAGTTATTCTAATCAAGCACTCTGACCCCAAATTGTCCTGGCTGATTGACTGACAGCAACGGGTAAATCTTTCTACTGAGGACCATATTTATTTTCAAAGAGGGAAAACAAGTTACTATTATTATTGCAGAATCAATTCTATCATGCATTCAGTGACTCCTCAAACACTGATTTTTACTGCAGTCGCAGAATTAAAGATAAAAGTAAAGTTAATGCAGCCTTCCTCTCAGTAGTCGTATTAAATAACAGGCAGGAAAGGAAAATTAGAGAGAGATGGCCTGCTGTCTATTGGTACCCCCTCAATTAACTGCCCCTATGGTAATAGCATCTGACCCTAATCAGCACAGACCCCTTCAAACACAGGCTCACTCCAACCTGTCTTCCTGCATCAGCCTCCAAATTGAGGGCTATCAGCCCAAGTAACTTTGCCACCAGGTTGGGAAGAAGTGACAGAGGACTATCCAGCTCCTAAAAGAAAAGGTCTGAAGGAAAACCACTGCCTCAAGGATGCTCCCTGCAAATCCCATTTCCAGCATGGCATCTGGCTCCACCAGCACAGTTTGGTGCTACAGCTGCTCGTTAGTGCAGTGACAGGCCATATGGAGAAAGGGATCATAGCGCCCTGGTGCCTTAGGTCTTGGTTAACTCAAGTCACTCCAGGCAGAAACCCTGCCAGCTGTGGGGCTGTCCAGATTGCTTGAAGCAGCAGATGGGAGGTCCAATCTCTCCTACTCTCTCTCACCTACTACAAGAATGGTCTAGCAATTGAGTCAATGTAAGGACAAGGAGAAAAGGCAACCATCCCAAGGTTGTGCAGAAAACCAGGCACAGAAACAAGAACTGGGCCCACAACTCCTGAATGATCATTCAGTCAGTGCTTTTACTTCTCAACGCACATATTACCTTTCACACAGCCTCACAAGGAGGACTGGTAGCCCTGATGCCCCGTCAGACACTAAACACTGGATTTCCACCTCCAGAGTATCTGACCCCCAGGAGCCTCAGCTGCAGTTTGCAGGGCAAGCAAAGTGAGCTACTTGACACAAAAACTGCTTCTTTGATGTTTTCTGAGCAGCTGAGCTGTTGTCCTAACAGCTCTGCTGAAGTTATTGATGCCTCAAATGAAACGATCATTCTCGATGATTTTTATCTACCAGACACCAGACTTTTAGGGTTTAGTCAGGCAGAGTATTACATTGTAACATCAAGGCAGGCATCTTTAAAACAGGAATGATAAAGATGCTGGAGAATATATTAACTCCTTTCTGCCCACTGTAGGGGAAGACCAGGTTTGAGACCATCTAAGGAACCTGAAGGTGCACAAGTCCATGGGACCTGATGAGATTCATCTGCGGGTCTCAAGGGAACTGGCAGATGAAAATGCCAAGCTACTATCCATTATATTTAAGAAGTTGTAGCAGTTTGGTGAAGTTCCTGCTGGCTGGAAAAGGAGAAACGTAACTCCCATTTCTAAAGAGGGAAAAAAGGAAGACTTGAGGAACTACAGGCCAGTCAGTCTCACCTCTGTGCCTGGCAAGATCATGGGGCAGATCCTCCTGGAAACTATGCTAAGGCACATGGAAAATAAGGAAGTGACCAGTGACAGCCAACATGGATTTACTAAGGGCAAATCATGCCTGACAAATTTGGTGGCCTTCTACAATGGCATTACAGCATTGGTGGATAAGGAAAAAGCAACTGATGTCATCTACCCGGACTTGTGCAAGGCATTTGACGCTGTCACGCGTGAAGTCCTTGTCTCTATATTGGAGAGACATGGATTTGACGGATAGACTATTCAGTGAATAAGGAATTGGCTTGATGGTTGCTCTCAGAGTTGTGGTCAATGGCTTGATGTCCAAGTGGCGACCAGTGACGAGTGGTGTTCCTCAGGGGTTGGTACTAGAACCAGTGCTTTTTAATATCTTTGTTGGTGACATGGACAATGGGATTGAGTGCACCCTCAGCAAGTTTGCTGACAACACCAAGCTGTGTGGTGAGGTAAACACACTGGAGGGAAGGGATGCCATCTGGAGGGAAGGGATGCCATCCAGAGGGACTTGGACAAGCTTGAGAGGCGGGCCCATGCGAACCTCATGAAGTTCAATAAGGCCAAGTTCAAGGTCCTGCACATGGATCACGGCACTCCCAAGCACAAATACAGGTTGGGTGGAGAATGCATTGAGAGCAGCCCTGAGGAGAAGGACTTGGGAATGTTGGTTGATGAAAAGCTCAACATCAGCCGGCAATGTGCGCTCACAGCCCAGAAAGCCAACTGCATTCTGGGCTGCATCAAAAGAAAAGAAGCGTGGCCAGCAGGTCGAGGGAGGTGATTCTGCCCCTCTACTCCGCTCTGGTGAGACCCCACCTGGAGTACCGTGTCTGGCTCCTGGGCCCCCAACATAAGAAGGACATGGACCTGTTAGAACGGGTCCAGAGGAGAGACATGAAGACTTCTAGCCTCCTCTGTATTAGAGAGGGGACTTGGTCTGCTCCGGGCTTGGATGCCAGGTGAAAAGTCTGTGTTTGAATCAGAGGCTCCCAAACCAAAGTCAGAAAGTATGGCTGGGCTCAGGCTCACAGATTAAAATTTCCCGAGCTTTCTCAAATGTCTCTGTTTCATGTCCTCTCTTGTAGTCTATCACATTTAAAACACACAGCACGCTTCAGGAGAGGCAGCCTTTTAAAATAGTGCTCTCCTCGAATATCATTACGGGCTTGATTGCAGACACCTTTGGGCTCAGAGCAAGCACCACTGAAATTGTTCAGACAGGGGATCAATAGAGGGGCATAACTTAAAAAACATGTTACTTGTGGAGACAGCCTCCAGGGACAGCCCTGAAACTGTCCCCGCAGTTAAACAATCCCAGAAGAAGTAGGCATCCATCCCTGTTAATTACTGCTGGGAAACAAGGCATCAGAGTAGCACGAGGAAAAGACGAGCTTGATTCTTACTAATTCTCATCTGCTACGCCAGTTTTTAAATGAGCAGTGTACAGCAGAAAGAACTTGTCTCTGGGCCTGATGCAAACTCACATAAATTGGGTGAACTGGACGATAAGCAAAATTCACCCCCATCCAGTTTCCGGTGTCTGGGAATAACTGACTCCAGCTGCTTTGGAGAGAACTGCAAGAAGACTCCACAGCTATCAGATAAGCTGCCCCAGTAGGTTTCTCATTGGCTTTATTGAGTATTGGGTCAGACCCCATGCACAGAAGTGTCCATGATCAATGAACCCATGATTTGCTAGTTCTGCCCAAGGGCTTATTCACAGTTAATCCAAACCAACTTGATTCATGAAACTGGCTGGAAATCTCATCAGAACGGGCTTTGCAGAGAGATTTCTGGCACTTCTGCTGAAAATAGTGCAAAAAGAGACTCCACCCTCCTCCGAGTTATGTTGTCAGATCTGGAGATGGGTGATTAATTCACAAAAAATAATAGTAGCTTGCTCATTTTCTGCCTTTTGCTTTTTCCCCCCCTATGAACAGAGGTGTTTTTTCCTTAGGTGTATTTGGTTTTCAGAACTATTTGTCAAGTAGTTTCTGCAAACAATTTCAGGTACTTTGACAGCATTAGTGATCTGCAGTATAAACAGGCACAACCGGACACACAGGCTACATCATGCACTTCAGAGTTTTTCACCTGGATGAGCATACACCTTAGAAACAGGTTCGCAGCGCACATTTGCACAACTCTGATTCTGAAGCATGAAAATGGATATTTTGGACGATTGCCTCAACACCCCACTCCCACAAACATTCCTCACATGATGTCTGTTTGAGCACTCCCAGCCAGGGAACACAGAAAGAACAGGAACACAATCAAAGCACGTTACTTACGGAAATATCTGCAGCAAGTCTCAAAGAAACGTGTCGGAGGAGTGTCCCCAGATGGAGGGATTTCCATGGAGGAAGCAGTAAAGTGGTCCAAGACAAAAAAAGAGCACTATGAACTCTTTAAACTTCAGGATGTGTCTGAGATGAATGTAGGGAATGAATACAAAGTTATTTCGCCTTGTACCCACAGCAACACTTTTATACCATGGTGATGTACAGAGAACAAATGGTGAAACAAGCTCTTGGCCTCACAGAAACATTGCTCTGTTTGTTGTCCCTGAAGGCTTTCAGTTAATCTTCATCTGTGGGTTTGGCCAGAGAAATGTGCTGTGAACCTCCCCTCTCTGATTTCTGTATGCAAACATAAAGCTTCTCGAGAATTCTTTAACTCTTTAATTCATCATTCATGTACTTCAGGGGAGTCTTTCATATTTTCTGTACCGCTTGGTGTCTTTATAAGTGTAGAGTTATTGGTGGGGTCTCTTTCTGACTTGCACATGCTCCAGAGCAGGACTCCTGTAGAAAGAGCTGGTCCTATAGGGAGGATAGTCAGCTAAAACAGGGATCGTGCTGGAGCTAGCTTGGCCAGACCTGGTCTCTCTCAGCCCTAGACCTTCCTCCTTTTTTCACGTTCCCTGTTGGGGAACGGAAAGCAACCCAAAGGATTTGTCTGTATCAAGCCACCTTTCCAAAAGTGATTAGCAATAAGAATTGGTGCCATATGTTTTCAAGAGATCATACTCAGCTTAATGCCTAAAATTAGATTTAGGCTTTGGTGAATGGCAAGCAGGAGGGAAACGCACTGTACTGACTACTCAGCTTCTCCAAAAAGCCAATCCTGTGAGTGCCGAACACTTCTCAGGCACCCCCCACTTTCTACAGATGCAAGGATCACTTTGCCATTCAAGTGCAGCTTGCAGCAAAGTAGGAGCAAGCCAGGCAGGTAGAGCTGTATTCCTACGGCAAAATAACCTGGGTTCGTTAATTGCCCTAGAGAGAAAAGAAGTTTTCACTTTCTTCAGCCTTGCCTTCATAATCCACTGTAAAAATGAAATTTGCTGCTCCCAAGAGTTGCTATGCTGCAGAAGGACAGAGCTTGATACAGGTGGCCAGCTGGCCATCCACCCAGGCACCCTGTGCCCCCATCCCCACAGCAGCCAAGCACCTCAAAGGCACCAGCAGCTCCCTCCCGGTTCAGGCACGGGGCTCCAGAGAATGCAACTATTTCAGTCCCAATGCTCAGGTCACTAAACCCCCTGAGGCACATTAGTTCTTAAATAAGGCTGATTGATGAGCAGTGTACTGATCATTTCAGAGGAGATAAACCAGATATTCAAGATGCTTGTGACAGAATAATTCAGAGGACATGATAAGATGCCATCGGATTCTTTGAGATTAAGAGACTGATCCTCCTCTCACCTGTTTTGGTGAAAAGCAGGAGGAGCTGCCTTGTCTGTGGAGGTAAACCTGTAGTAAAATGGTTTAATAGGAAGAATCTCCTTCTTGGGTGTTGGCAGGACCACACTGGAGCGAGGACATCTGGGTCCCCAGACATCATCTGGCTGCCCAGGGAACCCAGCTCGTTTCCACAGCGATGACCCTGCAAACCCTTAGGGTCTGGGGGATTCCAGGCTCCCCGGTGCAGAGGCAGGAAAGCCCTGCAACAAGGATACAGTTCCTATTGCTGCTCCTGGCAGGGAATCCCAGACTTATGAGGTCTTCTACATACCTAGATAGGCCCGAGTCTCCTCGAGCCACGTGAACTGCCCTTCAGACCCCAGTGACTAGCAGCAAAGCCGCATACCCTGGGTTGTGGATATGGAGCCCTCAGAGACAGCAGAGAGAGAATGAGGTACATAACGGCAGGAATTCAGGCACTGGTGACTGTGAGGTCACCAAGGAGAGTAAGGAAGAGAAGCAGTACAACATGAGGGGAGCTCAATTTGCCATGAAAATCATAGACAGAGGTTAAAAAAAAAAGCTTTATAAAATATTCATTCTGCCTCAGAGTTTATGCACAGGAAGAAATCTGTCAAGGCAAACATGCCCCAAGCAAACATCACCTGGGAAATGCTGAGGCAGTTCTCCTGCCCAGTCCTCCCAGCATATTAACACGTCAGGTCAGTGAAAACAGGGCTGGACAACACTTCAGTTTATAAAAAGGTCAAGGCTAGTTTCAGCCAGCTGCATTTGGTATGTGGAGCAGCCCCAGCTCATCACATCTGTCTGCCCCTAATGCTCCATCCCTACGGGATTTCAGAACAGCTATTTTGACCAGAGTCAGTAAAACCAAATAAACCTGTGTTTCTAAAAAAGGCCTATGTAGCAAATTTGCAGTGTGCAAGTCCAGAATAAACAGGAAACTGTAGAAAAATTATGTCTAGTGGTTGCCACACAGAGATAAACCCTAGGGATGAGCCACATGGAACATCCAAGGAAGGAAGGAAGGAAGGAATTATCATAACTGAGACTGAAGAGAGGAGACCTTGCTGAGACACTGTGGTGGAAATGAGGGTGAGAGTGATTTATCTACAAGCTTGTGTAGTGA
Source organism: Larus michahellis (assembly GCF_964199755.1). Lineage (NCBI taxonomy): Eukaryota > Metazoa > Chordata > Aves > Charadriiformes > Laridae > Larus > Larus michahellis. Next base: position 47,674,160 of record NC_133902.1, on the reverse strand, counting down.
GTGTGAGGCCAAGGACTCTGCCTCTTGACTTGGCTGGAGGTAGCAGCACTGGCAGATGCTCTATAGTCTTTCTGTTGTACCCCAGTACTACCCACAGCCAGACATGCAGGAACCAACTCATCCAGCCTGTCCCCATGCCCAACAGCGATTCCGCACAGAAAGTCAAAACTCAGGCACAAACACCCTCCTCAAGTCCCATCCAAAGGTGGAAGATGGGTCATTACTAATAAAAACAGAATGTTTTGGTTTCACAATGATCTCAGGGAGTCAACGGCTGCTGGAGCAAACAGCCTATTTCATTAGAATTTAGCAAGGGAATAATTTAATGGAGCTCAGATAAAAGGCAGTCAGATGGAACTCAGATTTAGAAGAAATTGCTTTTTTTCTGAATTACTGTTTTGGAGGTTAAATAAGAAATATTCATGTAACTGCACTTTTCTTGCACACTTTCCCTGATCGGTGCACTAATGAACTCTAAACGGTATGAGGAAATGCTTTCAGTCCCCCCCACACCTCCCAAGAAGCAAGTTCTTTATTAAAAACTAATGATTGATTCTCTTTTTCAAAATTAGCATTTGCAAATCTGGAGGCAACTTCAACCCTGGAATAAATAGGAACAATTCCCTTTGCACCGATTAGGAGTTCATCCTTCTCAAAAGTCCCAAAGGCCTCTTAAATTGACTGTCTTGATTAAAGATGGGTTTAGCTTTAATTGAGTAATTGTTGTGGTTTGTTATCATTGGTGATGGCAGACATTTCCTTTGCTGTATCTTGGCCAGACAGGGGTGTTTCCTTTACACCTCAGTTCAATCCTCTTCAGGTGAACTGTTCAAACAATTACAGATATATCATCAAAATACATAAAAATATGTATACGTCCACACATTTTAATATGTCAGCCTTGGAGCCCGGTGGAAGGTCACATTCCAGGCTTAAATTGTGGCATGGCATACAGGGCTGCAGAAGACCAAGAAGAGCCTGTAGGACCAGAACCACAGATAGAAGAGTGTAACTCCACTGATTTCAGCACGTTGTTGCCAATGAGACAGTTCTGTGTGCTAGGGATGCAGAGCTGGAGGAAAGTCTAGTTAAAAACCAATGTATGCTGCAAGGATTTAATAAGTTTACTCTGGTGCTAAGCTGTTAGGTGGCTTGTACCCTTGTGCCTCTCAGTATTAGTCAAGCGGCTACAAGACCCAGTATGAGGAAAGACTTGGCTAATGGTAAATCTCAAGAACATACATTTTCTCAAAGCCCTTTATAGGGATTTGGAATCAACTGCTAGTGAATGAGTAGTTAATGTCTTCACTTGCAGTTAGGACTGTAAAACATGTGGATGCACATCTCTGTTTGGTGTCTCACTATCAATTTCTAGCTGCTTTATGAGAGTCCTTCCTGTGATTTCCTGACTCAAACCAAAGACAGAACTACCACCGCTTAAAACTGAGCTAGAAGCTAGGAAAAATGGGTTCTAGGGTTAATTTTATGTCCAGTGGTGACCTCTTTGCCACCATTTAGCATTCGAGAGATAAACTCCCTGACTGTGCAGCTCCGCAAAAGCTCTTTCTAATTGAATCAAGCAGATTTAGATTATATCAACTGATTTTTTTTGAAGCAGGAAGTAGGGATTCACTTAGACTGGTGAAAAATGTGGGCTTGCAGGGGAAAGGAATTGAGAAGATTGTCTTCATGTAATAAACGAGAGACAGAATAAAGTTTCTAAATTATTGTAATATGTAATTCAAAGATTTTAGTTGTTATGGTTTAAAAATCTGTAAACACATAGTAAAAGCTCACAACTGAAATAAAACATGTCAAAAACCTTATGAATGACTCAAGCCATGTTTTTCAGTTTTTCAAAATGCAGGAAGCTTGTTCTGCTTCAGGATAGAAAGAATTTCTAAATCTCAGACATTCTGGTGGGGTGGAAATGTCCATCTCTGAGGCTCTAAGATCATTACATTCCCAGATCTTCTAGAGCTGGAGACAACTGTGTTGACAGTGCACTCTCCTGCCACTTCTCCACCTTGCTAATGGTGCACTGATGTGGACAAAGCACATGCAATGAGGCAGGTTATTGCCAATGAGTGGCAATCCAGGTTTACACTGCCTCTGCTGCCTTTTCAGTAAACACGGCTCATTTATCAGTCAGCCAAGGAGGACAAGCTCGGGGTTGTGTCTGCTGTTAGGGAAGGGCAGAGCAAAAAGGATGGCTATTTGCACAGGGTGAAGACGACCTGCTGCTTGCGTGGGCCAGATCTGCCCCACCTAGCCACCCCATTCAGCCCTCCCTTGCTGAGGCAGACTCTCAGATTCCTCAGCTATGTACTGGCTGCCAGAGCAAACTTCTCCATGGAGAGAGCACCCATCAATGAAACTGAAGCCACGGACACCCAAAAAACTGCCTATGTGACAGATATCATGACTCTGCTAGACACTGTGGATCCAAGCTGGTTTTAAATGGAGAAGGAGACTGGCTCTTTCAAGCTCAAAGCTCAAAGGCAACCACATAAGGGCAGAGCCATTGCTTACAGTAACTAAATCCCACACTACAGTCAGACTATTGGAGTACTCGTAAAGAGTCCCTCACTCTTTACAACAGATCCCAGCAGATGCTGGTCAGCTCCATTCATGCAGAACAGATGACTCCGGCCATGCCAATGAAAGCTGCAGCTGCTTCGTAAAGCTGTGGCAGATGCACTGGGTGGTTGCCTGAGCCAGCTGGTATTGATGTGCAAGCCAGCGAAGGGCAGCAGATCTGCACAAATGGCAGGATGGCCAAACACAGCTTAGACAACACAGTGAACGCCTCCTCTTCTCCATCAGAGACTGGACACATGGCCTGGAGAGACAGCTCTGCATCACTGAACACCTTGCTGCAGAACAAGTCACAAAATGCTTCCTTAGGCAAAAGAGTCATTGGAGGCAACAGGCTCCTTGCCTGCTCCTGGCTAAGGAAAGAGCTGTGGGACCACAGGCTTGGACTGCACAGCTGTATTTGGCCAATGGAAGCACGCTATGCATGCGGTACCTTCTGCCCTACTGTATTTTTGGCCCATGCCCCACCCTGGCAGGTAGCAAGGATGAAGGTAATTTGACATGTGATGAACTAATGTGAGCCAGAAATGGGAAGGCAAAGGAAAGCCAAAACCAAGACAAAAGGTTGGCTTACACAGAGAAACAGAACCAAGCACCTGCCTCAGAGAAGGACAGGATACAAAAGGTCACTTCTAGCACTGGGTTGTTCCTGAAATAAATGTTCTTTGGCTTCAGGGCACACAACAGAAGCACGCTTCATTGAACCTTCTGCTTCCAGCATGTGGTTGGAAAGTGTTTGTTCCCCATGCCACTCCAGAACCATGGTGATGGGCTATTACTATGACAAGGAAAAAGTCACTCTGGCAAAGGAAAGCCAAAACCAAGACAAAGGGTTGGCTTACGCAGAGAACCAGAGCCCAGTGCCTGCCCCAGAGAAGGATAGGATACAAAAGATCACTGCTAGCACTGGATTGTTCCTGAAATAAATGTTCTTTGGCTTCAGGGCACACAACAGAAGCACACTTCATTGAACCTTCTGCTTCCAGCATGCGGTTGGAAAGTGTTTGTTCCCCATACCACTCCAGAACCATGGTGATGGACTATCACTGTCCGATGACAGATGGGTTTGCCTCTCTGTTCTTCAATATGTGGAAGGCCATTGATCGACAGACTCTCCATCCCTACTCTTTTCCCTTTCCATCAGCTATGGAAACCTCCATGCATATTGTAACCCTGACGGGCCACGTAATCAGCCCACTGGTATCACAATACAATTGCGCTGCATTCAGCAGCTCTCCAGCAGCCCACCTAAAATAAGCTACTGATTCCATTTGAGTCCCCAAGGAAAAAGCAAGCAGATATCAAAGCCAGCCCCATCTGTCAGTGACTGCCAAGAACATGACTTCAGAGACTCTGGAGACACAGCTCTCTAGGAGAAAGCAAGCCAGGCTGCTATACCCATCTTACCATTGCAAAGTGAACCAAATTGACTAAGCAATTTAAGAAGGTGCAGCCTGCTCCTGCCCAGGGAAATGGGTTAATGTGCAAACTGGAACAGGCCTGAGAAACCAGGCCGTGGCTCAGTCCATCCCTGTTGGTTGCAAAGGAGGCTGTTTCTACCTTAGGATCTGAACTTCCACTGGTAAGAACTGATTTAATGAGGAATCTTCCAGACTGGCAAACATACAAGGCTTAACATTCAAAAAGTCTAGGAGGCACCACATAACCATCTCTTGATACACTGGCATGGCCCTTCAGGCAAGGAGCAGTCAACCTAAGCTGACTTACTGTCATCTTGCTACTCATAAAAAAAGAAAAGAAAGGACCAGAAATGTAAAGGCCAACTATAATGTAATGCATGTTACTGCCTTCAGTTATACTGCTCTGAATCTGCCACCACCATTTCTCTCCTTCTGCTTGAAAATTGCAATGATAGCACTTTGCAACCAACTTTCACAAGACTTTACAAAACAGCAGTCAGATGGGAGGGTGGTTTGAAAGATTACAGAAAAGAAAACACAGGGCAGTGACTCCTATTTGAGACGGGTCAGCCTCAGGACCTCAGCATTTTCCGGTGTGCAGCCATGCACACAGAACAGCTGTCCCTAGTCAGATGGAAGCAACACATTGCATGTAGCATTCAAACTGATTCAAGGGTGGTCTTGTTTTGGAAGAGGATGGAAAGGGACTATCCAGACATTAAAGGAGCGGAAAGGATAATAAATCTGTCTGTCTAGACGTTCAGCTGAACAGATTCTCCTGGGAGCCAAAAAGAATTGCACTCCTGACAAAAATAAAGTGGTGATTCCCAAATCAACCACAAGCATAAATCCACCTAGAGCTTCCAGGGAGAGGTATACGGGACATTCTGTGACTGACCAAGGCTCCTTTGGCTAGACCTCGAAAACAGGAGAAACAAAAGCTCCACCTGTGGAAGCAATGCAAGTGTTAGCTGCCACCACATCGCTTGTCTGAGCCAGTGCAGCTTGGGAATACAGTCATGTGGAGCAACAAACTCTTCCATGCCATGAGTGCCCTTGAAACTCAATCTCAATGATATCTTTCAAATTTAAAAGCAACATTGTTAAAAGAATGGGAAAATAAAACCGGCTGCTCCTAACCAGAGCTTTCCAGAGTTGCTCTTCTCTCTGCATGGTGTATTTGTCACTGTATCACACAAAGGTACACCATCACTTCCCTGGTCTCTCTCCTTTCTCCTATACCTGGTCACAGCCGAGGGCAGCCTGGTATGGAAGGATGAGGACAAGGCACAGCTGAGGGAGCCCAGGTCTCACAGGAGCAAGTCCTCCAGCCTCATGCAAGATGATTCTTCTTCCAAACACCATTCACCCAGTGGCTGTGCCTCATGCCACACAATTTTTTCCCCACCATTCTCTCTCTCCCCTCCCAAATTCCCCAACACACATCCATACAGAAAACACCCTGCCACACTTTGAACACCCCCCCAAGTCAAGCTTTTCTTTTTCAGCTGCCTGACTGCCACCCCCAGCATAACAGGGCTGCCCATTTGCAGAACTCAGCACTCTAATCCATTGACCTTTTAGACTTTGTACAGGATTGTCTATTTCTTATCACCATAGCCCATTTTAAGTAATTTTCTAGAAGTTCAGTTCATTCTTCTGCTTTGCCTAAGGAAATATAAAAATTTACACCTATTGTAAAAGCATGAATAAAAGCTGATTGCAGAAAGTAAAGACAATAATGTGCCCATAATACTAACTAGCTCACTTGCACTGCATTTCTGTTTAAAGGAAGATTTGTCTGATTATCAACAGGGTGTTGATTTAGATTGCTGCTAAAACTACCACTGTAAAAGTAAATCCACTTTTATTGCACAGTACAGAGAACAGTTATGTACAGTTTAAACTTTTATGCCTGTTACCAGTGGTGATCAATCTCTTAATAATTAACCCAAACAGGTTCTGTGCCAGGAGACAACATATTTAGTGCACTTGGGATATTTTTTGAAGAGGTTAAAATTTACAAAATAAAAATCAACAAAGCCTTTTTAAAATAGAAATCAGCAAAGCTGGTAACAGAACCAGGTAGAGAATTTATGCCATTCTCAGATCGGGCTGTTTGAGAAAGGAAAGTGAGGGCAACGCTCTAGGACTTAAAAGATTCACAGGAAGTTTCCAGTTCTGTACATAATTCTAGTGTGACTGAAGTTAGTCTTTTGATTTTGGGAAATGTTTTTTGCACTAATATTGTGCAATTTGGCCAAATATAACAGAGAGAGAAAGAACTGCATTCCCTACTAAGAGGCAGTCACCTTCAGTGGTAGCCATATGCGTTTTGATTACTCTTTACACAGTTCTCTAGTGACCTGATACTTGAGATGCAGGCCATAAGTTTTCTTTGGCAGTGATGTTGCCCCCTTCACACTCATGCATTTCTAATCTCAATTCTGTAATGGGTAATGACTAACAGCAAAGAAGTAGTTCTAGAACAGAACAGCAAAACAGAACAGCAAAGGCTACGCTGTGTGGTCAGCAAGGGGGGGGTGTTGGCAGCAGGGCTATGGGGCAACCTGAAAAATACCAGTTGGAATCACTTTTATGGAACATTTACAGAAAATACATTTACATATGAAAAGCACATTTAGCTGAAGAGCATTTCATCAGTCAGAAGTCACTTGAATGCACTGATGGGGAGAGCTTTGGAGAACACTCAGGATCCAGTTCTTTTCAGTACAGCTTCATTATGAGACTTGCATAGACTGCTTTCCAGTTGGGCGACGTAGCCATTTAGGAGCATCGGTCTGACTGACAGATAACCCTGCTAGTGCAAGCTGGGTGGGAAGGCTGCATGCTTGGAATTGGCATTGAAGGGACAGCCCTTCAGACTGCCATTAAGGATCAATTAGGTCATCGCTAAAAGAAACTCATTGGCTAGAACATTTAAAAAAATGTGAGATCATGCAGATTTAATGACTGATCAGAGAGATTTCTAAGATAGTCCTCCCACCAAAGTAACAGAACCAACAGCTGACAGATTATATGAGAGAGAAAATCCTGTAATTCAGCCTATTTCAGTGCCTGAGAGATGGCACACAAGAGGAAAATCACGTTGTTAAGGTACCAAAGCAGCACCTTGTTTTCAATTTTCAGCTGTGTCTCATCTTCCTGTCATGATCTTGGGCAAATTACTTGACCTCCCATAGCTTCAGTGCCTCAGCTTTGAAATGGGGAAGATTCTTCTGCCTTGATTACTTGGCTTTTAAACAACTTCAGTGAGCATCTTTTTGTGGGAGTTTGTGCGGCACCTAACACATGCTCTCTGTGGCTGTTTTAAGGGATGAAGCTCCATCCTTTATATGCCATTGTAAACACCACTAATTAATAATCACTGGAAATTTTTCACTGCATCTATGTAGTTCAAGAGGGATGCTCTCATTTCCAGGCCACAGAAATGAGCAGGACAGACTGAATTCCTCATGCCTTCATCAAAGGACTTCAGATGGGGCAGGAGCTGTCTGGGGGTTAAAGGTTTTCAGCAGTCCTTCGAAGGCACTGGCATTGCCTGTGGAGTCTTCAGCCCAAACAAAAGAGCAAAGACCCTCAAGGTCTTTTGGGACTAAGAGCAAGAGGAATCTTCCTTTGAATTGAGGAAATCTTTAGAGAAGGGACTTCAGACCTCTAGTGATAAAGGAAATAAAAAGCATCTGCACTGACAGCTCCAGTTAGGAGCAAAGAGCCACAAAGGGCTTTGAAAAACAACCAGCCTTTCATCTTCAATAGCAAGCTCAACAGCTCTGCAGCAGCTGCTCTGTAAACAGCATAGCAAGGGAAAGCAAGTCATTGGCACCAAATGCATTAAACATGGCAGTGTCTTCAGATGACATATTTTGTAAACTTCCTCCTTACAAGTTATGCCATTTCTTAAATCTAAAGGATTACCTGCTGTATAGCAGCAGAGTCATTCTTCCAGGCATCTGGGCAGCTTCATTAGCCATGTTTCTTGCTGAGTTTCCCATAATGCAGGCAGGCAGTTTAGTTAAGAGAGCATCAAATGGGATGTCAGGTGACTTGGGTTCATCTCCTGCCTCTGCTTTATATTTTCTGAGGGACCTTCAGCCAATCACTTCATCTTCGGCACAAGTTTTCACCTGGAAAAGGAAAGGAACTATTATTTTGTCCTAAAGCAGCCGGCCCTTTATAACAATCATTTGCAACCTTTTATTGACTGTGGATCCATAAGAACTTTTTCACGAGACACTGCTTGGCAACTTAAAACCTCCTTTATTTAATCATTTCATGTGAACTATAAAGCACTATCGGTACGGCTTAAAAGAAAGTACTGAAAATCCCCCTACAGTATTTTGTGTGCTGAAACAGTTAAACACACCCAGCATCTATGTACTCGTACAGGGAGGGATTACATCCTCTGAGCAACTTGGTTCTTGTTATCTTTTAAGACTAAAGTGACATTTTTTCTAATTTCCAACTCTGTTTCTATTATGAAAACTATGTTAGAGATAAAGAACAAGCACTGTTAGCAACATCTGATCTTCACTTGTTATGCCTGTGGCAAGGCATGACAAGACCCCCACCTTTCCATTTTCTCCTCATGCAGAAATCTATTCGGATTCTGGTCACTTAAACTTCCTAAATCTCATTTTGCTAACAGAAGAATAAGAATGCCAGACATTTCCAGAGTGCACAAAGGCTTAACAGTAACATGATATACATAATACGTCTGTACTGCTTAAAAAACACTACAGACTCTTTTAAGTAGCTGCCTGCCTTTGTAGGGAAGCAGCTGAGGAGTCTTCCTGCAGCCCAGTTCCCTAGGTTCACTCTGCCAATGGTAACTCAGTGTCACAACCAACAGTGAACAAATCTCACTGAACGCATGACACCCACTGCTGCTGAGCTCTAAAAAGCCCCTTTGCATAAGTCACAGCCCCTTCTCACCTGGCACATGACAGTCCCATGAAAAGCACCTGACACTGCTTAGTGGGGAGCATTTGGGGCTTGCATCTGCCCCTCAGTCTTTGCCAAGCTGTCATCCAAAGATTTCCTCAACAGCAAGCATTAGCCAGCCCCTCCACTTCTGGCTAACTGGCTGTTGCTAGGCCAGATGCTTTCCCCTCCATCAAGCACGGATAGGTGGCTTCTCAGGAACTGCCTTGAGAAGAGCACAGCTGCCTCACTGTGCTAAAATAGGCACTCTAATTTGTTCTCCCCACTTCAACCAGTGAAATAGCATATGGGCTTCTGCCCTCTCTTTTAATTTGCTGCAAAGCAGCCCCAGGGTTTCAGGAGAAAGCATTTGGTGATTGCACTTGTAATAATCCTGGACACACATCCAGCTGGTACCTGCACACTCGATAACCATTCCAGTATGTGGAACAGCAACACTACATCCCACATGTCCTCAGGTCTGCATCTCATGTCTTCAGAGCAGGCAGCACTGGTGGCTCAACCCTAGGTACTGCACTGCAGAGAAATTTTGCTGGCAATCTCCTTTAGCAGCTTAGTTGCTATTAAATACCTGGGAGGCAGGGTCAGGCTTTGCTCCCACTCAGTAGAGCCTTAAAAATCTTATCTTCTTCCCTCAAAGTTGATTCATGAAGCAAGTATAGCCTGTGGAAAGCCAATGTTTTACATACCCTGCTGTGGTGGTCCTCATGACTTGACCTGAAGACCCTCCTTTAGTCAGAGACGTGACACCTTCAAATGGGGAGCACACACTGGCTGGTACAGAGCTAAGCTTAAAAAGCCCTTGGTGCTGCTTGGACCTGGTGGGATCTGCCTTCCTGCCTTCCTGTTTTGAGGAAACAGGGTGAAGAGGTGTCATCATGTGGCCAGAGACAGCCACTGGTTTAATGGCAAAGGCAAGTATCCTTCTGCCTTAGTCTCAAAACCAACCTTCTATCATTCTCTGGGAGCAGCAGCCCATCAGGCAGGGACAGCCATAATGATGCAAACATCCTTCCTCACCCCCTCCCCTTGGTAGATCAGCATTATTACACTTTTATAAAAAAGGGAAAGCTGAGGCATGGAGCAAGGTGGCAACTTGTCCAAGGCTGCTCAGGGCATCACAGTCAGGAGGCTACATGAACTGCTGGTCTGTGGGCAGTGTCTGTTTGCCTATAGCAGCCTCAGAAAGCCAAGCTCTGTGGCTGCAAGCATGCTTTTTTGGGTATCCACTTGAGCCCTGAAGACAACCAGGGTGACCAGACCCTGATCTGCAGCAGGGTTAAGAATCCCTGCCAGAGTCTGGCTTTCCCATCGACAGTCAGTGGAAGCAGGTTTGCTCCCCATTGCCTTGGATGCCCCTTCCCGCAGCCAGGCAGAAGAGGGGGAGGTCTCTTCCCCACTCCCCCAGCCCAGCCTGCTTCTCACAACCACAGCTGACCCCAATTCAAACTGCTGACACTTTTGCTCAGGGTATTTCAGAGCTTCGTTATTTGTGAATGCCTTTTTGTGTAGCGCCATTGGCACCAGCACAGCCTGTTCCCAGCCTGTTCCAGCAGCTCCCTGATGACTGAGGTGACAGATTGAAACGAGGCATGGGCTCCGAGCAGGTCCTCAATGGGGTCAGGGAGAGAGAGCAAGCATCCTGGTGGATGCTTCCTCCCTTTTCCAGCTTCCACTCCCTGCACATCTCTATGCATACAGCCTTCAGTTGCTGCTGTCCAAGAGCTCAGTGCAGAGAGCTGCTTGCTTAAAAATACACAGACAAATTATTAAATCCCTAGCAGCAGGCTGGGTATCAAAAGACTGCATGGCATTGGGAAAAAGGCAGCAAAAATGGCTGGGAGGCTCCCGGGATTGATTTGTGAGGAACAGATTAAAACAGACTAAACATCTATATCCTGACTAAGTAGTGGCCAGGTGCAGGGCAGGGAGCTAGCTGCACGCATCAGGGAGATAAGTGCTGCAAGGGACGATCCAGCATATCTGAAGTTACTGTGAGAATCCTATATTTAAGAAAGGGAGGCTTCTCCTGAGGGGCTGCTGCATAAACTGGCAGCCAGTTTATGAATTATTAATTGCTCTAATACAGTCTGTAGCTGATGCCAGGCTCAAGTTAGGGAAGAGACTGAGGTACGTCCTCAAACAACTTCTCAGCACAGAGACAGGGTGGCACAGAAAAAAATAAGAATAACTAAAAAAGAAGAGCATTGCCAGGATGGATGTGTGTCCACCTTGGTCAGGATCCTGCCTTTGACTGTGGCTAAAGGCAGATGCTTAGGAAAAAGTGAAGGAATAGGGCAAGTGGCACATTCCCAAATGCTCCTCCAGCATCTGAGTTTGTAGCTCAGGTGCTTCTGTTCCAGAGAAAATTAATGACAAAGACACCCCAGGTGGGAGACCAGAGCAGAAAAATGTCTCCTGAGAGCTGAAAACCTGCAAAGCATGACAGATGAGTGGAGATCATCTGAAAGAACATTGCTCTCTATATACAAGCAGTATCATCTGTTCAAAGGAAAACAGCCATGACCTGTGTAACAAGCCTTAGTAGGCATCTCAGTATCTACAACATGGTCAATGTAAGACACTTTTCTTAAAGATATTTCATGTTTGAAATGATGTCAAATGAAGCTGTTAGGCATGTTTTCCCAGTCCTACATAATTTGGAGAATTCTGCCTTAGTAAGATGGCTGGTGTGTGAACCATTTTGCATAGTATTTGCTTTCTGCAGGGTCTCATCCAGGGCAGCGGCTCTGGCAAGCAGAGTCTGCGCTTTGACAGGGCTGCTCTGCTCCTGCACACCAACACATACGTAATCCAGCTCCGCTGCGTTTCTGTCAAACCCTCACTGTATCTGCAGCCACAGCACTGCTCCCAGACTTCTATTTACAAATCACACCTTCTTCACTGCCAGAAGGGGAATTACGTTTTTCCAACAACAATAAACACCATTTATTGAACTCTGAACACAGTTATCAATGTTGGCTAGCCCTGGCCCCTCAGGAATAAAGACAAGGAGCTTTCACACACCCAAGTAGGAGGTCCAGTCCTGACTGCTGTTGAGAAGGGACAAAGCTAAAAAGCATCCTCAGAAACATCCACAATCAGCTGAGCTTGATCTTGCTGTCAAGGGCTAAATTTCCCTATTTACGATGCACAACATGAATGTCTTATTTTTCTATAGAGTACAACATTCAAAATTCTCTATTACAGTTTTACAAGTAGCCGCCTGCGTCAGTCAATGGAAAACTATTAAAAAACAAGCACTCCAAAATCAGGCCAAAATAATACAGGGCAAAGCTAAAGAAAACAGCCTATATCGTTGCTGCAATAAAAATCAGACTCCTATTGCAAAATACCCTATGTTTTTTCTTTTCCCCTGACATTGTTAACAAATCTATGCAGTTGTCCTACTGGTAAGTATCTGGAGGGAAACGCAGCTAAGCAGGCACTTACCAAATCTGCTGTCATGGGACATGGGTGATGGGACACAGAAGTACCCAAAAGCAGCCCACGGCTTAACCTTCTAAAGCAATGTAAATCCAAACAAGAAACCTATGCCTTCATTATCCTCAAACAATTGAGGGAGAGGAACGTTCAAACAGTTCTGCAGAGGCTGCAAAGTTAAGCCTTGAGTGTGGGCAACAAAGCCTCCCGACGCGGGCAGCCCCTCTAACAGATGTGCACACCAGTAAGCACTGGAGAGACAGACTCTGGCATAAAGAGACACATGAGGTCAGACACAAGCCTGGGGACAACTGGGGTCCCAGGACTGTCCCCTCACTTTTGCCATCACAAGTTTCTGCACAGAGAAACCAGGTCACCAGTACAATGAGTGGTGAAAAGCAACCCAATGGGTGTCACCTCAGACAAAACAAAGGAATGAGGGATACTTTTTCCTGATCCTAAATGGGTGCTGAGTGACCTTCAAAATCAAACCAGAGCAGGGTAAAGGCACTGATCCCCATGACCACTGCAGGATGGACAAATGGATTCTGCTGCTGGTGTTGATGCCACATTTTTTTTCCTTTCCTTTCCTTGTGTTCACTGGGTTTCCTTTCTTCTCCTCTCCCTGTGGCTATTACACAGGATCTACCTACTTCCCCATTTAATTGCATTCAAACCTTTTCTTTTCCCACTGTAATATCCCCAGCTGCACAACTAGGAGTGGGAAAAGGAAAACCACAAGGCACTGTTAAGAGTCATGGCCACATCATTGCTTTGCTGTCACACTCCATGGCATGACTTACTTTCCAGTGTATTAGAGGTGTTGCTGAATTAAACATAGAGTTTTAAGACTGTAAGTGTCCTACACACTCTATTTTATAGATGAAAAAACCACAGCCCATAGGGCTGAGGAAAAGAAATCTGCTCTTTTTTCTCCAAGCTGATCTTTCCTTGTTACTTCTGTTGCTTATTTTTTTTTTTCACTTTCTTTACCACTGAACTTGTCCACCCTGCACCTGCACTGGACTGAGCAGACCCATCCTGCAGTCAATCACAGTAAGTCACTCAACTCAAAAGGTAAAGAGTTAGGTCCGCACTAGAGGTCAGACAGGAGTAAATACTGCTCTGAAGGGTTTTGCATTTAGGCACAGGTAAGCATTTGTCTTACTGGAAAGCTGCTTTAATTCATTGTTTTCAGCTAAATAAACTCAAGGGCACAAGCAAGACACTGACACGCTGAAGTGCAGGAAATCTCCAGCACATAACAGAGCGGCCAGCACACAAAAGCACAGTGACTCATTCAAATGCTTAGACATTGTCAGCTGAAAATTACTATATCATTACACTTTACTATTTAGAGGTCTTGCATGCTCTATCTGGGAAGGTAATCCATTTAATCTGACCACTTCTCATGGGTAAAGCTCAATGCCCAGGTCCTGGACCAAGACAATAGCCTTTGTGACAAGGAAAGAGAAGAGTTTTATGCCCTCCTCCATAAAATAGCACGCAGGGCACAGAGACAAATACCTTCCCCTGACATATGAGTTACAGGCCACAGTGTTGATTGACCCATGAAACAAGATGAGCAAATCACCCCCAGACAGATCAGATCTCCTCAAGCCAGAGGGCAGCTGGCAAAGCCCAATCAAGAGGGAGCTAAAGACACCAGTGATTACCTTGCACTGGAAGCTCCTTCCCACCTCCTCTTCTGAGGCTGATCATCTCAGCTTCTTGGAGGTGCTACGTACCAGCTATGGTGTTAGCATCTTGCACTAGTCACCTCTGCCAAGGGATAGTGAGAAATCAGCCATATCACATCCACTCTACAGGGTGTGCAGATGATACCAAACATGAGCAGCCCTCCAAGGGGGCAGTAGGCGTTGTCTCACGTCTGACATAGAGCACTGATCGGCAGGAGATGTAATGAATTGGTGTTAACAGTAAAACTCTTTGGGCAGAACGACCGGCAATGCAGTGATATCAAACAGCTGGTAAGCACCTAATTCCACTAGTGGGCCCTTATAGAAGTGCCTACAAAGGTTTTGCTCTGGCAATAAGGCCTTTGGGGGGCTGATTTCTGAGCCTTACAGGGATTTAATACAAAGCCATGCAGTTTTATAAGCAGAGGACCTGGAACACATTGCAGAAGCCAGCCCAAATCTGCAGTGGGATTACAGGTTCCAGCAGCTGTAAACAAGATATGCATCCTGCATTCAAAGCACCACAGACGTTAGAAGGAAAGTGGACTGCTACGATCTCAAGCAGGGGTGCATTAAAAAAAATTAAGAAGTGTTTCTGATTGTGTTTTTCCCAGACATAAATAAATCAAAGTAGTCTCTGTCCAGGAAGAGCAGGAAAATGCTACCTTGTCTGGATTGCAGGAATGGATTCACCAACTTCGTCCCTGAAACCAAAGAGTATGTCTGAGATCATCCAGCCTCATCCAGACATGAGCTGAACGAGCAGCTGCACTCTCCCATGACACCAGTTCAATCAGGCTCTTCCCAGGTGACAGTCTGGGTTAATTGCAGAGGTCAACACCTGAGCTCAGGGCAGCAAGCACTGCACAGGGCAGCTTTCACTAACTTTCCTGTGGCAGAGGAAATCTATTTCCTTTACCTGAACAGAGGAGATAAACTCCCACTGAGGCCAGCAGATTTCATAGTCCTTAATGCATGTGATGGGCTGGACTGAGAAGCAGGTAACAACCAGCTGTGGGTGTTTGATTCCTGGATCTTTTCCTAGCAATGCGAGACACTGGCTGCTACACCTCAAAGCTCTGGGACCTTGTCCTTTCCCTGGTGGAGCAATGGGATTGGGTAAGCAGCGAGGTACAAGCAATGGAGGACTTCGCTGAGCCTCAACAGTTGTTTCTACACACGGACACATCACATGCCTCTGCCTCAGATCTCCCTTGTCAGTCACACCAAACTGCCTGAGCGTAGGAGCCACGTGCTAAAAGAGTACCTAGAAAAACAGAGCCTCAGGCTCTGCTTACGCCTCTGTACACCATGCAAGAGAAATGCTGACAGAGTACTCCTCCATGGACTCCTCCATGGCCAAGCTGCGTTCAGAAACTGGGAAAAGCACACAGAAAAGAGTCAAGGAGGAACTGGTGGGGAACAGATCTGAAGCAGTGGCCCAAGTCAGCACAGCTTCAACATACACCTCCAAACCAGCTAGCCAGGCACCAACTTTTCTGATGCTGCTGGAAGCCTCGGGCCCCATAGGGGTGAGGGGACAGGTGGTTTGGGGGCAGTTTGCAGGGAATAAAGTCCTCTCTCACAGCTGCCGGCCTGCCAGACTGACTTAAGTGCTCAGGAACACACTGCTCAACTGATGCGGTCAAGAAAAGAGACTTTCTTCACTTACAAGGGAGATCTGAACGCAGTCGAGTGTCTGAATGCAAACTCAGACACACAAGCCAAACCAGCTCCTTGTGGCCTTAAACTATGAAGGACAGCACCAAGGAACTTAAAAAGTGATGCACAAAGAGCAGTTTAACCAACATTAGAGCAGGAGGAAAGACAAAGGAGACCAGGAGACCAGATCTCACTGGTTTTTCCAGGCAACACCCGACACAACCTGAACAGAGTCACATCCCAGGGCTGTGTCTGTGTGTTGGGCTGTGTGTTAGGGAGTGGTGGTGACACTTGGCTGCACATGGGCACCAGCTGCTCCAAACACTGGGTCTCACGGGGAGAAAACACGCTTCCTGTCTTTGGCTCAGTCTAAGGTCTCGCTGTCCCTTGGGGCCACCAGATGCCACTGGTCCCTTGCAAGTTGCCTGGGCTGAGCACACAGGGCCCTCCCACCAGGTAGGGACAAAGCAAGAAGCCAGCACTACAGGTCTGCCGCTAAGAGAGAAAGCTGGACTAACCCTGGCTACCCTCCAAATGCAATGCCTGCCAGCAGGTGAAGATCTTCCTCCAGGAATACACTAATTATCAGGAGATTTGCGTTTCAAGGCAAATCAGAGCCCTTAATCATCTCCCCAGCCACACTCGACCAAACTCTGGCCCCTCAGCAGCCCTGAAGGCAGATGATCCAACTGCCCTGAGGACCAGCCAGGGAGGAGGAGCAGCCAGGCCATGAATTCTGCCCAGCTTTGCCTCTCCCCATGAGTGCCTGCATGCCCGCAGGAAGGAGGGATGGGCACACTTAACCTCCCCAGAACTAGGCAGCAAAATTGTGATCTTTCCAATGTGGATGAGTCATTTCCAACTGGGTTATTAAGTTATTACATTGTATTATTCTATTAACGTCATTGCCATTTTCAGGAAAAGATAAACCTAATTTTAATCTGCTCTTAATTGAAAGCTTATCAAGAGACTGGCTCCATCCCTACGCAGTGAGACGGCTTTTTTTCCTTCTCCTTCCCTTCCCCCTCTCCATACGCTGCACACTTTATGCTGATGAAAAGAAACATCTCTATTCATTAGAGAAAAAGCAGCTTGGAGTTGATCAGGCCTGTTAACCTACAGCCTGGGTTGTTATCGCAGATCAGACCTTCCCTAACAACAAAAAACTGTTGCGGGCTGCGGTTTGGCGGCCTGTTGCAGCGGTTTCGTTAGCTGTTCATTTTTATGTTAGGGTACTTGACAGTTTCCATTAGAGGAAGTGAGAATATTAAAGATATTTCATCAGCTCTGGGAGAAAGTTAAGTATATAATGCGAGGGGACTGTGCAGATTTTAATTACAGATTCCCCCAAAAATCCATAGAAACTCTGATTAAACTCCTAATTACTTTTAAAGAAGTGAATAAGCAGTCAATAAGATGAACAGCAGTCTCTCTCCTTCTTTCTTTTTCTCGTGAGCAAGTTCCACACTGATAGGATGCGGCAGATGTATTATCACAGGCAAGTTAACAGGAGACCAAGGGGGAAACATTTCTCTAAAGGTTCCTTTGAAGAAACTTTTTGCAACATCTTCAATACCAAGCCTGGCCCTAAAATCAATCAGGTCACAGTGATTTACACCAGCAAAGGATGTGCCCGTAGCCTCCAGCTGTGACTTCATTTTGCGGGATTACATTGGTTTTTCTCTGCCTCCCCACACAAGTGGTGCTGGCCTTCAGGGGGCTGTGGCAGGGTTTCACTCCTTGTCTAGTGCAGGGAGGTGACACTCACAGAGATGCAGACCTTGTCCCAGGGGCCTGGAAAAGTCCTACTGGCTGTGTTTTACTAGCAGCCTTCCCAAACATGTCACGCAACCACACTGAGCAACTTCACTTATCCCATCTGTCAGACCACAGAGCTGGCAGCAAGTCTCCCCTGAAAGCCCTGGCCCAAGATTATGGCTCAGCCACAACTAATATCTCCACAGCTGAAGATGTGGGCATCTCTGTGCTAAGAAGAGCACCAGCCCCTGGCATAGAGAAATACTCTTATTCCAAGGGAAGCTCTTACCAGATGGTGAGAAACTTCTCGGTCCCAGACCTGTGGGCCATGTTTTAGCCCATCCACCCAGGCCCAGCCCTGCAACATGGATGCACCTGACTATCTACACTCATCCCGAAAAACAAAAATAGTTTCCCAGCTAGGCATTTTAATTGCCTCCTCAGAACTTGCTCAAACATGATGGATTTGCAAAGAAACTTCTTTCTTCTGAGCTTAGCTGAGACTCACAGTTAACTACAACCCATGCTCCACACCCCCATGAGCATTACCCCTCTCTTCCATGGCAGTCTCTGGCTCACATTCACCCAGAGCTTTGCTACAACTGTGCCAGAGCAGCACAAGCCCTGCTTGCTCTCTCCAGGTACAACAGTGCCAAATAGAGTAAAAAAGAGATACCTCCCCTAAAGTAATTCAAAGTCTGAAGGTGGGACCCCCCCTGAGCTGGTGTACAGCAGCAACACATGCTGACCAAGCAGTAAATGTTCCCAGAGCACAGCCATGCTTCATCTTCCTGTCTTCTCTTCAAGCCATTATTGTTTATTTTGCTGTCTCCAATGCCCGAAACTTCAACCCTGCAAATAGCTTTAATTTCCCCATCTCAGGAAGGAGAACGGGAGTGCTTATAGGGGGTCAGCTGTGCCTGTGTTCGAGGGCTCTCATTCTCCACCTGTATCACCACACTCTGCTTCTTGTCTGATTTTTTTACATTTTCCCCACAGACAAGACTCACAGATACCAAAACCCTCCTCCTACAGCATTGCCAGTGATTTTCTAGCTAAAGCACAGAACTGGGAAGCAGCCCCCCAGCTGTTGATGGGCAGTAACCACTCATCTCCCCCATCCCTGCCTGTAGTGCCAATGCAGTTTATATTCCATGATGTGGCCAGAACTGTCCTCACTTTATCTGACCACCCACGTCCCACAACTTTTATCCTTCACAAACATTTCAGAATTGTCCCCAGATCTGGAGAGACCTTAACCAGAGGATGCAGATGACTTCTGGTATACCTGTTAGTTCAAGATGGCTAAAGCCACCTTGTGCACTGGGTACAGCGCCTGACAGAACAGGGCTCAGTGCTGGCTGGGAGCTCTCAAGGCTTTTGCCATAGAAATAATTTTGACACAGAAAACACAGATAAAATTGTAAGGCTACAGCGCATGGACATTCGAATCCTGATTTGGTTTTTTTGGAAGAAAGCTGCAGTGGGTTCTTCTAGGGGAGGAAAAATACCAAGATTTTGTATCCCAAGATACAAAATGGGAAACTTTTGTATCAGGAAGGGAAGGAGATTTTGCGGTGTGTTGGAGAGCTCAATTAATTCCCGAGCCTTGAGCCAAGGGGATGGAGGAGAGAGAAAGAGGCTTGGAAAGGGAAGGAGGGAAGGAGTTTGCTCTGCAACCAAAGCCGGGTAATAAGGCATATGTGGCTTCCAGTGACAGTGTGAGAATTTACAGTATAATAAAGATATATACGGCCATTTGGAACATGCTATTTCTAAAATAAAACGACTCTGTATATTGATTGCCCGAGGAATTTGTACAGAACCTTATTTCCAGACATACAACTGAGCATATTATTTACTCACTATAAAAGCTGGATAAATGGCCAGGCTCCAGGACGGTGTGAGGCAACAGTAGCTGTTTGTTGACAGATGAATGGAAGGAGGTTTGAGCGTGACGGAGAATGCCAGGATACTGGGACCTATACCACCCAGCCAGCAGCTTCCACAAGTCACTGCAATGTACAGATCAGGTGTATGTGCTTGCTCTTCAAAAAGGTGACGCCACTTAACCTCACCCTCAAGAGGGTGATGCCCTCTTGAGAAGGCAGGAGCCCAACATATGGGAAAAATATGATTTCTCCTCTGGATCAACACTGAAAAATGAGGAGTCTGAGGCCAGCAAGTCCAAAAAGCAGAAGGGTCTGAAGCAGAGCAGGCTCTTGTACAGCAGCATATGAGCATTCACTTGAGGCCCCCGACCATGGGTGCCATAGTTCAGCCTCTGCCTTGCTTCCCACAAGCCTGGCCTGGACAGGTCCCCCTCAGCAGTACTGAGAGCTACTGGCTCATTTCCAGCTGAATGGCATTCTATGGAGTTCAGACAGCCGATCCTTCCTGATCCGGGTTTCTCTTCCCGAGAGACCCCTAGGCATACGGGTGTCCAAAGGGAAAGCGCTTTGCAGGCTTCCTTGTCTCACAAGCAGACCTTAAACTTCAAAGCATTTCCTAGGGAATGTGGTACACACATCAGCTGGGAATTTCCTTCCAAAGGAAACAAGGCTAGGAGGAAGAAAGAGTCTGAAAATGAGGGGAGGAATAGAGAAATATCTTTTGGCGTTCCAGCAGATAAGCAAGCAGTAAGGTCATCCCAGAGATGGGGAATTCTATAAAGTTTAGCAGCTCTACTGTAGACTACTGTATTTAGTTTTGCCTCAACTCATAAAACAGGTGAACAAGCAACACAGTTATCTTGGGTATTCTCCTCCCCATCTCCTTGCCTTTCACACTCCATCACGATGTTATCTGTAGGTGATACCAAGTCCAGACTGAGATCCCCTAGGCAGGGACTGCATCCTTTCCGTATTATTAGGTGTCCAGACTATTACAGCAGTAACACAGAGAGACACAAAGGACTTCCAGACAGGTGAGGGCGTCTTGACTCATTACTTCAGCTCATCAGCAAGTAGCTCTAACAATGAAAATAAAAACTCATGTGTGTTAGACTGTGAAAGGGTTGTAAAACTAGGTTTACGTTCAGCACGAAGCTACGCCACCACAGCAGGCCAGAGTATCAAAGAGGCTGAAAATTCTCGTACTCCTGCTGCCACCTAAAGGAAATTTCTCAAAAACGTTCTGAAATATCGTGGAATAAACATGTTTATGTTTCCAGGCTAGAGCGGGTTTTTAGCTGAAGAAAGATCCATTTGGAACAAGGAATGTTACAAGCAGGATATTTCTGTCTCCAGGAATCAGCTCCAGTGTTCCGGCAGATTTCCAGCACGACCATGATTACAAATGGATGGGGCCAGGGGACTTATGCTGCCAGCACTGCAAGGACTCCAACTGTGACCATCTTGATGGCCATGGTCTAAAGCTACACGAGAGAAGGTTTGTAGACAGGAGCAGTATCTTTCATTACATGAGCCAACCTAAATAGAAAACCAAAACAGCTTTAGGGTCATAAAAATATCTTCTTCAAATCATTTAGGGCTCAACACAAATACCACCAGTTCTTGTTCAATGGCTTCCTCTGAAATAGTTTTCCTCAAGGCACCTGGTTCCTGTGTTTGAATTCTCCCCATTATTCAGGGGAGACACTGAGTCCTTTGGTGCTTTTGAAGAGATGGTGACCAGATCAGGCAAAGTTTAGAAATCTAGCACCATGTCCTGTTTGGGCCAGGTGTTCCTGATGTTGGCTGCCTACGCAGCTCACTTGGATTAATCCATTTCTTTTGGATTTGTTTGCCAGAATTGGGCGTACTCCAATGGCGCTGGTGGTAGCTGGGCAAAGGGGAGATTTCTAAAAGGAAATGTTCCCATATTGTGCATAAAATAGCAATAACTTTGTTCAAGCTTCTATGATGAATAAATGCCCAACAGCAGAAGTTCTGTACAGTCAGCACTAGTGAGCCCAGGGAAATATTAAATTGCCTCGTAAACTGGAAGCCAAGTGGAAGTATTACTTAAATGCTCAAAAAGTATAATTTGCTGCTGCAGATCGACAAATTGCCTTATTAAATAGAGGGAACATTACTACATGAGTTATGAAATTGGCTTTACAACTTTAACTATAGAGTTCACATTTTAATAACCTTCTGCTTAAGGGGTAAGAGAATGTAGCCTATTTAGTTTTCTATCATGTATGCGCATGAGGGCATGCATGGAAAAATGTGCATATGACATTCAGAGTGCTTGAGTAGAAAAATTTCATGAAATGTATCACAGGTTAGGAGCACTTCTCACATACGGGCCAGTACCTCTCACTTAGAACTCCAGTGAAACCTCTCCGATCCAGGATGATTAAGTAGATACTTCCAGATATCCCCATCCAAAATTGCATGTTTGTCAAGAACAGGCAGCAGTGCATAAGCTTCAGTGCACAGTACACTCTGATGTATCATTCCATGACATGAATATCTAGTGAACTTATTACCTTCCCTACGTATTTACTTTTTGGGATGAGTGAACACTGTGTTGTCCTTATTTCACAGCGAGTTAAGCTGAAATGCATATGCGTTAAGCAATTTGCTCCAAAGTATCATATTGCGATGTGTCATTTGATGATAGCTGCTCTTTCCTGGTGTTACTGAGGAAGACATTTGACTCACAGACTGTCTGGCCTGAACAGTCTTGTCAGGAGATGTGATTTCTACATATGCTTTTCTTGTCCCTATGTTCCACAGAAACTGCATCTACCCAATTTGGCCTAATACTTTCCCATTTATCCTCACTAGGGAATTTTAGCTTCTCTTGAAAGTGGAAGCAGAAGCTATCTAGGGCATTAGCCATAGATGAATATGACCTTTTAATTAAGTGTTCTGAAACTGCTGAGGAATTGGGAATGGAAGACAATATGGATGATTTTGAAAAAGGGAATGAAATAAAGAAAATAATCCTCTCAAAAAGGATCATCTCCTTGTGACGCCTGTCTTGCTTTCCCTCCCAGACTGCACCTCAGGTATAGCTAATATTCCTACAAATATTACAAAAACAGAGGCAGCACAGGAACGCTGGTGTGCTCTGCTACAAGGCACTGCACAGCATTAACTCCACAGCCAGCAGTTCTCATGACTGACATCAGAACATACTTGATATCAGAAGATGGAAACTAACAGGGGAATCAGAATGATGAGATTTTATCTTACCATTTTATTCCCCAAATGCTCAAATTGGAAAGTATTTTTTTCTCCAATACTCAGGAGCATGTACTTTCAGATAATTGCAGTGGGTGGCTTTCACATCTATCCCCAGCTGCCCTCAAGGTGTTGTCTACAGAACACAAGAATTCCCAGCGCCTTTAAGTAGAGAGGCAGTCAAGTAACTCTCACTAAATCTCTCTTCAAGTGTAACCACAGGTGTGGGACACATCTCACCTACCTTCAGCCATCCAGAAGTGACACCTGTAGTCTCACCTACTCATTGAGATGGTAGTCTTAGCTTACATTTTGATGGCCTGCAGGAAGGGGAGAGGACCCTGCCGCAGAAGATTCAGGAGGTTGTGTACCAAAGTCCTGCTGAAACGCAGGCTTGGGGAACTACTCAGAACACTCCCCACCTCTGTTTTTGTCTCTTCCAGCAAGACAAAGTAAATATACACGTTAATAATCAAGCATAGAAAATCACACACACACCCCCTCCTCTGCGACAGGAGTGCACATTTCATATTCTAGCCATCCAAAATGTGTCCCTGAAGCCCTGGGGTAGCATTTACCTCCCAGCCAACTGAAATCAATTTTGCTTGTAACATCTCATGAAACAGTGTCTCTAATACTTTACTCTATTCCACACACTATGTTCTTACCTACATCTATTAATTTTTGTAATGGTATCCAGGAAAAAAAGAAGGCAGCTTGCTTGGCACACTTTCGGT
The DNA here is from genome assembly GCF_964199755.1 of Larus michahellis. Classification (NCBI taxonomy): domain Eukaryota; kingdom Metazoa; phylum Chordata; class Aves; order Charadriiformes; family Laridae; genus Larus; species Larus michahellis. Next base: position 47,650,740 of record NC_133902.1, on the reverse strand, counting down.
TCTGAAAACAAAAGAACCCAGGAGTTCTCAGCACCATTCTTGTCTCCAAAGCAAAAGTCCTCACTGCCTCTTGCTGTTATGCCAGAACCGTAACTCCACTACAATGCATTTACGTCTTGGTCTCAGTCCCCTCCACTTTAATGCAAGCTTTGGTGTTTCAAAATTCCAGCAACAAAGCACAGCAATACTACACACAGGATGTGCTATGCGCATGCCAACACTTGTATGGCTTTAAAAGCACCTCTGTAATTCCTATGCATCAGGAAGATGGAGTCATGCTGGCACAGGTTTTTTGCCATTAAAAGAAGATGTAAATGTTCCTCAAGATCTTTGCCTCCCTGAGTAACCTCACACTATTTCAACTATCTGGTCTTTCTTGGGTCTTCAATGGAAAGTCATCCTGTTGGATCACTTATCGTCATTATTGCCACAGACAAAAAGGCAAGATAGGAAGTCAGGTGACAGGTCAGGGACATGGAGAGTACTTCATTTTATCTCATCAATGTGAAAGAGAAAGGATTTTTACTTCCACTCTGTTAACATGTTGCCTGTAGAGATGCTCCCTTCCTGTTAGCAGTCCGGCATCTATCTGAAGAATTTCTGCATTGCATGTGGAAATAAGCCAACGTATTGATCAGAGGAAAAGTTCTCTAATAGGGATTAGGAGAAATTTCATCTGTGGTCTTAATTCTCTTTTAGCACAGCTTGCTGTGAAGAGCCTGAAGACAGCAGGGGAGTACTGGATGAGGGCCTCTTTGCAAATTACTGGTTATTAGTGTCCCCAGCCTGCATGCCAGCAAAGCAGGGCTGTGGTTCATAGGGAGTGACTGAATCAGTTCTGACACAGGCACAAGCTGAAGAGTGAGATATGGGATGAAACTTTCCTTGGATTTGTTTCTGATACTGGAGCAAAAGAAACTCCGCACGTACATTACCTTGCTTCACATGCTTACCCAACCGGGGACTAGGTACAGCTATCTAACACCAATCTTGCACATATATTCAATGACAACAAATATAAAAGGGATCCATGAAGCAGAACAGACTATCATGAGTATTCACACTTGTTTTGAGAGAGCCTGATCTACAGAACACCGTAGTATCCTCCACTATCCATTTCCATCAGTCACGAATTTCCTGAGTTCTTCTCAGCTTTAGTGCAATACTGGGATATCTTCAGGTTTTTTTATAACTTACAGATTTAAGGTTTGAAAAGTGCCCAGGCACAGAGACCAGTGTTAATTTCCACATGCCTTAGAGCACCAATTAAATCCACCCCTCTGATTCCATTGGACTCTCTGCAGATGTAAGCCCAAAAATGAGAGATAACAGCCCTACTACTACTACCAGGGAGACATCTTTCTTATCTGCAGGTGGGAGACACCTGCATGCCCAGCTCCACTGTGGTAAATGCCAAACAGGCCTAACGAGACAAAGTTAGTACCTGAAATAACAACAGGCCACAGAAAAGAAACGGAACAGCGCTGTGTAAGAGGGGCCTTTGGAGCACCAGGGGAGAGACAGTTTGGGGAGCAGAGAAACCTGGGCCCTGCTCCAGATACTCTCTCACACGCACAGGTCCGTGGGCAACAATTACTGTTTCACCTGCTGTGAGCTCAGTGCTAATTACAGGAGTCTAGACTAGGAGCAAAACCCAAGGCATTAGAGGCCGATGTGTTTAGTCCAGAAGGTAAAGACTACAAGCAATAAAGAGAATTGTATTAAAGATATGAACTACCTAGCAAGGGGACTAGAAGACCTATAAAAACAAGGTAAAGTGAGTTAGGAGGATTGTTAAGGAACCAGAAAGAGATATTGAGTATCAGACTTACAGAGGGGTTCCCAGGAAGCATAACGCACTGTGGACAAGTCTGTACCAGACAGGAAGTAAACAAGACAATTACTCCAGTAAAAATGATAGGGGTGAACTGGAGTCAGCAGGTGATGAAATGGGGGAATTTATGAAACGATTTTTTTTCCTCCTGCCTCTTTCCAGGGAAGGGAGGACCCAATGCCGTGGCAGGGAGTATATCTCTGGGAGAGAGAAGAATAGATAACGTGCAGATAGCAACAAAAGTGTTTCTGGGAAATATAGGGAATTCACCATTGCCAGATACATGAAACACCCAGTTAAAAGAGAAAACACATCTAGGAGCTGTGCAGGAAATGAAGGTAACAGACAGAAAGCATCAGGTCTAAGGAAGCTGTTTGAAAAGATCCGGCAGTGCCAGCAAAGGAACACAATGGAAGACATATTTTGATTAGTTTTGGAAGATTGCTATTGTATTAGCACAGTGCTGAGATACACAAGGAGGATCGGGGGTAACAGGCAGGCAAGCAGATGACCTGCCAGCCCCAGGACTATGAGACTGGTGCAGTTACCCCGTGAAGCCCCATATCATCAGGCTCTGCAGAGCCCCTAGGTACGGTTGAACCATGCACGCACAGGAAGAAAGGCAGATCCAGAGCACAGAAGAATTTGGCAATCTGCTTGTAACATTACCTTGAGGTAGCCCTGGACAAATCGGTAAAGTCTTCTCCTCCTATTTCATTATAATATCCAAGTAGGAAAAAATGAAGTCCTTTAGATATGTGTGGCAGCCTCATAGCAGGACAGCAAGAAGGCTCACGCCACAGCCTCTGGTCAGGACTCTGAGGACCTGCCATTAGCTCTGCCCATGAGCCAGAGCAGACACTGGGGATTCACTGTACTTGGTGCTCTCCACTCACAGCAAGAAACAAGACTGTGAAGGTGGGAGAGGAAAAACTGAGGCACAAAGTATTACAGAGGCTTGGCCTCTTCCTTTGCATAAGAAGTCCATGGCACAACTGGCAATTCCTTCTTGTAGATCAGTAACAACTCCAGTCAGCCACTGCAATTACTAGAATTAAAAAGGAATCCGATCCATTTAACTAGATCTATTGACTTCCACATTAGCCCTAAAAAATCCATATTCCAGGCTGAAAGCAGATTTACAGGGCAAACAGACAAAGTGCAGGAAATAGCTATATTTCAGCTCTTCCTTAAACTCAGGATGCTGGGTGGTAAACCACAGGTGCTGGGGAATGATGATACTAAAACACTGGACTATTTGCAAAGGAAAATAACAGCCCCTCACCACCCCTGCTCCTACAAATGCTTCTGCGTAGGGTGAGTCCTACTGAGCAACACCACCCTCATAAAAGTGTCCAGAAAGGAAGAAGTGCAAATATTCTAAGGCCTGATTCCCCCTACACTTTATACCTTATCTTACATAATGGCTGGATTCCCACAGACACACACACAAGATTTTTCCTTAGAAACAAGGCAGAACTGTTTTCCAGTTCAATTCTAAAATGTCAGTAGTCCCATGATTACTAAAAGCTGGGAGTGCACTTTCAGGTCTATATGATCAGTTAGGGAATAAATGCCCAATGCTGTCATGCCTATTTGGTATCTGGTTCACTTCTCATGACCCAGTTAGCCCTTAATTAGTCCTTAACTAGTCAGCAGTGGCAGTGATTAATAAGGTGAACTGCCACTCAGGAGACTTAATTTCCCTCCTGCTTTTTCTGTTGTGTCTATATGGACAGTAAATTCTTTATAGTAAAGACTATGTGGAGTGTGTCCACCTGTTTTCAGGTTTTATACCTATTTCCATGGCAATGCTGCTCAGGCTCAGTTCTCCAGTCCAAATGAATGTTTTACATTACATCTCCCATAAGCATTAGCTCAAGGGACTGTATATGGCAAATCTACAAGTCTTTCAATTTGTCTACAGGAAGATGAGGAACATGACTGCTTGTAAATAACAGGTTTGAGGATATAAATCATCCTTCTGCTTCCATCCATCTGTCCCAAAGACTCTGAAGCTAAAAATGCACAGCTCATTACCACATAGTTGTTACTCAGCCAAGTTTCAAATAGTGTTAATATGCATCTTCATGTATCAGTGACAGACAAGGTTCACCAGTTCAGCCCTGGGCTGTGCATGGCAGAAGCGGTACTGCTGGCTGGTAGAGAGCCTTCACAGGTCCTTTATGTGCTCAGGACAGCCTCCTCTGCTAAGCTGCTCAAGAGATCTGCACGAGGGGAAGAGACACTCAGTTTAAACCAAAGCCAGTAACAGGACTGGGAATGAAGTTATTGTCCTGCCTTTACTTTTGAGCCCTCCAGAGACAGGACCTTGCCAGAGGGGTAAGACAAAGCCCTTGGACAGAGATCACTGGCACCACAGGTCAAAGGGATCCAAAACAAGGAGACCTGCATCCAGCTGTACTGCAATTTTCCATCTGATCACAGATATGCACTTCCCTTCCACTCCCCCTTTTGTGGTGATGGCTGTGCAACTTTTTACCACTTTCCCAAATGCACTGAGGCTTAGCATATTGATTTGTGTCGGGAAGAGGGCAAGAACAGGCACTGCTGGAAGAGCAAAGCAGCGTCTAGCAGGCGCAGGTAACCAGATGAGTGATGGGTGCTACAGGAACGCTCACAAGTAAATAATAAATCTGTCTTGTCTGTCCTGCATTTTGCACAGTAACTAATTCCTTCTCCTCCGCATAGATGCTGCTGAAGTATGGTGGCTGGGTACGTGCTCAGCGATGGCCTGCCCCTGAACACGGGATAGCTATGCAGAACCCCACCGCACTATCTTGACTTTGAAGAATATTATAGTAGCTTTAAAGCTCTCAGATATTAAGAGACCATTACTCACTGTCTCTTTGGAGCTGATGGAGTCCTTGCCCTACGTGTTCTCCATTTAACAAATGTCACTGATTGTTTTACAACACACTCCGCCGAGGAACAGAGGAATCTTTCAATTCAAACAGAACTGCAATAGATTTAAACAGCCAGCAGCGCTTTGCGCTTGCTTGGGAGCAAAGTAGTTCTGCAGACTAAGGTCAGGCTAATAATCCTTGAGAGAAACTGCCCTGAACAGAAGGACTTTTTGCTGACAAACCCTGCCCGTCCCTTGCACAGCAGGCCCAGCAGTAAGGCTGAGATGTGTCCAACATCATGCAGTAAGTCTGTAGTGGCATTAGGGCTCACATGCTCCAGCTCCTGCCCAGCTGAGCAGTGCCATTCGTGATGAGCTCTGGATTTCACAGTCAGGCCCCCGAGGTGGCCGAGAGGCCAGCATGGAGCTGAGAGGGAACTTCCCATGCGGGCAGCATATGCTCAACCATGCTGCTGTTTCAACTTCCATGCAGTAGGATATTGATTTGACATCAAATTATCATTTCAAGCAAACATGAATGTTTCCCCTATGTTAACCCAGGAGATAATGTGAAAATCTACAAATTTAGTCAATGGTAATCATCAACCAACATGCCAGTAATGTTGCAAATTAACAACTGTACTCCTCTTAATACAGAGAAAATGCTATATCATAGCTAAGTATTTTTTTAAAATCTGAACTCAACAAGGATAAAATGGCATCGCAAATCTACGGTATCATAAAAACTTCCATTCCCGGTGCACAATGGATTTAATATCATTATCTAGAGACAGTATATGTTCCTATTCTTCTGAAATCATCCATTCCTCATCTAAGGTTAATTACTTTACATGAGAGATGCTTGAAAATTATTTCCCCCATGTGGAAAACTTGGATGAAAATGAGAACATTCTAGTTTGGAATCAAAATTCTCAGTAGAAAACTGTTGGGGTTTTTTTTATTTTTTCCTCAACTGCACAAAGCACTGTATTAAAAATTTTGAGTTTTCATTTTCTACAGAAAAGCATCAGCTCTTTCAGGTTTTTTTCAAAGAAAGCAGATGCTCTCCATGAGTTGCTATTTGCTATGTCAAAACTAAAATTTTCTTGGCATTAGGTCTAACCACACACTGCACCAGTTTCACTGCTACCGCAGCAGGCAAATATCCAAAAGGACGCAGTATCACTCACAGGCACTTTTTTTTTAATGCTCTGACACTACACCTTGCACCAATACCCTGGGTTATGCTCATCAGAACAAGCACCGTGGAAGGGTCGTCAATTTGCAGAAACAGACCCAAGGGCAAGGGTACACAGTACTGTTGAACCGACCTCCTTATTCCTTCAGGATTGTGCCAGAGGCAGTTTGGCAGTTCTCAGTGTGGTTTCTGGAGGCAAAGTGATTCTCTGCAACCACAGCTGCAACAGACTTTTTCACCTTTTACCCTAGGACCAAACAACCTCCCCCCGGGCCTCTTCAGAGCCATCCATTTGTGAAATGGCTGTGCAAAAGGGGCACAAAAGGCAGTAGGAACTTGGATGCTATTCCAGCCTTAATGTAATAACAGAGGTGCTGCTCAGGAGCGATGTACTCTGTGTCCCTCAGTCCCTCCAAGATCCCAATTAATACGATTCCATTAACTTCAAAAGGTGTGCTAAGTAGTAATGCTCTGGGCCATTAATTCCAACAACGTCAGCATGCTCTTGCTATGACATTTGCCTTAATTAGTACTATAACCCACTACTTGACTGCTAGCTTTGCAGATAATAATTCATACACAAGTCCCCCATAAACAGAACTTTGTGTGCTTCCTGCTAGAAACTGCACATACTGGTACATACTAAAAAATGCCACAGGGGCACAGGATTTAAAATGTTGTAAGAGAAAAGAAAGGGGTTTAAAAAGATGTTGCTAGAGTTATTGTAACTCTTTGAGCTTCAGTTACCCCTTATAGGTCTGTTTGTTAGGCTTCAAAACTGCCAGTTTATGATGTTCTTCATAGATCCACCAAAAAGCAATAGACTGGAGAAAGTGTCTCGGGGCGGCATTAGTCTGTAGCAAGCTGTAGGCATCTTGTAAAATCTTTACATGGGATAGATTCAGCTGAAAAGGATTTGATCCCTTGAAAATTCAGCCAGAGAGACCTGGACAAGATCAAGAAGTGGGCCCATGTGAACCTCATGAGGTTCAACAAGGCCAAGTGCAGGGTCCTGCGCCTGGGTCAAAGCAACGCTTGGTGTCAGTACAGGCTGGGGGATGAAGGGATTGAGAGCAGCCCTGCCAAGAAGGACTTGGAGGTACTTGTGGGTGAAAAGCTGGACATGAGCCAACAATGTGTGTGAGCAGCCCAGAGGGCAAACCGTATGCTGGGCTGCATTAAAAGAAGCATGGCCAGCAGGTTGAGGGAGGTGATTCTGCCCCTCTACTCTGCTCTGATGAGACGCCACCTGCAGTACTCTGTCCAGCTCCAGAGCTCTCAGCACAGGAAACTCATGGACCTGTTGGAGCGAGTCTAGAGGAGGGACACATAAATGATCAGAGGCGTGGAGCACCTCTCCTATGAGGACAGGCTGAGAGAGCTGGGGCTGTTCAGCCTGGAGAAGAGAAGTCTCTGGGGAGACTTTACTGTGGCCTTTCAGTATTTAAAGGGGACTCGTAAAAAAGAGGGGACAAACTTTTTAGCACAGTCTGTTCCAATAGGACAAGGGGTAATGGCTTTAAACTAAAAGAGGGTAGATTTAGACTAGATATAAGGAAGAAATTTTTTTACAGTGATGGTGGTGAGGCACTGGAACAGGTTGCCCATAGAGGTGGTAGATGCCCCATCCCTGGAAACATTCAAGGTCAGGTTGGATGGGGCTCTGAGCAACCTGATCTAGTGGAAGGTGTCCCTGCTCACTGCAGGGGGGTTGGACTAGATGACCTTTAAAGGTCCCTTCCAACCCAAACTATTCTATGATTCCATGAAAATGAGATGGTCCTCATCCACCCTGAAAACAGCCCCTGCTGCCAGAAATCAATATGTCATGCGTGGCTTTTTTTCTGCCTCAGTGGTAGCAAGGTTGTCTTTGGGGAGACAACCCTTGAGGGGTATTTACAATTTAGAATGGGGCAAGGACATATATCCTGGGAGGACATATACCTGGGAAGAGGAAAAATAGAAACAGCCCAACTTTCCCATAACCTCTTAGTTTCTGCTGTAATTTATAACAAAGTCTTATGGAAGGGAAGTGGGGATAAAAAGGATGCAAGAAGATCACTGTAATAAGAAATAGGAGACAACAACTGATACACAGGCAAACAAGCAGTCCAGGCCTGTCCAGCCACCAGGCACACATGTGGAAGGTCTTCCCACCCATCTCCTCCAGCAGCAGCAGCTGGAACTCTCATCTTACTACCAAAACAAAAACAACTTTCACAGGCCAAAGAATCAGGATATCTAACTTCATGTTAGGATCCCTTGCACACCTGAGCTTAATTCACTTTTCCCCACACCTTCTAAAACTAGAGAAGTACTAAGTACTGAAAACAGTCAGCAAAGCAAGTACCAATCTAGGTGGTGTTTTCTGAATGAGCCAACTGCAGGTAACTCAGGATGAGTTACTGATGATAGGGCTGATGATGCCCTGTAACAGCCAAACTCTTGAGATCAGTACATTTTGGCCAGACGTCTTTCAAGGTCAAGTCTCCCAAAAACATGCAGTTTTGCAAAACGGCCAGATCTCCAGCAAGGCATGCTGGAAAGGTATCAGCACAAGAGGGCAATGATGCTAGTCAGTATGGGCCAAACAGTCATACAGAAGATGTAGGCTGATGGAAGGACACTGGATATTGAGTAAAGACAGGAAATGTAACCAAAGATGTTATCTCCTTCAAAGAGAGAGATTGGTTCTAGAAAGCAACAGAGATTCAGATGCATAGTGTGTCTTCTAAATGTTATCTCATTCTCCACCTAGACACGACAAACAGATGTTCCTGGTAACAACCCCTCTTGTAGCTAAATGAGATAACATAGATGGCTGAGAGATGCCAAAAATGTTGTTCCCGGACCACTCATTCCTTGTTTTTCCAGCTGAGACTGCCAAGAAGAGAGGCACTGACTGCCAGTTAGAGTTTCTGAAGGCAATACTACTTCAGAAAGAATTCAGATGAGACCAAACCACTCATTTCCCCCAGGACTTCATTTTCATCATCAGGGAAGAAAATGTAATACATCCCTGCAGGCCTTTGACACTGAAGTCTGAGGACCTCAGTCTGATCTTTATTATACTCATGTAAATCAAGGCCTGCTTGTGATTCAAAGTCGGTGACATTTCACCGCTGTGGTACTAATAAGGCCGCATGTATCTATCACCTTCCCTGACATGCATCCTGAAAGGAGATGGAAGATGCCTTGATTATAATTCAATACCCTTTCCCTGCCATGTGTGACTTGGCCAATTGCTAAAAGAAAGGGAGAAAAAGTCCTGAGGTCAAAGAGGAGGTCTGTGCTGGCGCAGTAGCTGGAGCAGGTCTTCCCCACATCAGACCAGTGCAAATTACTGGGGGAAGAGGTTAACTGACATGAGAAAGGGCATCAGTCCCCATCTCCCGCTTCCTTGCCACAGCATTTGGATTTCGCACGTTACCAGCACAGTCTCCTGCCTTCCCTCCAGCTTCACAACCCATGAACGACATGAAGGCAACCTAGCAATGCCTGGAGTCTGCGTCAGCAATCCTGCACTCATCCACTCATAGCACACAACTCCAATGCATGAGCTTAAAGCTCACAGGGTGTTCAGACTGGGGCAGCATCTACCCCACCAGACTGACACTCTCCCCATGCCAGTATCCTTCCTCTTTCCAACCAGAACTCTGAGAGCCTCTGTGATTCTGGTCGTTCTCCAGCTTTCTGCTCGAACCAAACTGAGGAACAGCCCAGAAAAAAAATACCTGTTTAAACCAAGCTGAGTGTGATATCTTGATGGAGCATGATGGGTTTTGCAGCCACCAAGGGATTAGCCATAAACATCCATTCCTACTAATGCAGTCGTGAGCAGTTCTTCTTGGCAGATCTGAAAAGCAATTGAGGTGTCCCTGACCATGGGAGGGGGGTTGGAACTAGATGATCTTTAAGGTCCCTTCTAACCAAAACCCAAACCATTCTATGATTCTATGATTCTATGAAAAGCAATACAAGACAGCAGCCATCAGCAGTTAAATCAAAAATAAGAAAAAGACATAGGCATAATCCAAATTATTGCTCCAATCCCAGTGTGTTCTGTGCTCGAAATAGCTCAGACTGAGGTTCAAGCCACAGGATTTCCAAACAGCTCCCTGACCCCTCACACTTCAGGAAGGCTGAGACTGGCTTTTGTGGCTTAACTCTTACTGCCAAAGAGTTTTTTCTCAGGGGCTGGTCCAAGTCTATGGACTGTGCAGCCTGCAGGATCTAAAAGCTGCTACAAACTACCGTACCTCCTCTTCCAAGGGTGACTCCCATTTCCCAGCAAGGCAGGCCATTTAATGCTGCTCACGCTTGAAGTGAAAAGGTTGTGTAGTTTTTTTAAAGTTCTCCTTCTATTATCTTCTGCTGAAGAGAGAAGAAAAGCAGATGCATATGGGGAGCCTCTGTCTCTCCTCATTTAATGTGGGACTGAAGGGCAGACAGGCATCTCAGCACCACCAGTGGGTCATAACTCTAATGGCTGGTTAGAAGAACCTGCAGCAAATCTCTGTCCAAGCTTAATAACAGCACCTGGTCAAAACCACCCATAAGCATCAGGAAATTCAGCCCGGATTACGATGAGGGTGGCAATGGCACAACTATACAATCTTCCGCATCACTCTGGAAACACCCTATCTGCTGAGAAGAGTCACTGAACAGAAGTGCCACTTGTTTCAGACACACATAGCCAGCTCTGGATGATGTCAGCTCTCATATAAATTAGTCACTATAAAATGGAGAACGCAACACTGGGAAAAAAAAAAGCGAGGAAATAATATGAGAGGCTTTTCTTGGTTCATGACTGGAACAGCTACTGTCATTTAAATTTTATTAGGAAAGATTAAAAGGAGCCTTGGAGTGAAGCTGCTGTGATGAAGTGGTCCCAGGGTCTCCATAACTGTGATTGGCACCATACTGATGTGTCAGCCTGACAAAGTTATGATAGTTATTACGCTGGCCCTAAACCAGACCCTTCAGCCTGAGGCGAAATAATAAAAAATGGGGAAAAAATCTCCAGAACACAGGAAAACTCAATCCAATTGGGCACAGAGATAGACATTTATCTCAGCATTAATTTTTTCGGAGGTGGCGTGGAGTAGACAGTCAATACTGCCAAATCTGTACATGGATGACTCCTCTCATAGATGTTTTTGTAGTCTGGCCTGTAGGTGAGACTCGGTGCATAGCCAGTCCATGCCTGCCCTCCCTTGTGGCAGCAGGGCCCCTGGGACACAGGAGGGAGCAGGCTGAGAAGCCTCTCATCAGTTCAAGACAGCACCTGCCTTGCTCATACTGGTTGTTTCTGTCCCCACAAAACAGCAACAGGCTCTGCGAGTCAGGCTTAGCACTTGCTAGGCGGGGCCTCTGATTTTATCCCCATCTTCACCCTCAGCCATAGGTAAGGAAGCAATAAACGGTCCCTGGGCTTGTGTCACCACTCTGGAGAGAGCTGTCACCTGGCAGTCACAAATGTCTGTCCACATGTCGCCAGCCCTCACAATGCTGCTGTAAAAATCTCAATTTCTGCAGGCTGCTGCCTTCGAAAGCTCTGTGTGCCCTCAAGATACCTTTTGACGCATGCAACCTACTCACTGACCGCATTACACCACACATGCAAGCGTTATCTCTGGCCCCAAGAGACACTGCCTGCATAAGCACAGCTAACAAACATAAGGATAATGAGCCCTTCTCACTACCCCAAAGTTGAAGGTGAGATGCCTTTTTAATAATAGGGTATTTGGAAGGATTTATAGGCTCTGGTTGTCTCAATACACAAATGACAGCATCAATCAGAGCCAGACAGCCGAGGAGGAAAGCAATATACCTGCTAGGTGAGGGGAATGTTGATGTAAGGCACAGGCAGCAGGGGCTGTGACTGGCAGGAGCTGCGGTTTGTGCCTATACCTTCCCACCTGGCAAGAGGTGTGGTAGCTAGCAGTAAATATGAAAGAAAAACTTCATTCTGCATCCCACGCATGTTTGGCTTGTGGTTTAGGACAGACTAAGCCACTCTGGTTCCATCTCTTCCTGTCTCAGGGACTCTCTACCTGCTGCTTACATAGAACCACAGCACCTCACAGGCAAAAGACGAGGCTTCTTCCAGGTCTGTTTGCACCCCACAGCACCTCACTGCTGCAGAGGTGGTAGATGAAAATTGCAGATCATTGCTAACTGAGACCTGTGATTCCTCCACCAATTTAAAGGCCAAACACACCAGGCAAAATCAATCTATTTTCTTGTTCAGAGGTTGGAAAAACAGAGGTAGTCGAGTTGCAATAGCTGCATTCTTTAAAGACACCTTGAGGAAAGAACAGTACTTTGAGGCAACCAAAGACAGGCGAGCAGATGATAATCCCATGTTGCAGTAAGCACATCCTGAACAATATTGCACATGAACTCAGACAGTCTGGGGCACTAGGTTACCTGCCAGTGGAGGCAACTGGCAATCCACAGTACATCTGCACTTGGTCTACCACCCTTTCTGTCCCTACGTAGGGAAGGGGAATAGCTGTAATACCAGCGCAGGAGATATAGTACAAGAACAAGGCAGGTGATGCTCTGAAAAGGTGCACAAGGTTGGAAAGATTGTTTGTTTTCACAGTGTTTGATCTGCAGAGCCAAAGCAGAAAGGGAGATCTCCCATCCAGTGGGATTATTTTAATTCATATTCACCCAGAGAGAACTGTTTAATTTGAGCCTACTGAGTTGGAGTTTAATTGTCCTATTCCATTAGCTACTGCATGCATGCAAACACACTGTACAGTAAATCCTGTGTTTCAGTCCTGTGGCTGTTCTACTGAAACAAATACTGGGTAGGAAATGGGTTCCCAACCCACAGAGATTTTTGCAACTTTGAAAAATCCCATTTTAGAATAATACCAAGGCCTCTCAAATCCCTTCTGAAAAGAAATGCATGTGTACCCCAGCAGCTAGGGGCTATCAACTGGGACAGGATGAGACTCTTCCAAGTCCAGGCTGACTTCTCAGCAGGTCTTCTGCAAGCAGGCTACTGGGCACACCACCATCTCTGCTGCTGGAACTTCATTCATGCATTCCATAAATATCACAGTTTCAACCAGTGACTTTAACCCAGCTTTCTCAGGGCTAATGAATATTGATTTTCTACAAAGCAGAACAGTTTCAATAGGACAAGCTGATAAAAACCTGCCCCAAAATACCCATGAACCTGGTACATTAAGTTGGGATACCTTCATTCAAGCTCACATTCAGCAGTCTCTCACTACTCTTGCCTCCCAGATGAGTACTACAAGTCCCATGCTATGCACTGTAATAGAGCATGCAATCATTTCTCTGTATGTCCTTGATCTAAGCAGAGTTTAATCAAAACCACCCCCCCTTTGAGAAGTATTTTCTGAGCAAAACTATTTCATCAAAATATTTTCAGCCATTTCAAGTACAACAGCTCAAACCCATTTGTTGTGTTGTGCATACTCTGCAATTTAGCAGATCAATAGGCAATCTTTGCCTTTTTTGCAAGAAACAGTAAGAACCTTTGCTGCTGCAGGCACTCCCTTCTTTATGTGTGCCTTTGACAACACTTCTGCCTCCAGCTTCTCTTTGCTTCCATGCACTTTGCAGGTGTACGCCTGAGCGAAGTCAGCATCTAATTCATGGGACAGATAAGGCAGAACAAAGAGAGGGCTGAAAATACACCTCTCTTGCAGAAGGGAAAGCTGAAGTCTGTCATTCTGCAGGGCAAACTGAGCAAGTAACAAAGACCCTCAATTTCCTTTGGTAACAGCCTCAGTGAAATCCAGACCCAGAAAGCCAGCTGGGAACACAGGAACATACTATGAGCAATTGGGCTAACAGAGCAAACTCCCAAATGGCAAAGGACTGAGCATGTCCCCCTGTGCTCTGCAAAATGCAGATGATTAATTCCTTCCACATCCTCCCTCCATCCTCCCAGCACAGGACAGCCTGCCCAGCACCTCCCTTGTAGCCAGCATACACCTGGCCAGAGCTGACGTCTGGGATTTAGCTTTGCTTTCAGTGCCACTGCATGGCCAGCCCAGGGACTGGCATGTGCTCTACTAATCTTGCATCTGCCCGCTACAGCAGTGGTGTTACACACGTGCTGTCCAACTCGCAGAGCTCATTGTGAGTCACTGCTGCGTCAGGGACATACAGGAGTGCAATCCAACAGGACATCCACGATTTGATGGATAAGCCAGGCTTTGAAGATTGTCATACATGTTTTCCAGACATTTTATCACTCTTGACCACTACTAATCAAGTCCTTACAAAAGATACCTCAATTTCCCCATCAGGACACTAAAACACAACTAACTACAGTCACCAACCACTCTCCCTCAGTTTCAAGGAAAAAAAAAAAGCATTTCCCAACATAAAGACCTCACAGTCACCACCAGAACTTAGAAAAGAGCTGCAGCAGTTTCTCCCTCTTCCTCCAGGGTTTTAGGGCTCATTACCAGACTAAAAGATAGCCAGGGTTTGCCCGTTAGGAGCTTTTTCGTAAGACTGCAATTCAAATCTGCAATTCAAACAGTTTACAACACAGCATGAATGCAATACAATTTATCTTAACTGAAAACAGTTTCTATCTGGTGCTGTTTGTCTTAGAAAGCAGGTCTCCCTCCCAGGGTCATTCAAGTTACACAAAGCGCTGTGCCACCACAAGTATGTAGAGGCTGATGCTGAGCACTTACTACTCGAGGGGGAAAGCAAGGCAGGCAGCCCTTCTGGGGGATTGCTCAGTATCTTACAGCCCATCCAGCTGATGAGATGCAGGATACAGTCACCAGTTTCAAGTAGTTCTTTGGCTGGAAATTGCTACCACTCCTCTGTGTTCCTCACTGAAGTGCAAACCAAATTCTTCCTGCAGGTGAGAGCAGCAGCAAATGGTGACTCTGAAATAAGAAAAGTGTCAAGGAGTCCTCTCATCAGCCCAGGTTTGTCATGATGAGGACCTGGAGCTTTGGGTGATTGTTGAGCGAAAAAATGGTCATAACCCATACAACAGGCCAACCTCAGACAGTTTGAGGCTTTTTTCAGGCTTTTTCAGTAAACTCTGAGCCTTTCCCTCCTCCAGGTCACACTAAATGTCTCATTTTTCTCCCTAGAAATCGTAGTGATTTAAATAAACATCACTTTCGACAAAATGTGTCACATTTTATTCTGAGGCTGTCAGAGTAAAACCTTCCTCGGAAAAGTTCTCCCTTTTCATTTTTGGCCCAAATAACTCACTAAACTGAGCCCAGATTCCCAAATAATTTCACTTCACAAAACTGTATTTTTCAGTGAATTAAATATTCCTCAAAAGGCATTTCACCCTATGCTGATGATCCCTACCATTTTCTTCTTTGATGTGGTAAGTAATAAAAGATGACTAAGTGAGAACAAACCACTCCT